>NC_056000.1:28466010-28792260 GCF_018446385.1 Zingiber officinale | reverse complement strand
TCCATATAACCAGCCCCACCTAGTGGGATAAGGTTTGATTGTTATTGTTGTTGTTATATTTATTACATAAGCATGGACATTGAGGATTGGGCTGGAGAGATTATGCAACCTTAAGTCAGTGATCAACTCAACATTACCTGACCATATTTGAATAAACATGATTAATAAAACCACCATGACCATTGAGTGCTTGTTTCTGTGGAATAGTCCCAGCAGTTTCAGGCAAATGGGATGGCCATTTCATTTCTCTTGTGAAATTGTGCTAATTAACTATAGTAAATAAAGTGCAGATCTTTTGTGATGATGAAATGTTTGGATTTAATGATGCAAAAGTGTGACCATGTTGGAATGAGCACCAAGAAATGTTTGGAATGGCCTTTAACGGATGTGGATTCACATGTGTTTCTTTTATGTTATTACAAATTCGACTCATTGTTTTTTCCTAATAAAAATGTGATTCTCAGTTTTTTTGCTTCTAATTAACATAGGATTGCCCACACTTTGTTTTATAAACTGTAGATGATTCAATGCAAGATATATGTGGTCACTGTAAAGAGTTATTAGGTGCAAGTTTAACTGAAATTTGTTGAACACTTGTCTCTTCTTTCAGTGTTTTGTTTTTTCTTGTATGTATATATAATTTAAATGTATATAAAAGATCAAATGTCCTTGGATTTGTGTATTTGAGAGTCAAATTTGTTGTCAAAAAATTCTTCCTCATTTGTGATTTTCTTGTTCTAGAATCGGATATAAATTATGGTAAAATATCTGGTTTTTTTTTTCCTATTTAGGTACTCATTATTACTGAATTTATTTGCTAATGAAATTTTGACTATTCCTTCACAAATTTCCTTTTGTTCAGAAAACCTCTTGCATGACATGCTTGCATTCAGAACCTAAGTGTATTGTCAGTTTGTCACCATATAATATCTGGTCTCATCCACATATGCAGACTTGCCCATTGGCATCAAAAGATCAGTTTCTAATATTTCTTAAATTCAATCTAATAAGTCTATATAGAAGATTTGTATGTATGTTTCTTACACTACACAGATTTGCCCAGATGCTTCTTACACTAATTTTTGTATAGTTTCTATTGTATGAACAATATATTAAATAAAGTGTTTTATGTCTCATAAATGTATTGATCATTGTACTTTTTTTATATTTGCTTTTTAAATTTTTTTATCCAAGATAGTTAACACATTATGATTACTAGGGAGCATTTGTTTTCTCATTATGATAACTAGTAAAATTACTGATGATTGCAGAAAACGTTCTTGCTTCGATTGATCCAAGAAAGGTTGAGATCCATCAAAGGTAAGATTTTACCATTATTCATGAGCTCTTTTACGGATTTGTAAATGCTTTTAAGTATGTAGCTCTTAGCCACAATTACACTACTATTACTTTGTTCCCTTTTCAACTTGATATGAAGTCCCAATGTAATTTGTTCATCTTAATAGTACATCTACTGTGATTTATGGTACCAACATCATGCACATGAGTAACTGCAGAAAGTCTTTCTAGGTCAGAAATAATTACAGACATAGGTTCAGGATTCAATTTGAGGCGAGTCGGAGGATTAGGATCAGGAATGGTGTAAGTGCTTATTGTAGTGGATGCACACATGACCAAAAACAGATGACTGTGGAATCAGGAATGTGAATGATTAGCTTATGTATCATTTGATTTATGTTAAATTGAGAAATTTCCATGCCCTAGTTTGGTCTCATATGAAAAGTGGTAGACTAATGAAGAGTTTTAAAACTTAGATAAGTAAACTATTATTAACATAAACTTAGACATATAGGCTAGATTGACCAGACCTAATACGTTAATTAATTTTGGGCAAGTCGTTATATAATGATACCAAGTAGACCAAATCCTATGCATGACCAGGTGTATGGAATGAATTGTCTTTGTGATGGTGAAGTTCCCATTGGATTTTACATGCTGCCTATCAGGATGATTCTGGGCTATGGATTTTGGGTCTTAGACAAACATGTCAAACCTTGAGTAGGGTAGATCATCACATCCTAGTGTCTCACATGGAAAGTTGTGGGCCAATGAGGGGAGTTTGTAAGCTTAGATTTGCTATTAATTTGAATTTAAGCATTTTTGTCCAAGGACTTGTTAGATAATCGTTCAGTTCTTTTTATGAAAGTTGTTACATAAATACTAGAAGGAAAAAAAAAGTGATTTAATACATGATGGTTAACTGTGAATGATGAATTATTAATCATATCTATGTAGATGCACCTTCATGATAATTTTTTTGTTATGATCAACCACCCACTCAATACAATAAAAAGTATCTGTAAAGGGAGTATAAATTATCATTGATTTCTCCATTTGTGAATGATTATGCCTTAGACTATAGGGTCTGCTTATATAACAATAATGAGTGCTATCAGCAGTTCACATCAAATAAAATTCTAGCAGAATGGGATTGCCTCCATTTGTTCACATGAAATTAAATCCAGGCGGAACTGGAATTTGATTCAATGGCTGAATACCAAAATGATACAATATGTGTGAGCTTCCTATTTTAGTGTAACTTTGAAGTTTGAACTATATGTTTTTGGTTTAAGAAAAACTCATATGGTTGGTCATGTGCCAGAAATCATTCATCTGACATTCTGATGTCTTTCCACTGCTCTTTAAATAAGAGGTTGAGCCGTTCACCTCTCTAACTTTCTTAACTTATCCTTTTGTATGCTTATTTCTCAGACCATAAAGAACATCCTATTTTACCGCTATAGCCAGAATGACCTTTTGCTGATCTTGCTGCCATACAATGATGACTCTCAACTACAGTTATATTTTCCCTCTCTCTCTCTAGCTATCTCCATTTCCCCTCTCTTGGTGTTGGAATTCTTTGAACTTGGTAAGATCAAATACAGATAATATTTTCTATTACAAATCTAATCGAACAATCTGGTGTCCCAGTCACACTACTGATGGATTTTGGTGCCAAACTGAATCTCATGAATTGTATCTTGAACAACCAGGTTAGAATTAACAAACAAAATTGTGTAGTCAAAATGTGCTTTGGTCTGACCAATTTCCCCCAAATTCTAGAGTTTTGTTTAATCTATTCATGATGTATTTGTCTAGGATTTAGGATTATGGTTGAGTTGTTTGCCTTATTCTTTTGAAGTCAATTTCTTGAACATTATGGTTTCAATTTGATCTTTCTTTCATTCTGCTATAGTTGTTTTCTTTCTTGCAGTCTTTTATTTTATTTTTACTTTCTATTCTATTTTGATCTATTTTTGAATATTGCCTGGTCTTTTGCTACACCTCTCGCTAATAGAAAATATCTTAATGTAGTGCAAAAAAAGACAGACAAACAGAAGATGATGACTAGGTTGGTTTAAGAATGGTGGTCCCACTTGAGTAAATTATCTACATGTTGTTTGAACTTAATATGTCTACCTGTCATCTTGCTAAGATGCACATGTACTGAGAAGATTCTTCACCTGTAAATGAGAGCTGGGAGTATAGAAATTATTTACATTGTTGTAACTAGTGGAATTAAATGCTGTAAATATCCTATTTGGCAATGGTCTGAGATTGCTTTAAAGTTGATATGATCATGGGCTTAGGGTATTTCAATTTGGCTCTTCTAATTGTTTAAGCTTTTGGAAAAGTGGCCATTCGATCAAATTTAAATGGAGTTATAAATGGTCTTGCATTCAAATCTTGTAATTGTCAGCATTTAGAGTCTTTCCAAGCATAAGTCAGTCAACATGAAGTCTACGGCATGCTAGTCTGCCTATGCACATGTGAGGGGAGTATTAGCAAATGTAGATGTTTGGACTGTGTCTTTTCCTAGAATGTTTGAGGTAAGCAGTCATTCAGTCAAATATAGAAACTAGCATTTGACTGATCTAGGGCCTACAATTATTTGAAACATGAACCACTGGAGAGCTTTAAGACAATCTTGAACTGGATAATTTGCTGTCCTCAAAACCTCAGAAAGAATTCTATTCTTTGTTACCAAGAATTCTCACTTCTATTTATCTCTTTGATCTAGTCTGATTGATTGTATCCAATTTTTTCTGGTGCGGTATCACGCGATGTATATCTTTAATTTGATTAGAATTGCTCTTAATTATGTGTATCAATTAATTGTTTTCTTAATGCATTAATTTTTCAATCATTTGGTTAGATATCTGCAATGGTTGATTGAAGACCAAGACTGTGACGACACTCGATATCATACTCTGTATGCTCTTTCTTTAGCCAGAACTGCAATTGAAACAATTGAAATTGGTCTCGAGAAAAAAGGAAATGATTCTAAAGACCAAGAGGAGAATATCTCAAGCTCCCAACTTGTAGAGTACTACAAATATTCTGTGCGAGATAGGTTGCAGTTGTTTTTACAGGCTTCGGACTTGTACGACCCAGAAGAAATACTTGCTGTGATAGAAGGATCAGAATTATGGCTAGAAAAGGTTTTTTCCTTTTTCATTCCTAGTCTTCATCTCTATTATCAAATCAATGAATCTAGTGTTCGATGTTCTTTTTCTGAAATATTTGTCATTGTCATTAACTGATGATGTTTGTCACCAAGTATATGGGGCTCATTATATGAATCATATTGGGTTGCAAAGCTATATCACTATCCTATATGTCATTCTAGTTATATAATTTTGTATAAAATTTAATGGAGGAATAAGATTCTTGTAGCTAGGCCTAAATAGTTGGGACAATTATGGCCGCATGATATTGATCTACTATCCTATATATATTTTTTTGTAGAAAACTTGAATAAATTACTGGGTAAAAATTTGAACAAATTTTTAAAAATTTAATTAAGAACCAACTGATATGGTTACTTCTGACTGTTGAAGTTCTCTTCATATTGGCATCCTCTGATCCTCTTTCTAGATCTACTTATTGCTGCCATCTTGTTCTCTGAACAATTTCACTAAAGATCTTCTAGGAACCACTGCGAACTCTTTCCTTCTAACTGCACCTAAGATTCTGTGTTTACAACTGTTAACATTTGCTTCTTGATTCTGATCTTCATCCTTCTTGTTGTGTGAATTAATTTCTCTGCCCTACATTCTACTTTCTGTGATAGAGGATCAATATATAGAAATTGATTTTGAAAATATATCATGTGGACTTCCACAAGTCTCAGTTTTTAGGGAGCATTGCCTAAGATAGTTGATTATCTGTCTTCTACATACTTTGATTTAATTATTGCATGGCAGGCAATCCTGTACAGGAAGATGGGAGAAGAGACTATGGTTTTACAGATTCTGGCCTTGTAAGACTAATCTGATTACCTCATTTGCTACATATTCACTAAGATTAGACCTGTGGTCCCCCACCTCTTTATTTTTTGAATGTTAAGTTCTATGTCATCACCTGAGACATGTTTTATTCTGCCTTGCTTAAGAAAGCTGGAAGACAGTGAAGCTGCTGAGCAATATTGTCTAGAAATTGGTAGAAATGATGCCTATATGCAGTAAGTTTCTCTTTGTATCAAATGCTCTTATCTAATTCAAGCAAAATTGTTCCACAACTCATATTATTATTGTTATTATTTATTTGTTTTCTATCAGGTTGTTGGATCTGTATTTGAATCCTGAAGATGGAAAAGAGCCTATGTTCAAAGCTGCAGTTCGTCTCCTTCATAATCGTGGCGTATCACTTGACCCCTTGCAGGTGTTAGAGGTACCACTAGCTCTTCTTTTTTATGTTTGAAAGCGATAGCATTCATTCTCATTTACACTTAAACAAGTGCTCTGCTCCTATAGTACTGGCTAAATGAATTCACTTAAAGCATGGGATAACAAAGCTTTGTTGTTAGTGACTCTAGATGGGGATCAAATTGAGCCTGGTTGCCTCCACTATTTTTCTGCACTTTATAATTTTCCTGTCAAATTTAGAGATTGAGAATCTATTGTGAGGCCATGCCCACTTGATCTTGGTCTTCCTTGGGGAATTTTGATGATGTTTGTTGACATTGGTTTTTATGTATTTTGAACACTCTATTATTGATTGTTTATTTATTTATTTATTTTTTGAATCTCAGAAACTCCCAAGCATGCCATCAGATTTTGTGCCTCGTGAATAATTTTATTTATTGAATGTCCTTTTATATATGGCTGAATCTGTAAGGCATCAAGATTTAAGTGATGCTCTTGAACCAGCCTCTTATCAGGTTTGAACTTAGGGTGGCCCATGGTTCCTCCCATGTGTTAAAATTGAAACTAGTTAGCACAAGTAAAAATTACATGTTTCTTCCTTGCCACCTATGCAGCCCCTATTTATCACCTATATCAGACGATGCAAACCTTATTTTTGGCTTATGCTCAGGGAGACAAACTTAAACCTTATGGAAATTACTTTGCTATTTAGGCCCAAAGTAAATTAATTAATTTCAATTTCTAATAAATTTTCAACTAATTTCTAATTCAGGTTAGTTAAAGGTTTTTATATAGTAATAACTATATACTATAAAAAAACCATATAATATGTTTAATTACAAATATAAGTAATAAGTTTAGTAATCAATAAACCCTGAGAGTTCATTTTGAACTCATGATTAAATTTCATCATACTCACAACTGTCCTATATCGACAAACCATATGGTCATCAAAGTCAGAACTTCAAGGCCTATTGGTATTGGTTTCCTGTTTGTTCTTGTGCCTATTCCAAACTCAGTTATGCTAGTCCAATTTCTAGTTGTCAACCCTGTCTTGTTCTTGTGCCTATTTCAAACTCAGTTATGTCTAATTTCTAATTGTCAATCCGTGAGAGCAATATTTAATTTGGATCTAATCTTAATTTGATGCTACAAGAACCAGTGTTCCCATCTAATCCAAGACATTCATTCTAGTACCATTAGACTCCAACTAATAAGACATTAGTAAAGATACATTTACTAGCAAGTTGTGTTATAAGTTGAAATATTTGTTATACTTCTTTTCTGTTGTTTTTGTGAATTTTAATTCAGTTGATTTTGAAACTGTTATATTATTATTTTTGAAAGTGCAAACAAAAGCTGAGAGGATCAAAAGAATGGAACCAGTCCAAGGTCATATTGGCAGGGTTCGAACTGTGCCAGTCTGTAACCTTTGGTAGCAAAATAGTATTGGTTTGTAAAACTGACACCAATACTGAAATTTCTAAACCTTAAAACCTATAACCTAGCACTGTGCTTGGCCTTTTACTAGAGTATTAATTTAGGAAAATAACAAATAACAGATACTGATTCAATTCAGGTCCTCTACACAGTTGATAAACAACAATTGGTAGCAATTGATACTTTTAATCATTCAACACAACTCATCAGGCAATGAAGGGCATGCATTTAATGGTTTAGTTATCAGCTGCTGTCTACCAGTTGTGGATGGTTGTACTCGGCTGAAGATATTGTGTAATTCTCTCTTATTTCCTACCCGGTGATGCAGACACTTAATGATTGTTGGCAGAATTTGGTTCTTTTGCTTAAAAGTGCAAAGTCCGTGTTGCACATGTAAAGTGTTTTCATGGTGAAACTTATATGGTTTTAAATTAGGAAATAAAATCAGCAAGGATGTTCTTTTCTCCATAATTTCTTTTTGGGGATTCAGTTTTTGGTACCAACAGGAATTTAATATTTTTTTCATGTCTGACAAGCTTCCCAACGCTTTTCCATTAACAGTGATGAACTATGTTACCTTAATTTTTTGTTGCAGAAATTGTCACCTCAGATGCCTTTGCATCTTGCATCAGATACAATATTGCGAATGTTAAGAGCTCGTGTGCACCATCATTGCCAAGGTCAGGTAGGTGGCTAGATGCAATCAACTAATTTGTATGGACGAAGAATTAGTGCTCTTTGTATCATAAACAATCTTGTGAATCCTGGTATTTGCTTCATGCAATACTCTTTTGTTGTGGATCATAAACCACTGCCTTCCCATGAAAATATTAATCACTTTGCTCAAGTTAGTTGCATTGTGTTTCGTAACTGCATTGTACATGCTAGCTAACTGATCGATACTTCTAATCTTGTTGTCTGATTAGATTATTCATAATATCTCCCGTGCGGTAAATCTAGATGCACGACTTGCAAAATTTGAAGAGAGATCGAGGCATGTTCAGATAAATGACGAGAGTATCTGTGATTCTTGCCGTTCGCGGTTGGGCACAAAGCTGTTTGCAATGTACCCAGATGATTCAGTTGTCTGCTACAAGGTATGTCCATAACCAACCCTAAGGAAACAAACAGTCAAAGCTAGATAATACCAGCGGTTGATAGGGTCATCAGCATTTCTGCACTGAACAGTTACTGAGATTCTCTATGGAAGCCATTTACTCTAGCAATTTTAAAGATAAATAAGTTTGTGTGTGTACCCAGATGATTCAGTTGTCTGCTACAAGGTATGCCCACAACCAATCCTAAGGAAACAAACAGTCAAAGCTAGATAATGCCACTGGTTGATAGGGTCAATTTATGCTAGAGATGTAATAGGTACCTTAGTAACAGACTCAAGTTGATCAACTGTCGTAGGTTATCAATGGCCATATATTTCTTATTGACTACAAACCATACAACAATGTATGTCAACACACTTGCTGTTGGAATTTCAGAATCACTACATTTGATTCTGTTTATCTTTGCACAAATTTTGATGAGGAATCGCAAAGCCCCTACATTAAAAGTAAATTCCAGTGCTTGATACTAGCACTGACAATGTCTTTGTTTTTCTTTTGATCCAGTGCTATCGCCGCCAGGGGGAGTCTACATCAGCTCGTGGTCGCAATTTCAAGCAAGATGCTTTTTTCAAACCAGGGTGGCTTGTAAGCAGATGACTAATGTTTATGTAAGCGATGGCTTTTGCTACAGCATCTTGTTATTTACAATGTGTAGATTACATCTTATGTGAAGTAGCTTTTTAAGGAAGGAATATCGAATGAGTCATCGTTGGCATCGTCTCCATCTAGTTCTCGCTGCAACTCTGGATATCTCACTGAAAAGCTAACCATATTTTTTGCTGGAGAAATCAGAGGGATTTACACGATGTGGAGTTTCTTTTTACAGAAACACGGGTTTCAGTCTTTCTCAGAAGTGACGCATTTGATAGTTGCAAGAGTTACATACGAAACCATGTAAGGGAAGTTGATCGAGTTTTGTCCATATGCAGCAGCTGATTTACTATGGCACAAGCTATGCAGAGAATTTTCCGTTCGAGTCCTGTAAACTGGATTTAATTTTAAATGTATTTATTGAACTAAACTTTAGCAGAATAATTCAGACTACATCTCCACATGAGGCTTCTTTACAAATCTTTTTTTTCCGTGTCGGGGGTCATGGTGTCGCGGTAGCATCCAGATTATCATCCAGGTATTCGTGATTTGAACTCCAATTATGACGTATTCGTGATTTGAACTCCAATTATGATGTATTTGTAGAAAATTTTTTTCCAAATGGAGGACATAATCAAAGGATGTTAGGTTTTTGGGTTGGTCGTCACGTGCATTTCTCGATTTATTTTGATGATCGATGGAAAATTTTCAGAGTTGGATCAGTCATTTTCAGAGATAGTGAATGAGACTAATTGAGATTATCATTTTTTTTCCAAAATAATCAATAAGACTAATTGATATTATCATTTTTTTCTACGTATTTTTTTTTCTCACTGTTGCGGTAAGTTCAAATTCTCTTTTGTTTTTTGTTTCTCCAATTCAAATTCAAAGAAGGTTGTGTTTCCTTTGGGACTGGATTGGTTAGAGGGAATTTGGCAGATTTAAGCCACTTTTCATACTCCAAGGAATTTACATATTATTAATATTTAATTTATTGAAAAAAATTGACTCAATTGAGTTTGCTATCAATGGATTCAAAGAATGCATCGGCGGTTGGTTTGAATGCGTAAGTTGAAAGGAAAATAATAAAAGTTCTTGGAATGTGAAAAGTATGTGATGCAATACACTGGAAATTGGAAACGTCATTGAATGTGGAAATAGAATGCAATGCACCTGGAATGGGAAACAGTTTTGCAGTATTAATCACATGCTTTTAAGTTACGACTAAGAAAATATTTTTCTGTATTTTTTTTTTGAAAAATGTTCTACACAGACAATAATTTATATGAAACACATCTATTTTTTTATTTATTAATTTTTCTGTTTTGATCTTTTAGAATTTATGCTATTAGAGTAATATTTAATATGATTATTTCTATTATGTTTACACGTAATTGAGAAAAATATTAAATAATCTATTGAATGTCCATGTGTAAGTGTTGTCATTTGCTACTGTATGAAAGAACACGAGAAAGTTGTAGTATACGAGTTCAGTAAATTTTAGTCCAAGTAAAGGAAAAAAAAAAAGGAAGATCGGATTATATTGAATTTATTGTATGTAGTTTTACTTCACAATTCAAATTTATGATCATACGGTATTAACTTTATCCCTTCACTAAATTTTACTCCAAAGTACCTGACAAAATTCACATAAAAGCAGTAGAGTACAGAGGTCTGCTAACTTTATATTGAGAAATTTCTCTGATGAATTTATAAATAAATCTTATCAGATAGCCATGTGAAATTTGAAGAGAGGAAAAGAAACACAAATTTTCTTTGCATGCCTTGAACCTTTTTGGTTAATGGTACAGCCAATCTAGGTGATCTATTTTGACTGTGGGTCTGGAGTGCCAATGTCGATGTTGTTATCCTGACTAGTCTCCTCATTCCGCCTGATGCGGATAGGTCAAGGGGCTCAAAAGGAGATAGGAGAAAGTAGAGGGGCATTTCCGTCATTATGCATGTTAAGGGATTAAGGCAAGCACGGGTGGGAAAAAAAAGGGGGGCAGGCTCGTGGTTTTGTGGCAGCCGCCGCCAGGGAGAGAAGGAGGAGAAGTGAAGATGGGGTTTTTTTCTTCTGCTCGTGTTTTTTGGTCCGCCGCCAGGAAGAGATTCTTCCTCCCTCCTTGCCGGCGCCGGCTGCCGGTCGCCTCTCTACTCCCCCTCCTTTCATCCGGTCCGCACCCCAATGCTGTCAATAGGAAGAGGAGCCGGGCTTCATCGCCGCCGCCGCCACTGGACCGATTTTGACTCCTCCTCGCGGCCACAGCCGCCGCCGGCAGCCACTGCTGCCTTCCCCCGCGGCCACAGCCGCCGCCGGCAGCCACTGCTACCTTCCCCCGCGGCCACAGCCGCCGCCGGCAGCCACTGCTGCCTTCCCCCGCGTCCATAGCCGCCGCCGGCAGCCAACACTGCCTTTTCCCGCGGCCACAGTCGCCGCTGACAGCCGCAGCTTCCCCATCTCGCATCTACTGCCACTGTCTTTAGTGGATATCGTCACCTTCCAGATAGCTGCAGCTCGATACTATTTGGGTTATTCCGGCCATCGAGCCGAGGTTGTTCCGGCCATTGAGTCGTTGGGTTTCACTCTGTGCATCTCTTATGATTACGAGCTATCTGTGTTATCCGGCCTGCGTGCCGCGTATCGGCCTACGAGCCATTATGTCTCGGCCTACATGCCGCTTTCCGGATCCAGGGCCACGACGACTTGATCATTAGCTCGACCAGCTCATCCATCCATCCGAGGGCGCCCCCTGGGCCAGGGTACGTTCTCGTACTCGATATCTGTTTATTTTACTACTATTCTGTTATTATCTGGATACTCATGCATCTGTGGGATTCACCTCGAGCACCGAGGTACCAGAGACCGGGGGAAGTAGTGTTCACTGAGGAGGACTTCAGACGACTTGGTCAACGCAGCGGACAGATCATCAACCGGGTCATGGGGATGCGGTCAACCTTCCAGACACGTCACACCGGCAGGTTCGTTTTCTCAGCTTCCAGACAGGATCAAAATGGCGCCGTCTGTGGGAACGTGCCTGATCTGGAACGTAAAGATGGACGATGTCGGAGAGTTCTGCCATCCTCATGACTTCGGTTAGTTTTTCTGTTACCTGTTCTTTGTCAATTATATGATCTGTATTAGTCGCTCGACCGAAGACCCTCGAGCCGTTCGGCCGGGTATATGGTATCCGAGCCCAGCGCTCGATGCGAAGGCCCGAGCCGTTCGGCCGGGTATATGGTATCCGAGCCCAGCGCTCGATGCGAAGGCCCGAGCCGTTCGGCCGGGTATATGGTATCCGAGCCCAGCGCTCGATGTGAAGGCCCGAGCGCGCGATGTGACGGGCCGAGCCGTTCGGCCGGGTATATGGTATCCGAGCCCAGCGCTCGATGAGAAGGCCCGAGCCGTTCGGTCGGGTATATGGTATCCGAGCTCGATCGAAGGCCGTATATGGTATCCGAGCCGGTGGCTCGATGTGAAGACCGAGCCGTTCGGGGTATATGGTATCCGAGCCCGGCGCTCGATGTGAAGCCGTTCGGCTGGGTATATGGTATCCGAGCCCGGCCTCGATGGGAGGGAAAGTTCCTAGGGTATATGGTATCCGAGCCCGGCGCTCGATAAGTTCCTAGGGTATATGGTATCCGAGCCTAGCGCTCGATGTGAAGGCCCGGGCCGCTCGGGTATATAGTCTCACTTGAAGACGAGCACCGTCGTTAAAATCGAGAGTCGGACCGATCGACTCCCGGGCGACCGACCAAGAGTCGGGCCGTAGTCGGACCGGCGACTATAAACTTCCGGGCGACCTCAAGGATCGGACCGGCGACTATAAACCTCCCGGCCGACCGGCTCACTCTAGGATCGGACCGGCGACTATAAACCTCCGGGCGGCCGACTAGCGTGAGTCGGACCGGCGACTATAAACCTCCCGGCGAAAAAGTCAAGAGGCGGACCGACGACTATAAACCTCCGGCGAAGACCGAGTCGAGGATCGGACCGGCGACTATAAACCTCCCGGGCGACCGACCAAGAGTCGGGCCGCAGTCGGACCGACGACTATAAACCTCCCGGGCGACCGACCAAGAGTCGGGCCGCAGTCGGACCGGTGTGAATCCCCCGGCTTGAAGACCGCTGCATGGACTAGTTATCAGATATTCTATCTCCCTCGTTCGAGGTCGAGCGGCCGCCACTGGTCTCGGACCAACTTCAGATATTCTATCTCCCCCGTTCGGGGTTGAACGATTATCACTGGCCTCGAGCCAGCTTATCAGCATATCGTATTTCTTATCTCCCCCGATCGGGGTCGAGTTATCTCCGATGGTCGCGAACAAAAAGTATCTCTACTGGTTTAAAACCAGAATATAGGTTATGCGCCCGTTCGGCTCGTGACTTTCGCCTCCACGAGCCTTCGATTCACGGGCTACACTTCTGATCGACTCACGAGTGATGCAGTCACTCGGCATCATTCCATTTAGTTCACTCGATTGCTGAGTGGCACCTTACGATCGCCCGTGGACTATTCTTGAGGCTGCGCAGTCAGCACTTTCATAGCCGTCCGAGCGGCATCATTTCGATCGCTCGCACGACAGCGCCCGTCTAGCATCTATTCATCTGATCGGCATCATTTCGATCGCTCGCACGACAGCGCCCGTCTAGCATCTATTCATCCGATCGACATTATTTTGATCGCTCGCACGACAGCGTCCGTCTAGCATCTATCCATCCGATCGGCATCATTTCAATCGCTCGCACGACAGCGTCCGTCTAGCATCTATCCATCCGATTGATAGCACTTCGATCGTCCGGTCGGTATCTTCGCGGCTGCGCGCTCGGCATTGGTCCGATTACAGACTTGGTCCGCTCGGCACTATTGTTCTCTCATGCGACACCGTTATTATAGCGACCGCTCACGTGGCTTTGTACATTGGGTTCATCAATTTGACTTGGGCATTTAGAGCGGTTGAGCCTTGGCGAGGGATTGTCCAGTCAGTCGGACTCGCGCCTCCTTCGACTAGACTTGAAGGGAAGGCTTGTGATGCGGATAGGTCAAGGGGCTCAAAAGGAGATAGGAGAAAGTAGAGGGGCATTTCCGTCATTATGCATGTTAAGGGATTAAGGCAAGCACGGGTGGGAAAAAAAAGGGGGGCAGGCTCGTGGTTTTGTGGCAGCCGCCGCCAGGGAGAGAAGGAGGAGAAGTGAAGATGGGGCTTTTTTCTTCTGCTCGCGTTTTTTGGTCCGCCGCCAGGAAGAGATTCTTCCTCCCTCCTTGCCGGCGCCGGCCGCCGGTCGCCTCTCTACTCCCCCTCCTTTCATCCGGTCCACACCCCAACGCCGCCAATAGGAAGAGGAGCCGGGCTTCATCGCCGCCGCCGCCATTGGACCGATTTTGACTCCTCCTCGCGGCCACAGCCGCCGCCGGCAGCCACTGCTGCCTTCCCCCGCGGCCACAGCCGCCGCCGGCAGCCACTGCTGCCTTCCCCCGCGGCCACAGTCGCCGCTGACAGCCGCAGCTTCCCCATCTCGCATCTACTGCCACTGTCTTTAGTGGATATCGTCACCTTCCAGATAGCCGCAGCTCGATACTATTTGGGTTACTCCGGCCATCGAGCCGAGGTTGTTCCGGCCATTGAGTCGTTGGGTTTCACTCTGTGCATCTCTTATGATTACGAGCTATCTGTGTTATCCGACCTGCGTGCCGCGTATCGGCCTACGAGCCATTATGTCTCGGCCTACATGCCGCTTTCCGGATCCAGGGCCACGACGACTTGATCATTAGCTCGACCAGCTCATCCATCCATCCGAGGGCGCCCCCTGGGCCAGGGTACGTTCTCGTACTCGATATCTGTTTATTTTACTACTATTCTGTTATTATCTGGATACTCATGCATCTGTGGGATTCGCCTCGAGCACCGAGGTATCAGAGACCGGGGGAACCCGGTCGCTGGATACAGGTACAGTTGACCGGAGGAGGACTTCAGACGACTTGGTCAACGCAGCGGACAGATCATCAACCGGGTCATGGGGATGTGGTCAACCTTCCAGACACGTCACACCGGCAGGTTCGTTTTCTCAGCTTCCAGACAGGATCACCGCCGATGTTGACGTCATCACCCAAGTTAGCCTCCTCTTTCCACCGTTGTCAACCCGGACTAGCCTTCTCTTTTCCGTACTTTTTTTTTTCTTTCTCCCATGTAACCCCTCCCGGATAGCCACAAACGGGACTCCGCCCTTGTTTTCCGTCCGTGTGCATTCCCACCTAAGACTTTTAAACAGTCTGATTAGCCCATTGAATCCTTAATTCTCCATTTTCTTTGTCGTCCACTGAGACAAGTTGTGCCAAATTAAGACTTTTCAATTTGGTATGGCTAGCTGAACAATGAAAGAATGAACAGCTTGTTATGGCCGGCCAGTTGATTCACTTTTCATGGATGAGAAGAAGGCTGAGATCACTAAGGAAAAAAAGAACAATAAACGAAGAAGAGTTATATATCCTGCAATTTTAAGAACACTACCTTTAATTTAATTTAATTACAGTTTGTTTTATAAAGACAATTATAAGAATGACAATACACACTGCAAAGTTTACGTTGCCTTGCCTATTTAAAAATTTCTCGGCTACTTTAACTGAGGAATTCGCAAGGCCAAGCGAGAGCAAACACGAATAGGCCACCCACCATCTGTATGGCCCACACGTACACCACCACCTTAAGTTGCCGCTGTACTACTCGCACGGGCAAGGCGTGCCGAAAAATAATTAATGGATCAATGCACTGAATCTGCACCCAACGATGTAGATCGAGGCACATCACGTTTTCCATCACATTTTCCATATTAATCTTCCCACCCAACCCAGACCATAAAGACAGCAGCAACCTTCAGTCAAAGCCAGCCCCTCCATGTCTTTTCCTTGAAGCATCTTTCCTCCTCTCTTTCTTCCAACCTTCTTTATCAAACCTCCAATTCATTTCCCATCCCACATCTATATATATGAAAAGAGAAGGAGCACAAACGAACTCTATCACGTCGATCTCCTTGTCCCTGTTCTTGGCAGAGTAGGATCGAGCAGATCGTAATTGTGAATGCATTTTGAGTCTCTGATATATCCAGCTCTCATTCAAAAGTGCCAATTGATCGGTTTGAGGAAGAAGCTCATCATGTACGGCATGGGGAATTCAGGAGATCGATCACAGCAAGAGCAATATCAGATATCTTCTTCTTATCTATCGAGCTATTTCAGCATTGAATCTTTGACTCTACTCCTCTTCCTCGCTGCGTCAATGTTGATACTGCCTCTCGTGCTGCCTCCCTTGCCGCCGCCGCCTTCCATGCTGCTTCTGCTTCCTATAGGCCTTCTCATCTTGCTTCTTGTCCTGGCTTTTATGCCTTCGGACATGTCAAAGATACACCCTCCTACGGTCCTAACTGTAGATTAAATAGATAGATTATATTATGCCAATTCTAATTAAGGATACATTTCTTCATTTATTCATTCGAGTGTATTTGCATCGATTGTTAATTAGAAAGTATAAGTTGATCTCATGGCAGCGATTCTAGCTTAATTAGAGCATGCCATTCTTAGAAAAAAGGAAACAAAACTTGTTTGGATTTTGTTGTTGAATGTTGACTATGAGTTTGAAAGTAATTGTGAAGTTTGGCAGAGGCAAACCAGTTTAATTTCTTTGTTTTACACAAGGATTTTGGCACTTCTCATAAAACTTATAAATAAACATTGACTAAATTCAAGGATCTTAATTAATTTAAAAATACTAATAAAACTTACTAAGTTGTGTATATACTTGTATATAAAACTTTAAGTCCCCAGGGCGTAGCACAGATGGGGAGTGTATGGTTCTGTGGCTGAAAGGTCCAGGGTTCGATCCCCGGGGTGTCACTGCCTGGGGTTAATGTCTCCGCTATGCACTTTCCACCTGTGTACCTGCATTTACCTCCCTCCATATCCGTGGGACCGGCTCTAGGGGGGCCGCTGATGTGGCGGTTCCATATTTTTTTTTTGTATACAAAACTTTATGCATGAATGATTTAAATTAACTACTTGATTTTAAACATTGACTACAAAGTTATGGCGGTCAACGTGTACAGGGCATCGACCGGTCGGGCGAAGCATGCCCCGACCAGGGAGAAAAATCCAACCTATCGTCGCCCTCGACACGGGAAATTAAACATCCAAACACCCGACGCTCAAAGGAGAATGATGGGTAGAAGCCGAACCGAGCGGCTACTCCGCTCGGCCAGACAGCGAGACCCGGTATCAACAGAATTCAACTTCGGCTGAGCAAATCCTCCGCCCGACCGAGTAGCAGACTCAACATCGGTAGAACAGCAGACTCAATATCGGTCGAGCAACAAACTTAACATCAGCCTAGCATGCGTACAGTGGACTTCCAGCCAAGTGGTCATCCCGCTCGGCCCAGCAACACATCAGGACAGTGGACTTCTTGCCGAGCGGCTATTCCGCTCGGCCTAGCAACATATGACGACAGTGGAATTCCTGCCGAGCAGCTATCCCCCTCGGCCTGACAACAGACAACATGTGGATAACAGAATTTCGACCAAGCGGCTATTCTGCTCGGCCAAGCAACGGACACAGCATGATATCTTTTGATATCCTTTTGAGAGCTAGTGTCGTTGACAGGCAGCATAGTCAGACAAAGGATCGTACGACGGAAGCTTCCACTGTCATCTCAGAGATATGCTCGGCTTGTTAAGATACTGTGTCAGGGACACTTTACTGACTAATCTTTTCAGGGAAAGCTTTGAGACCCATGTCCATCTTTGAAGCGTGCACGCGTGCTACAGGAGCTCTATAAGTCTATATAAAGGGGGGGGGGGGGTCCAAGCATCGCCGGAGGTATGCGTGTTACATGCGATATTTACTGTTGCGTCACAGTTGTTATTACTTCTTCTTCTTAATTCTTGCTTCGTCGGAGACTGACTTACTTGAAAGAGATGACTTGAGGGCATAATGATCTCTCCTATTGAGATTGTATTTATAATAATTTACAACATAATTATAGCTCAATGATTTACAGCAATTAAGAATAATTAATGCTAATTAATGCTAATTAAAGCTAATTAAAGGTTGCTAAAAATAATCAAGACAGCTAGCTAGCATAATTTACACCTCAGAGCTTTCCTAAATAATCTATATTCTCGACACTCCCCCTCAAGCTGGTTTAAAGATATCTTCCATACCCAGCTTGCTTACTAGACATTCAAACTATCTCTTGTGTAGCCCTTTTGTAAGTAGATCAGCAACCTGTTCAATGGTGGGAATATAGTCCACACTAATCACATGATTGTCTATTTTTTCTTTGATGAAGTGCTTGTCGACTTCCACATGCTTTGTGCGATCATGAAGTACTGGATTGTGTGCAATTGAAATTGCTGCTCTGTTGTCACAGTGCATCTTTATTGGCGCCAACTCTGATATCTTCAATTCCAATAATAGTCTCTTGATCCACAAAACTTCACATATTCCATGAGCTAAGGCTCTAAACTCAGCCTCTGCGCTGCTTCGAGCTACCACATTTTGTTTCTTGCTACGCCAAGTGACCAAATTACCACCCACAAACGAGCAATATCCCGAAGTAGACCTTCTATCAGTTAGACTTCCTGCCCAGTCAGCATCAGTGTAAGCTTCAACTTGTAGATGTCCCCGGGTTTTAAACAGAAGTCCTTTACCAGGTGTTCTCTTTAGATACCTTAGGATCCGATACACAACATCGAAGTGTTCAGACCCAGGCGAGTGCATGAATTGGCTAACTACACTTACTGGAAATGCTATATCAGGCCGAGTGTGTGATAGATAAATCAGTCTCCCGACAAGTCTTTGATAGCGCTCCCTTTCCTTTACTGATTCTGTCGCTGCTGGTTGTAGTTTGACGTAAGGCTCCATAGGCGTCTCAGCTGGCTTACATCCCAGCATACCAGTTTCGGTCAGCAAGTCAAGGACATATTTTCGTTGGTTGACAAATATACCTTCTTTGGACCTTGCAAACTCCATGCCAAGAAAGTATTTTAACACTCCCAAGTCCTTGATTTCAAATTCTTTTGCAAGCTTTCCTTTAAGTTCTTCAAGTTCCTTGTAGTCACTCCCTGTTAGGATAATATCATCAACATATACAATAAGCACAGCTGTTTTACCTTCCTTTGAGTGTTTGTAAAACATGGTGTGATCAGCTTGACTTTGAACATAACCAAGTCGCTTCACAGCTTTGCCAAAGCGTTCAAACCATGCCCTTGGGGATTGCTTTAGACCATACAAGGCCTTCTTCAGTTTACACACCTTTCCGACTCCGAACTTTCTTTCAAAACCTGGAGGGAGGCTCATAAGTACTTCTTCATCTAGATCTCCATTTAGGAAGGCATTTTTAACATCCAGCTGATATAAGGGCCATTTGAGATTGACCGCAAGTGACAGAAGAACTCGAATTGAGTTAATTTTTGCGACAGGAGCAAATGTTTCCTGGTAATCTATTCCATATGTCTGTGTAAAGCCTTTTGCTACAAACCTTGCCTTATATCTCTCTACACTCCCATCTGGTTTACTCTTTATAGTGAAGAGCCATCTACACCCTACTATCTTTTGATCCTTAGGTGCTTCAACAATTTCCCAAGTACCATTTTTCTGTAAGGCATTCATTTCTTCAAACACTGCTAATCTCCAATCCTTGTCCTCCAGTGCTTCCTGAATATTTCTAGGTACAACAAGTTTTGAAATATTAATAGTAAATGCCTTATGTGATTCGGATAAATGATCATGGGTTATGTATCTGGCAATGGGATGTTTGGTACAGGTTCGGATACCTTTTCGAAAAGCAATGGGGAGGTCAAGGTTGTCAGGGTCATTTTCTTGTGGAACAATTGATGTTGGACTAGTAGACTCAAGAATAATAGGTAAAGTGGAGTTTTCATGTGAGTTAGGGGAAAAGGAGGTACCTGGAGTATTCAGTGTTCCTTCGCCCGGGGCTTCCAATGAGGCTTGTGCTGGAATGATTAATTCATCTCTACTTCTTCCAAGGACATTTCTCCTAGAATAAACCAAAGGTTCAAGGATATTTCGGTTTTTTTTTCATTCGAAGTATTTCTTTTTCTGATAGACCAATTTCATGGTTGACAATTATGGGTTCGGACTCCCCATTATTTTCATTTTGAGATTTTTGAGGTTGGTCAATAACCAAATTTGGAAGAGTTCTAGTTATCTCCCAAAAATTTGGTTCCCTTAGATTCTCCCCCTGAATCAAATTTTTCGTAAAATATGGTTTGGTTTCCATGAAAGTGGCATCCATTGTTATAAAGAACCGTTTTTTTAGAGGACAAAAAAATTTGTAGCCTTTGCGATTTGCAGCATAGCCTATAAAAATACATTTTTCTGCCCTAGGATCTAATTTTGACCGTGATCTCTTAGGTATGTGTACATAAGCGGTGCAACCAAATACTTTAAGGGGTAAATCAGAATTGATGCAAGATTCAGGGAAGTATTTTTTCAGACATTGCAACGGCGTGATGTAGTTTAAAACTCTAGTAGGCATCCTATTAATTAAATAAGTTGCTGTTAGAATTGCATCTCCCCACAAGTACTTTGGAATATTCATGTAAAACATTATGGCCCTAGCAACTTCAAGTAAGTGCCTATTTTTTCTTTCAGAGACTCCATTTTGTTCTAGAGTATCAGGACATGTTGATTGATGTAAGATGCCTTTTTCCCTCAAAAATATTTCTACAGATTGATTGAAATATTCTGTACCATTATCTGTTCTCAAAATACTTATTTTTGTTTGATATTGGTTTTTAATCAAATTGTAGAATTCTTTAAAAATTTTCTCAACCTCATTCTTGTTTCTCATCAAAAAAACCCAACAGAGTCGAGTATGGTCATCGGTAAAGCTTACAAACCATTTTTGTCCTGATGATGTAGTTACCTTTGAGGGTCCCCACACATCACTGTGGAATAAGTAAAAAGGCTTTGATTCAAGGTAAGGTCTAGAGACATATGTTTTATGAGGACTTTTTGCAAGAGTACAACTTTCGCATTGAAAATCTAAGGGGTTCATATTTTTAAACAAATCAGGGAATAAATGTTTCATATATGAAAAACTAGGGTGACCTAAACGGCAATGCCAAACCATTATTTGATCATAAACAGAAAGAGAATTAATACTACTAAGTCCTTGCACAATTTCCTTACTAGGTAAAATGTCCTCAAAGTAGTAAAGACCATTCACCATTTTAGCACTGCCAATCGTCTTCCCCGAGCTCCGGTCCTAAAAGGTACAATGAGAGTCACAAAAAACTACACGACAGTTAGAGTCTTTGGATAATGTACTGACTGAAAGAAGATTGCATGTAAGTTTAGGTACATAGAGAACAGACTTAAGATCTATATTCTCAGAAATTTGGACTGAACCTTTTCCGGCAATAGGTGAAAAACTTCCATCTGCAATCTTAACCTTTTTATTTTCAAGACAGGGTGAGTATAGTTTTAACAATTTCAAGGAATTGGTCATATGATCAGATGCTCCAGAATCAATTATCCATGGAGCAGAAATTCCGAAACCACATAGAAAGGCAATTATTTCGTTACCTGTATGCGCCACAGAAACATTAGGAGTACTGGATGATGGGTTTGAAGTTAACAGTGCTAAAAGTTGCTCCAGATGCTCTTTTGTGATGGTGCTGGCAGTAGTCATTGCCTCATTCACAGTGGGAAAGATACGTCCATTTTTCTCACCTGATTTGCTTTTAAAGTTGGCAGGTTTGCCATGAATTTTCCAGCAGGTTTCTCGGGTGTGACGTGGCTTGTTGCAAAAGTCGCACCATAGAACTGACTTTTCTTCTGGTTTACGTAGATTGGCAGTGCCTCTGCGTATGTTTGAGCCTGTAGAGGTAAGGGCTGAACCTTCAATGATAGTCGTAGGTTCTTTTTTGCCAAGCATAACATTCCTCCGGCTCTCCTCCCTTCTAACTTCGGAGAAGACTTCATGAGGGATGGTAGTGGTCTCCTACCAATGATTCTTTCTCTTACCTCATCGAACTCAACATTGAGGCTAGCAAAAAATTTGAAGATACGACTGCCTTACACTGTTTTCTTGTGGTACTGTCCATCTTCAACATTCTTCCACTCATATGCATCAAAAAGATCAAGGTCCTGCCAGATCCTCTTCAAGGAGTTGAAATACTTGGTGACCGGTTCTTCTCCTTGCCGCAATTCACCAAGTTTGAGAGTCAACTCAAAGATTTGGGACTGATTCCCCAAATCAGAGTACATCTGATTTATGTTTTCCCATAATTCATATGCCGTAGGAAAACACATATAATTTGCGCCAATCTCCTCTTCAATGGAATTTACGAGCCATGTCATTACCATGGAATTTTCGACATCCCATGTAGCATACATTGGGTCTTTTTCCGATGGAGTTTTCTTTTCACCTGTTAAATAGCCCATCATTCCTTGGCCCCGAATATACATCTTCACTGATTGCGACCACCATAAGAAGTTGTCGCCGTTCAACTTGATGGTGGTTATCTGGGCGGGATGTGAGGAGGACTGAGGAATGGTGGTGGATTCGCTGGAGTGTTCAGACATGGCTTTGGCTTAAGAAATTTCTGGACAGGGAAGGATGGCTCTGATACCAACTTGAAAGAGATGACTTGAGGGCATAATGATCTCTCCTATTGAGATTGTATTTATAATAATTTACAACATAATTACAACTCAATGATTTACAGCAATTAAGAATAATTAATGCTAATTAATGCTAATTAAAGCTAATTAAAGCTTGCTAAAAATAATCAAGACAGCTAGCTAGCATAATTTACACCTCAGAGCTTTCCTAAATAATCTATATTCTCGACAGACTTGAGCGTCGGAGGGCCATCACTGGGGACCCCTTCCCTGACCCGGCACTGACGCTGCTTGTGTTGCAGGACGGAGCAAAGTTCACCGGAAGTCAACAGGAGCGTCACATCCTCAGCATTCATCTTGTCGACTTTCAGACATGATCCGCTATAATTAAAGACAATTTGAGTGGTTAACCTAACATTAATTAGATTATAAAAGTACCAATCAAATTATTATAATTAAAAAATGTGGAACCGCCACATCAGCGGCCCCCCTAGAGCCGGTCCCACGGATATGGAGGGAGGTAAATGCAGGTACACAGGTGAAAAGTGCATGACGGAGACGTTAACCCCAGGCAGTGACACCCCGGGGATCGACCCCTGGACCTTTCAGCCACAGAACCATACACTCCCCATCTGTGCTACGCCATGGGACATCAAATTATTATAATTAAGCATGCACTAACCCTTCATCTTCAATGTAGATCGAACGATCGACTTGACAAATGTCAAAACATTCCAATTAGCAAAGACAAAAAGCGCCAAATGTTCCCAACGAACGTGCGTACGTAATCTTATTCTAACTCCAACTCTCCAAACAGAACAACCTCCGCCGGCCGACCCTTCGTCCCTTCTACGCCGCCATCAATATCTAGCTATTAATTAATCCCCCCGGACGGCCGAGACGTTTGAACGCCGATCTCAGCGTCTACTGCAGCAGACTCCAACTCCCTGTATATTTATTGCAACTGATCAGACTCTGCTACAATTCAGTAACGCCATTGCTCAATTGCTTGGCCTCGAGGAAGAAGAAGAGAATTATTAATGGAGGAGAAGAAGGAGATCGGGGAGGTTGCGTTAAGAGTGAGCGACGAAGAGGGTGGAGGTGATCCAAAGAAGAAGATTAACAACGAGGAAGAGGCAGCAGCCAAGGATAAGAGCTACAGCAGCGGCAGTAAAACAAGGAAAAGAGTTGCATCTTTGGATGCCTTCCGAGGCTTGACGATAGTCGTATGCATCCATGATTTTAATTTTATTGTTTTTATTTAATTTTATATATCTCGATCATTGCGATCGATGTTGTAGTTAATGATATTGGTGGATGACGCGGGAGGAGCCTACGAGCGGATCGATCACTCGCCATGGAATGGCTGCACGCTTGCAGACTTCGTCATGCCTTTCTTCCTCTTTATCGTTGGCGTCGCAATTGCTCTTGCGCTCAAGGTACGTACAATTATGAAATACAGTACAATATGATAATTTTCACTACATATTTTTTCAAATTATTATTTTTACACTCGTAAAATTTTGCATTTATGACTACTTCATAAATATATATTGTTTAAATTTATATATAGTTAATAAAATAATATATATCATCTTTATTTAAAATATGATTTAGTTGAATTGTCATCCTCAATTATTTATTTATTTGTTAGGTTGTCAAAGGCCTTTAAATGTGGTTGTTTCGCGAATTTTTAGTAAACGAACCTTGAACTTTTAATTATTGCAGAGGATCTCACAAGTCCCTGCCGCAATAAGGAAGATAATTATCAGGACATTGAAACTTCTCTTCTGGGGAATAATCCTACAAGGTGAATTAAATATTCATCATGCTTCTTTTTCCCATAATCACCACGAAATTTGGAGTCTATTAGTAATATGATAAATAATTAAGGTTTTAATTGTATATGAAAAAAATGAAGGTGGATATTCGCATGCTCCTGATGACCTCTCCTATGGCGTCGATATGAAGAAAATTAGATGGTTTGGAATTCTTCAGGTACATAATAATTAATTCAATTATATAAATAAATTTTTTGTCTATTTATTTCTCTCTCTCTTTTGTTTTCAATTTGTAAATTAGAGAATTGCGTTGGTTTACTTGCTCGTGGCGCTCGTCGAGGTTTTGACGACCAAGATTCGTCCATCAAAAATAACGGACGCTCCTTGGGCTCTCTTCGTTGCTTATCGCTGGCAATGGTAAAAAAAAAAAAAAATCTCATTATATATATTTTTGTTAATATTCATTTTAATTTTCTGCCATTTTTTAAATATTACTACCCCTAAAATTAATATTCATTTATTTTCAGGATTTTTGGCTTTGTTTCCTTTGTGATCTACATGGTCACAACCTTCTCAGTGTATGTTCCAGATTGGAGCTTCGTTTACCATGCAGAAGGAGACATCAATGACGGGAAGAGATTCTTCGTATGCTATCAATTTTATTTTATTTTATTTTTTAAAAAATAAATAAATCTTGAAAAATAAAATTTTGATAATTATTTTTCAGGTGAAATGTGGAGTGAGAGGGCACCTGGGTCCCGCTTGCAATGCAGTAGGGTACGTGGACAGATCAGTGTGGGGACTAAACCATCTTTATTCACAACCTGTTTGGATAAGATCCAAGGTGAAATTAATTTTATTTTTTTAAATAATAATAATAATAATAATAGCAGTTATTGACGAAAATGCGCAGGCATGTACTCATAGTTCACCCAACGTGGGCCCACTTAGAGAAGATGCAGCTCCATGGTGTCTGGCTCCTTTTGAACCAGAAGGCTTGTTGAGGTTCGTAA
The DNA here is from genome assembly GCF_018446385.1 of Zingiber officinale. NCBI lineage: Eukaryota > Viridiplantae > Streptophyta > Magnoliopsida > Zingiberales > Zingiberaceae > Zingiber > Zingiber officinale. The sequence goes on along the minus strand of NC_056000.1, from coordinate 28,767,005 downwards.
GCATTATTGGCTTAACTTAACACATTTTAAGCAGAAAAAACATGTTTAATTTAGAATTAACAATCTAATACCATCTTAATTGTCTTGTCGTTGACAGTTCAGTATCTGCCATCCTTTCTGGAACCATTGGAGTTCATTATGGCCATGTCTTAATCCATGTTAAAGTACTGTATTCAATTTTTAACAAATTTTTCATGGAAATAACTTCAATGACAATAATTATCCATCCTCTTGCTCTGAATAATCAGGATCATTCAGAGAGACTGAAGCATTGGTTGGTGATGGGAATTGCACTTCTAACCTGTGGATTCACTCTTCACTTCTCAAATGGTAATACTCTCTTTTCCTTGTGCCAAATAGTCCGAGTTGAGGTTAAGAATAAAGGTTGGGAGTTGAAAGAACTAGTAGTCGATATGAATTAAAAGGAAAACAATTTGCTAACAACTAATTTGGTGCTCTGCCATGGCAGCAATTCCCCTCAACAAGCAACTCTACAGCTTCAGCTATGTGTGTGTCACAGCTGGGGCAGCAGGTCTTGTTCTCTCAGCATTTTATGCAATGGTAAGGAAAAACCACAAATTACTTCAACACTAATTAACCTTAAAATGATCATCTAAAATCCTCCCAATATATAAATTCATACAAATATTATATAATTATTCATCATTCATTGTTCAGATTGATGTGTGGGGTTTGAGAGCACCATTCTTGTGGCTGGAGTGGATAGGCATGAACGCAATGCTTGTTTTTGTGATGGCAGCACAAGGAATCTTCCCTGCCTTTGTGAACGGATGGTACTATGAAACTCCAAACAATTCCCTGGTAAAACAATAATCATTCATGAACATTTTGTGTTTTTAGTAAAAGTAATGCTAGAATTAACTGAATATTTGATGAACACGCAGGTGCACTGGATTCAAAAGCATGTTTTTGTGAGAGTTTGGCACTCACAGAGATTGGGAACGCTACTTTATGTGATTTTTGCTGAGATTTTGTTCTGGGCAGTCGTCGCAGGCATCCTCCATAAGCTTGGCATTTACTGGAAGCTCTGAATTAAGATTATGTGATGTACAGTGATGATTTGATCTTTGAGAGTTGCAGAATTTGTTGTAGCTCAAACTGTACATGCCTATCTCGGAAACCATTTGAGATATTAATCTATGGATTAATTAACTCCATCTTTACCGTCAATACATAATTAACTAACTCAGTTTCCATTTAAAGTGAAGTTCATATAAAATACATTACACAACTCAACTCTTAAACAAGCAGATTTGAATGACACATTTCACTTGGGCAGCACGATTCTTAGAGAATATGGTTCACCACTGTACTCAAAGGAAGCATCATCATCACAGCTAAAGCTCTTGTTTGCTGCTCCAAAACTTGCAGAAGTAGTTTCTGATGCAATGTTAGGATTCATGCCAGCCAAGACCATTATGTTCTCAATCTCCTTGGCCACCTCACTCATCCGAGGCCTTTCTGAGCTGAATTCCTCCACACATTTTAAGGCCAAGTCAATGTACCTCTTGATCCCCGGCAATGAGCCGTTGTGGCAAATGCCAGGATCAAGAAGCTCATTCAAGCCTTGCAGGTCTCTAGACCTGCTGATGGCATTCCTTACATCCCCCACGACGTATCGCCCTCGCTCAAGGGGTTTGCGGGCAGTGACAATTTCCAAAAGCACAACGCCAAAGCTGTAGACGTCGCTCTTCTCCGTCAAGTGCTGAGTCGTGTAGTATTCAGGATCAAGATATCCCTACAAAATTAGGAACAACACTTGTTATTGATTGTTTTCGACTGTTTTAGGATGGCAAAGTTGTAGCCTAACTGACCATTGTGCCTTTGACTTGTGTGGTCATGCAGCCTTTCTTGTCATCTCTCAGTGGCTTGCAAAGGCCAAAGTCTGAAACCTTTGCATTGAGATGGTGGTCGAGGAGGATGTTGTTGGACTTGACATCTCTATGGATGATTCTAGGGTTCGCAAGCTCATGCAGGTAAGTCAGTCCTCTGGCTGCACCAAGTGCTACCCTCAGCCTGTTCTTCCAATCCAGGTAGACTCCAGATTTCCCTGAGTTTGAAAATGGCAAAGAGTTAGTTATCAGCTTGAAATGGTTTCAGATTAACAAAATCAAAGACAAACGTACCTGAGAGACTATCTCTTAATGTGCCATTAGGAATGTACTCGTACACTAATATTTGTTCATTTTGATCCGAGCAGAAGCCGACGAGACTGACAAGGTTCCGGTGGTGAACCCTGCTCAGCATCTCGATCTCAGTTTTGAATTCCTGACCACCCTGCAAAGATCCCTCCTGAGCTCTTTTCACAGCAACTAGTTTCCCATCATCCAGCAATCCTCTGTAAACCTGCCAAAGTCGAGAAATACAGGAAAAATGAATCTGCAGAGGTCGAACACAAAAGGAAACATGGATATGGAAGTTACTTTTCCATAACCGCCACTCCCAAGAATGCTGGCTTCTGCGAAGTTGTTTGTGCACTTCTTTAGTTCTCCAAAAGTGAACAATCTTGAACCTTTCAGCTGAGGAATATCACTGCCACTTCCACTTGTGGTCCATACACCTACCGAAAGAAAGCAACGTCGTCAAGATAGTGAATATAACATGATAAAGCAATCGAGATTCTCTACATTTCTTACCAAATCGTCGAGATAATTCTTTGGCCTTTCGAGCCTTTCTTCTCTGGCAAAGGGCGAAAGTTAACAGACCGACGATCAAAGCAGCAGCAGCAAACCCTCCTACAATTGCAGGAACTCTGTTCGATTTCGAAACTGCTTCTGCTCGTATCATATCCAATATGTGAGAAAGGCAGAAGTGATTGCTTAAATGAACAACAAATTTGGGAAAAGAAGATACTTGCCTTGAAAAGTTGGATAAGGTACTGCATCAAGATAATAAGGTCCAAAAGCATCAGGTTGCGAGATAGTCGTGTTGCTGAATAGGTTGGTAAGTTGAGCAATCTCGGCTTGGCTAAAGCGATCCGTATTCGACGGAAACATCGACAAATCAATGTCGAAGTAATTGTATATATCCATTTTTGGGTTTCGGAGGATTGGAATAGCAGGAAGCTGGAACTGCTGAAAGGTCTTGTAAAGAGCTATCTCTAATGCAGTGTAGTATGTGAAGTTAGTGTATATGTTGGAGAATGCTATAAATCTAAAAACCAGTTTCCCTTCCAAGGGATATGAGCAAGAGCATTTTGGGCTCTCTTGCTGATCCGATGGGCAGACGAGGTTTCCACAATTTGGTGACGGAGTAACGTAACTACTGGGATTTGATTCCGGTGGCACATTGCAGTACTGTGCTGAAGCTCCTGGCTGATTACAGTAAAAGTTTCCGTCGAGTCTGTGGACATCAAATACGGACGAGAGTACTCAGAAGACAGATAATCTTTCTTCTAATCACTACTTCACTATTTGGATTGCAATAAATTCAAGGAATTATCGATGCACTGGTGGCTGTACTTACTGAATGTGTAGGTTGTCCCGGTTTGGCACATTAGCCATAGTTTGAATTCTGTTTTCCCGCACATCAACAAGAGTAAGGTTTGTGCTCAGCTCACTACCCAAGTCAAGCGTGCCATTGATCAAGTTGAACCGCAGTTGCCTGTTTCGATTAAGAGAACATGAGGATATCCAGTACCTCCTCAGGGAAAGCTCATAAGGAATGCGTTAAGCTTTCAGGCAAATTGATGTTTACACTGCCTGCATTGAAGGAATGCTGAACAAAGATGTCGGTAGAACTCCTGATATCAGTAAGTTATTCAATTTCCTGCAACCAGAAAAAGGGTATCGAATCAATGGAAGTGTCTTATACAGACTCATTGAGCTAAGACTATAATCGTTCAGACTTCAAAGAATGTAGAGTAATACAATGTAGTCAAGTTCATCAAGGTCGAGAACCAAGGTGGAATATGAGATTGATCAAATAAGTTGTTGCTCATGTCCCTGCAAAGGAACAAATTCCGTTTCAGTCAGCGGGCATCAAGTGCCTTTCGCTTCTCATAGAATGTGCTACTACTCACACATAGGCGAGGGCATTCATTCCAGTTAGGTTTGGCAAGGGGCCACTCAGCTGGTTGTCATTTATTTGCCTGTAGAACGAAACTAATCATGAGAGTTCCTGGAGTTTCACCAAAGCACAAACCAGTTTTCTTTCAAAAAAACACACTAACAGCTCGCCAAGGATCGTAAGGTTATTGAGGTTGGAAGGAACTGCTTCAGTAAGTCTATTTCTGTCGAGGCGCCTGTACAAAACAAGAATCCAACAAGTTAAAAGTATGAACATTTTTTTGTCCATGTTTAGTTCTGCAATTTACTTACAGAGCAGTTATGGTAGTGACAAGTCCTAGAGTTGGAGGAATTCTGCCTGTGAATTGATTGTGGTCAAAGAGCCTAAGCAAAAGGAACAAAAGGTAATCTTTTTTGCAAAACAAGTATGTTGTAATCAAACGTTTATGTGTAAATTTGTGTTTGACTTAATAAGAACTTATTTATATTCATTTTAATATGCACAAGGTCACTTAAATTGTTAAATTTGAACATATATATGTTCAACTATTAATGTTAGTGAACAAAGATTGTGAACTATATTCCGAACAATGTCCAGGAATAAAATTTGTGAGCTATATTCATCAACAAAGCTCTTATTTAACTTGTATACGATAAAGAAGCTCTCAAAATAAATAAACAAGCATGTAATATCAAAATCACTAACTAACCAAATAACTTTAAAAATATAAAAGTTTCAAAAAATTAAACAAGTTTGAAATAAGAATTCGATAAAATCTACACGAATCAAGCTCGAGCTCATAAAAAAAATCAAACCAAACTTGAACAATCATTTCCACAGTTTGATTCATTTTAGGCTCGACTTATCTTAACTTGATTATTTTATCAAACAAGCTTGAACTACACAAAACTTGATTGGACTTAGCTAGTTTGCAACAATAAAGTGTGTTGACACTTTCATGCTTTAAGAACATAAATATAAAGTAAACAGGAGGGGAAAGGAAGTGTTTTCTCAGTATCTTACACATGATCCAGAATCATCTCAGAGTGGAACAGTTCAGCTGGAATGGACCCAGATAAATTGTTGTTTCCAAAATGTCTGAGTTCAATAGAAAATTCTCACTCAAACTTGATGAAATCTCATAAAGTAAACTGTATAACATTAATTGAACAACAAATAATAACGCACAAGTGCTGGCACTCAGTCAGCAAATCCAGGCCCAAGTTTATGCCATTGGAAATAGGGATTGAACCAGATATATTATTCCATGTGATGTCAAAAAAGAACAGCGATGTCAGATTGCCTATCTCTCTAGGAATTGATCCGTTCAACCGGTTAGAGCCCACTGATCTGAAGAAACACAGATAGATTTAGAATATCAAGCTAAAATATCCTTTTTTGAGCAAAGATATTTTGATCTTACAGGAATATGAGGCTTTTCAACATGCCTAACTCTGGAGGAATGGAACCACTGAAGCTGCAACCAAAAAGGATCCTGGATAAACAACAGAACAAAGTTTCAGTTTGGGTGTTTAACTTGACGCGGGTTAATTGCTAAATCTATCATCTACTCTACAACTTTTAATAAATCCAACTTAACTTTACAGACTGAAAAAAAAAAATCACAACTCACAATCTTCGAAGCTTCACCAGGTTCCCAATGGTTCTTGGAATTTGCCCACCCAAACCTCTATTGGAAGACAGATCCCTAGTGCCATAGTTAATGAGTTCATAGTTTCCTAAGGATTTGTAAAGGGATGAAAAAGGGGAGGGAAAAGAACTGTAACATTTGATTTATCAGGTAACATACAAGTGCACCAACTCAGTCAAATTCTGGATGTCTTCAGAGAGAGTCCCTTTGATGTTTAAGCCAGGAAGAATTCTGAAAAAAAAAAGAATCACTTATACCAAAACAAATTTCCTAGAGTTTGTCTTCTCCATTTCAGAACTTACATTTTTTTGATGTGAAGATTAGAACAGTTGAGTCCAACCCAGTTATTACCACAAGGATCTGAACCTACCCAGCTTGTTGGTTTGTTCTGCCAATAACTAGATATGCTATACAGAGCAAGAGCTATTCAAGCAGAGAAGAAACAAACGACATCACAGGCCGGTTTAAGTGAAATATATGCAGCAAAATCATGAACAGTCCCAGAGCAATGACGTGAACTTTACCTTCACTGGTGGTTGTCTGTGTCTCTGCTGAGACGTTTAGAGTGCAAAAGTTTAAGTTGAGCAGCAGCAGCAGGCATTTCAGGTTCAGTTCTTGATGCAGGAATCCCATGTTATGGCATAAAGATTTGGAGAATCAATACCATGCACTTTAGAAGCTAAATTCATATAAACAAATGGCAGGGAGCCTGATTAGTTGGATGATCAAGCTGCTTAGAGAGAGACTATTCCATGAGGTCAATCCCGCCCTCCATATTGGACTTTGTCGTGGGAACTTTAATTGATGCTAACTGAAAAAGAAACATGAAAGATTAAGGTGAGTAAAATATCGCATGTGGTTTTATATTTTAAGTTGTAAAAATATGAAGGATAAACAGTGAGGCTCTTAAACCTTCTCAAAAGAAGCCGTTCATTATTCAATGATACTGATGATTTACTCTTGCCCCATTTGTTGGCGCAGGTAGTATCTGAGTATTTATTTTAATAGGTGTTAGGTTTAATTTTTAATGAATACAAAATGTCACGTTGGATACCTGATCTCCCCATGCAAAGAGCCGTTGTATTAGGATAAAAATATCTCTCATGATTTACTTGTATTTGCTGTCGAGTCAAGTGATACTAGTTGCTTGGAGTGAGATATCACTTCCATGTCTTTCACAGTCCATCCCCAGATTATATGAAGATAAATAAATTATAAATGGCTACTACCCCGAGCAATGACCAGTACATGGGAGACGGCAGGAGCCTAGCTATTAGCTAGGAATTAACTTCTAGATGTCATGGTGACAATACCCCATGCACTAGCTAAAGGATCGTTGAGGGTAGGGCTATAAACAAGTTGAGCTGAGCCGAGCTGAGCTTTAAGGTGTTTAAGCTTGTTTGATAAGGTAATCAAGTCAAGTTGAGTCGAGCTTAAAATGAACCAAGCCTCTGAAATGATTGTTCAAACTTAGCTAGGTTTATTTTTTATGAGTTTGAGCTTGTTTGAAACTTGATTTGATCTTGGTTCATTTAGATATTATCGAGCTCTCAATTCAAGATTGGTTTGAGCTTGGTTCATTTAGATATTATTAAACTCTCAATTCAAGCTCGTTTGATTGTTTGAAAACTTTTACTTATTTGATTGGTTATTGAGCGTGATAATTTAAACTTATTTGTTTATTTAGCATATTGATAAGAGTTTTATTAATGAATATGGTTCGCGAACATTATTCACGAACGGTTCAGGAACATTAGCAAGCTAAATATGTATGTGTTCAAATTTGTTTGTTTAATTTAACGAGTTATTCAAGCTTGTTTGTTTAATTGATTTTGTGTATATTTAACAAACATAAATAAGTTCTTACCAAACTGAACACTAAGCTTGTTCACGAACGTTTGATTCATTTACAACCCTATTTAAGGGCGAGAGAGGGGGTGAATCTTATCCTTTTAAAACTTTCTTTTCTTTTGTTAAAACACTAGTTTGCAGTGGAAAAAAATAACGATTAAGAAGACAAGAGACAAGTACTTTTTTTACTTAGTTTAGAACCTATGATAACTCCTACTCCAAAACTCACAATCGTCGACCACTTTCGTTGAACAATCCACTAAATGTTCAAATGATATTACAAATGAGTATACAAATTGCAAGTAATAAAATGTACCAACAACGAAAGAGTAATAAGTGTAGATTGTTGATGACCTTATCGGCGTTATAGTAGTCGTAGCTCACACCAGTACAGTAGAATTGTAGTAGAAATTCGGAAGGCAACAGTTATCTTTGGCTCGAAGTTCGAGGCCTTCTTTTATAGCTTTCATTCCGTCAACTAAATTGATCCATCGACTGAACCTTCTATTCGTTAACAAAATCACAACTCCTTGTTTGTTGAGATTTGATCTGTTCAACTCCGAAAATCTCATCATTCCGTCGACTGATAAGCTATGTTTTGTCGACTGAACAACTTTTACCATCTTTGCTTTGATTTAAATCTCCATTAAATCTGGAAATAAGTTGATCCGTCGACTGATCTCCTTGATCCATCGATGGACCGAATGTTCCCTATTACGTTTTGATCAAATTTCACTGTTCTGATCTTTCTTTGATCCGTCAGCTGAACAATCATGTTCCATCGACGGAACCTCAGTAACTTAGAAAAGATGCATATATTTTTGATCTTTTTCTGTTACCTGCACACCTACTCTCCTTTTAAATTGCCAAATGCAATCATTCAATTGTTTGCGCTGAATAATTCCTCATGTAAAAATATTCTTACAGCTAAAAAGGGAGACTAGGCCAAGGCTTGACTTTTATTCTATCGTCTAGAATAACATACCATGTCAATTTCAGTACCTGACAAAAGTCGTATCATTTTCATCTTTCTCTGCCACCTACATATACCTACTCTCCCATTAAATTGCGAAAGACAGCCATCAAAGCACGTCATAGACGAGCTTAATTTGTCGCAGAACTTGTACATCAATGCACTCACGTCTTCTCCTGTGAAATGTAAAAAGGACTTGATAAATTGTGTTATTTGCCGACAAATAAAATTCCATAAGCCAAGTTTTCCATATATGCATATCCAACTTCCATGTTTATAAAACAAATACATATTTATTGTCATTATGTCAGTTCTGTACTATTATTGCATCGTTAACTGCGATATGGATAGTCAACTGTAATACTCAAATTTTAAATTTACTATGCTCAGCGGACGTCAAGTTATCATAAACCTATACGACTAATCAACTATTAGTCAACTATAATACTCAATTTTTAAATTTACTATGCTCAGCGGACGTCAAGCTATCATAAACCTATACGACTAATCGACTATTAGTCAACTGTAATACTCAATTTTTAAATTTACTATGCTCAGCGGACGTCAAGCTATCATAAACCTATACGACTAATCGACTATGGAGTGCAATGAATTTAGTTTAAAGTATTATCAATAAATTTTGGTCAAAATTTATTAATGACCGTATAATATTTAAAATTTTAAAATCTTAATATGAACTATAGGAGTTCAATTCCTTGATGGTATTGTTGGAGTGTATACTGAAAGCCTAAGCTTTGTAAACATTCATTATGAATAAAGAATCACATTTGGTCAAATTGTCTACATTTAGTTGTAGTTGTTCAATTAATTTATATTGTAGATAACATAGTATGTGGTGTCACATGCAGAAGATAATGTTATCAGTACCTTATAAATTATAAACAATAGCTCACGACCAAAATGGAAAGGAACAAACAATTAGAAGGTCGTAGTGTAATTAGGTATTAGTTTATCTTGACTATATAATTACACTAGTACACTCAGAGTGTATTGAGTAGGACTATTTGAGGTCGTTTCTTTTATACTGACTTTATAAAGGAACAAAGACCTCAGTTATTATGGAAGTGTATGCTCTTAATCCTAATATAATAACAAGCACATATATTTGATATTTATTTCTTTAATTTATCAATGGGTGAGATTTAGTTCGATGAATCAATAAACCCGATAAGTTGGGAAATGATATCACTTATAGTGTGTGTTATTGATTATAGAAGGAAACTGTGTCCTAGAGATACTAGGTTGATAATGTCCTCAAGAGGAGCTCATAAGGATTGTCATGTTAAACCCTGCAGGTGGACTTAGTCCGACATGATGATAAGGTTGAGTGGTACTACTCTTGGACTAAGATATTAATTAAATGAGTTGTTAATAACTCACTTAATTAGTGGATATTCGATATCTTAAACACAGGGAGACTAACACACTCATAATAAGAAGGAGCCCAAAAATGTAATTTGGGATTGATGCGGTAGTTCAATAATAGTTCTCTAGTGGAATGAATTATTATTGATAAAATTAAGTTGTGTGTTCGGGGCGAACACGGGATGCTTAATTTTATCGGGAGACCAAAACCAATTCCTCCTCTCGGTCCTTATCGTAACCTCTTATTTATAGAGTACTATACCCACCTATACCCACCTTCTATACCCACCAATAAGGGGCCGGCCAAGCTAGCTTGGGAACCAAGCTAGGGCTGGCCTAGGTATAAGATTGGGTGGCCGGCCCTAGCTTGAACCCAAGCTAGTGGGGGCCAGCAAAATTAAATTAAAAAAGAAATTTAATTTTAATTTTTATTATGTGGAAGATATAATTTATTAAAGAGATTTAAAATTAAAATATCTCTCTTGTAAAAGATCTACAATAGATTAAAGAAAGAGATTAGATCTCTTTCCTTATTTGTAGATTGGTGAGATATTTTATTTTCTCTTTAAAAATTATTCACATGTTGTAAAATTAAAATTATGGAAATTTCTTTTTATCAACCATGAAGAGATTTTTGAAGAGAAATTTTAATTTTAAAATTTCCGGAAACAAATTAGGAAGTTTTAATTGTTGATTGAAACTTGTCCAATTTGTTCTTCATGATGTGGCCGCCCTAATTTAATTGGGGAAATTTTATTTTATTTTTCTCAATTAAATCATGTTAAGGAAATTAAGGAAATTTTATTGTAATTAAATTTCCTAATTTGCCTAGGCCAAGGAATATAAAAGAAGGGGTGAGGGTGCCTTCACAAGGGACAACCTCTATTTTATTTCTCTCCCTCTTTTGTTCCTTGGTGTGGCCGACCATCCTTTCCCTCTCTTCTTCTTGTGGTGGCCGAACCCCTCTCTTTCCTTGGAGCTCTTGTGGTGGCCGGATACTACTTGGAGAAGAAGAAGAAGAAGGAGAGGAAGCGAGCATCTCTTGGAGCTTGGTTAGTGTTTTGATTTTCTTCCTTGGTGAAGCTTTTTTCCTTTGTGGCCGAACCTAGCTAGGAGGAGAAGAAGGTGGTTGGTGGTTTCTCATCTTGGAAGATCGTTGCCCACACAACGTCCGAGGTTAGAAGAGGAATACGGTAGAAGATCAAGAGGTCTTTCTAAAAGGTATAACTAGTAATTTTTCTTTCTGCATCATATTAGTTATTTTTGGAAATAATACCAAATACAAGAGGCTTACGATTCTAGAATTTCGAATATGTTTTTTGATATTGTGTTCTTTTATTTTTTTTCTTTTCCTTGTGATTTGATTGTTCTTTTCGGTTAACCTAAAGTTATTTTAGGAAATTAAATATTAGCTTTCTATAAAAGGTTTTGTCTAGTCGGTGGTGGTTGCTCCCATATCCAAGAAGGCCATGTGCCTCGCCACGTCAGTACTGGGAACCGATTATGGAAATTAATATTTAATGGAATTAATAACTTAAGGTGATTTGGGTCGAACGTGTTAAGTTCCGCAGGAGACCCAAGTCAAAACCTAAAAGAACGAATAGATTAAGTTTTGGATCAAACGTGTTAAGTTCCGCAGGCGATCCAAAATTTAATTTAAAAGAACACATGGTAGCTAGGAAAAGGTTCAGACCTTTGTACAAATTTTTGTACAGTGGAACCTCTAGGTTTTCCGAGTAGCAACCAACAATTGGTATCAGAGCTAGGGTTTTGCCTCTGTGTATTTAGTATTAGGTTAATTATGCACATGTCATACATAATTTAGGCAGGTTAATAGTAGGATGTGCTAACTTTGTGGATGTAGGATCCAACTATTATGGCTTTTAGTTATTATGTGTGTGATTGGACCCTTGGACATGTCAAGGGCATTTATATGTGTGTGCATGATTGTATTTAAATACAGCAGGAGCTGTATTTAGTTTTATTAGGATTTTATTTTTGATCTAGATACATGTACATTCCTTTTATGGAATATAGGATCAAAATGTAAAATTCTATTTATGTCGCGGATCGAATCTTGCAACGCGTGGAACCTTCTAAGGACCAGAGGCGCAGCGAAACTAGGAGCAAGATGGATGCGACAGCTAGACCCGGTGGCGGTGGCCAAATATGGCAGCAGCTTGGGATGACAACACACGGAGGACAACTAGAGACAAAAGCCATAATAGTTGAAAATTAGATTTTCTATTTATTGCTTTTATATTGTGCTGTGTGTGCATTTTAGTTTACAAGTTTAGTAGGCTAGCATAGTTAAAATTTCTCATTTATAAATAACTAAGTGGGAGAGAGATTTTAAAGTAAATCCCATGGTCTCCATTACTGGTTTGTAAGTGATGCAAACAAGCTTGCGCGTTGGCTCTGAGTGCCTTCCTCCATAACGGATGAGCTTGTTTGCGGATCACTAGAACATACTTCCATTTTTGGATGACTATAGGAAGTTAATTAAGAGCGTGTGATCTTCCCCAACGGAAGGGGCATAATCTTATTAATGGACTTAGTGTCAAGTAGTGGTATACACTTAGACACATCTAATAGTATCCTCCCCATCGGAGTCACTGCTATTATTTGTGTGACCAAATGATACCAACTATTAATTTTATTTGTCAAAAAGTTAGGTTGACAAGATAATAAAATTAATGGGTTAAAACCCTCCTTTTACAAATGTTGAATTAGTATACGTCCACACTAACGTGGCATACAAAATTCACGGTGTTTTGAGGTGTTGGTTAATTTAAAATAGTATTGTTTGAGGAATCAATATTATTCTAAATTTAGAGTTCTGACCAAAAGTTATTTGTGATTCTTAGGATGACTTTCAACCCACTGTCCATCATACTTCAACAGAATAGACTTACTGGACCTAATTACATAGATTGGAAAAGGAACCTGGACATTGTCCTTACTGCTGAAAGCTATAAATTTGTACTGACTGAGCAGTGCCCTGAAGCACCTACTGGTGAATCTACCCAAGAGGAGATTGAATATCATAGGAAATGGGTAAAAGCAGATGAGATGGCGCGGTGTTACATTTTGGCTTCAATGTTAAATGTATTGCAACATCAGCATCAAGATTTACCAACAGCCTATGATATTATGAACAATCTCAAGGAACTCTTTGGTCATCAGGATAGGGCTTCTAGGCAAGAAGCCATGAGAAAGATAATGACAGCCATCATGCAAGAGGGTACTCCTGTGAGGGATCATATCCTAAAGATGATGACTTATCTGAACGAGATACAGATCCTTGGAGGAGAAATTGATGGGGAAACCCAGATCGATATGATCCTCCAAACGCTACCTAGAAGTTTTGAGCAATTCCGCCTGAACTATAATATGAATAAGAGGATTTATTCATTAGCGGAACTACTGACAGAACTTCAAGCAGCAGAAGGATTATTTCGTCACAATGCTCAAATTCACTATGCTGAAAATGGTTCTACTTCTAAACCGAGAGGAAAGAAGAAGAAGAAACAAGCTGGTTCAGCAAAGAAAGTGAATAAATCTCAGTGTAACGACCCACCTTCTACTGCTAGGCTGCAAGGCGGACCGCTACAGTTTCTTTGTTAACTGCAGCTAAATTACTAATGCGGAAAACTGGGCTGAATAAAAATTTTACGAAACTATTGTAGTTGCCTCTGTTAACTCTGTGAGAGTGAGATTTCATGTCCCACTACCTTCCAGATAATCATAGCTAGGCTGAGGAGGCAAAATTGGAGCTTTGGATCGATCCGTGGAACGATCCATTGACCCCCCACGCGAACACTGGCTGGATCGGTCTGGGGACCGATCCAGTAGAGGCTGGATCGGTCGGCAGACCGATCCAGGTATTCCTGGGTTCGCTACTGTCCCGTGATGGATCGGTCGGCAGACTGATCCAGGTATGTCTGGATCGGTCGTCTGACCGATCCAGGATCGGGACACCCTCGCGGGGCGGCCTGCCGGCCACGGTCGCCCGCCGCGACGGCGCGGGCTGGCGGATCTCCGGGCACAAGATCTACGCGACCGGGCCCGGGTTCTGATTTCAGCACTTGGGCGTGCCAAAACCTCACACAGCAGTTTTAAATCAATTGAAGATACTTCTAACATGCATTAACAAGCATTCCCATAATGACTACTACCAATCTAATTCATTCTTTCATAGTTTAGTACGTTCCAAAACTAAAGGTGCATAAAGATGAAAGTATTAAACTATAAACTGTAAAGTGCTAAGGTAAACATGCTAAAGAGTCTAATGTTCATCCTGCTAAGTCCCCTAAGGACCTTTGATTCCAGTTCCACACACACACACCATCTTCGCATTGTCCTCCAGCCTCCGCTGCTAGTCCATTTTCCTTTTACCTGTATCTGCAGTATAAGGAAAATAGTATCTGTAAGCTAAAAAGCTTAGTAAGAAACCATCTACCTCACTAAATCATGCATACGATGCAAATATGCTTTTAAAACATGCTTTTGGAAAACATACTGAATATGCAAGCATGGCATGGCATAGTATCATACAAGCATGGCATAACATAAGCTGAACATAGATCTAACATGGAAAATTTCACTGAAGCATAATGCTGAGCTAAGTTAAACTAAACTGAAGCTACAATCAAACTCAACTGGTATAACTGATTTTTCTTGAGTTTTGAAAACTAATACATAGTAAGTGAAAATACTAAACATGCTGCTGTAGGGCCCTGACAACTGTACTTGCTATGCGCGCATCCCTAACTAGACCCGGGTTTGCAAGTCCCGAATTTAGTAGGGTTAACTAGGTTATCTAAACCTAGCTAGGTTATCTAAACCTAGGGACCGACTATGGGAGCCCAGCCCAATGGATATCTAATCCTGTACAGTGCCAACTGAAAATAAAATACTGAAGTAGCTAATACTGTTTTGCTGAAACTAGGTTATCTGAACCTAGAACTAGGTTATCTGCACCTAGAGGCGACTATGGGAGCCCACCCATTGGATATCTAATCCATATAAGCTGTAATAAACTGATTATACTGCATAGATACTTCTAATGTATCTAACTGAGCTGTTAAAGATGCCTAGGGTGCATTTTTACTAAACTAGTTATTTTATCGAACACCTAGCGTGCCCTAACTCTCCTTTCTATTAGGGAGACCACCTCTAGGCACCCGACAACATCTAACCTCCTATCTGAAGAGGGAAGACATGCCCGGCCCATCTAAAGGTGTTCAACTAAGACCCTAATCTGAAAAGAGAGTTAAATACACCTTAGATATCGATAAAAACTGCATACATCCTAACTAAAGCATAAAAACTCAAACGGAAGCTATTATACCGCAGGTGAGGGGTTTCTTACCTCCTAATCGTAATTTCTTACGATTCTATTCGCTAAAACTCCGGTGGAGATGGTCCTCTCGACGATCCGCTCCCGTCTTCGCGTTCCTCTCGCGGAGAAGAACCCTTTTCGTGTTGGAGTCGTCTCGGAAAGTGATCCGAGAGCCCTTGGGGCTTGGGCGCCGAGAGAGGAGGAGGAGGGAGAGGTGTGGGCGGCGGTGCAGGTTTTTGGGAGAGGGATAGGTCACGGTGAGGGTTTATGAGGGGATGGCTGCCGAACCAAAATTAACCCAAACCCAACTTAAGTTTCCTATTTATACTTAGTGATAAGTTCCGCCCAAATCCCACTTAACTAGGATTGTTCCCCTTTCCTTTCAGCACAGCCCTGCTGGGTCCACTGGTTACTAGCCTTGTCCACTAAACCATAGGTCTCGGGTTCAATCCCCGCCTAGGCCGTTTTACGCTTATATTTATTTTTGCTACTTCCGCTACTCGGAAAATTCCGGAAAAATATCTAGAAATTCCAGAAAAATCGTAGAATAATTCTAATGCAAGTTTGAGAATTTTCGGGCGTTACAATCCCCCATACCTTATAAAAAGTTCGTCCTCGAACTTAGAACAATTCTGGGTACTTCTGTCTCATGCTGGCTTCTGTCTCCCAAGTTGCCTCTTCTGCTGTGTGATTGTGCCAAATAACTTTGACTAATGGTACTTCCTTGTTCCGCAATTTCTTAACTGCTCGGTCTATTATCTGAATAGGCCGACTATCATAGCTGAGGTCTTCGCGGATCTGTACCGACTGGGGCTCAATCACCTGGGTGGCATCTGGGGTATGCTTCTTCAGCATAGAGACATGAAATACATTGTGGACAGCTGACATCTCCTGAGGTAGCTCTAGCTCATATGCTACCTTGCCCACTCTTCGACTGATAAGGTATGGTCCCACATATCTGGGACTTAGCTTGCCCTTCTTCCCAAAACGCATTACTCCCCTCATGGGAGCTACTCTGAGGAACACTGAATCCCCAACTGAAAACTCTAAGGGTCTGCGCCGCGTATCAGCATAGCTCTTCTGGCGGCTCTGAGCTGTCTCTATCCTCTGGCGGATCTGCTGTATAGCTGCTGTGGTATCTGCTACTAGATCTGTCTGAAGTTCTAGTTCCTTCTGTTCACCACTCTCATACCAGCAGATTGGAGATCTACACCTCCGCCCATAGAGAGCCTCGTAAGGTGCCATGCCGATAGTGGCCTGATAGCTGTTGTTGTATGCAAACTCTGCTAAGCTCAGATATTTGCACCAACTTCCCTTAAAGTCTAGGGCACAAGCTCGGAGCATATCTTCGAGTACCTGATTTACTCGCTCCGTCTGTCCATCTGTCTGAGGATGGAATGCTGTGCTGAACTTTAGCTTTGTACCCAATGCTGACTGTACACACTCCCAGAAGTGTGATGTGAATCTGCTGTCTCTGTCTGAAATGATGGTTCGTGGGACTCCATGTAGTCTGACGATCTCCTGGAGATACAACTGAGCTAGCTTCTCCATGGAGTAGGATATCTTGATAGCTAAAAAGTGGGCTGATTTGGTCAACCTGTCGACTATTACCCAGATGGCATCGAACCCATTCGTGGTTCTGGGCAGTCCCACTATAAAATCCATAGAGATATCCTCCCACTTCCATTCTGGAATCTGTATAGGCTGCAAGACTCCTCCTGGTCGCTGATGTTCCGCCTTGACCCTCTGACAGGTGAGGCAGACGCTAACATATCTGGCGATGTCTCGCTTCATCCCAGGCCACCAAAAATGTTTCTTCACGTCTTGGTACATTTTGGTGGAACCTGGATGCATCGCATAGGGAGTCTTGTGAGTCTCATCTAAAATCTGTCTCCGTAGCTCCTCCTGATTTGGAACACAGAGTCTGTCTCCAAAATACAGCACCCCGCTATCGGACACCCTGAATTCTCTACTTTCTGATTCTGTTAGCCCTTGCTTGATTTTCTGAATTTCAGGGTCCTGGTCTTGAGCTGACTGAATATCACCAAGCAAGGTAGACTCTAAGGTCATAGTAGAGAGCTGTCCGACGATGAGTTCGAGACCAAAATCCGCGATCTCCTTCTGTAGGGGTGGTGACATGGCTGCTAGAGATAACAAGGTGGCGCTGGATTTCCTGCTGAGTGCGTCTGCTACCTTGTTGGCTTTCCCTGGGTGGTAGAGGATGTCTATGTCGTAATCTTTGACCAGCTCTAGCCACCTGCGCTGTCGCATATTCAGATCCTTCTGAGTGAAGAAGTACTTCAGACTCTGATGATCTGTATATACCCTGCACTGAGCTCCATATAAGTAATGTCTCCAAATCTTGAGAGCGAACACTACTGCTGCAAGCTCAAGGTCATGAGTAGGGTAGTTCTTCTCATAATCCTTGAGTTGTCTGGAGGCATAGGCGATCACCTTGCCATTTTGCATCAGTACTGCTCCTAGTCCCAACTTAGAGGCATCACTGTAGATGTCAAAGCTGCTGGTGTCGTCTGGTAGAGCCAAAACGGGAGCACTGGTCAACCTCCTTTTTAGCTCGCTGAAGCTGTTCTCACAGTCCTCTGTCCACTGAAATTTCCTGTTCTTCCTGGTAAGAGCTGTCAGTGGGGAGGCTATCCTGGAGAAGTCCTCTACAAACTTCCTGTAATATCCTGCTAATCCCAGAAAGCTCCTGATTTCGCTGGCGTTCTTAGGTCTCTTCCAGTTACTTACTGCTTCTATCTTGCTGGGATCTACCATAACACCATCCTTGGAGATGATGTGACCGAGAAAGGCTACCCGGTCTAGCCAAAATTCACATTTCATGAATTTGGCGTACAACTGGTTCTGCTGAAGGATCTGCAAAACTGTCTTCAGATGCTCTGCATGGTCCTCCTGAGTACTTGAATAGATAAGGATGTCATCTATGAACACGATGACAAACTTGTCCAAGTATTCCCTGAATACTCTGTTCATGAGGTCCATGAATGTAGCTGGAGCATTGGTCACGCCAAAGGGCATGACTACGAACTCGTAGTGTCCATATCAGGTCCTGAATGCTGTCTTAGGTACATCCCCTTCCTTGACTTTCACTTGATGATAACCCGATCTGAGATCTATCTTAGAGAACACTGCTGCTCCCTTCAGCTGGTCGAACAGGTCATCGATTCTCGGAAGAGGATACCTATTCTTGATCGTGACTTGATTCAGGGATCTGTAGTCTATACACAGTCGCATGCTTCCATCCTTCTTCTTCACGAATAATACAGGCGCTCCCCATGGTGAGTGACTCGGGCGTATGAAACCCTTGTCGAGCAGCTCCTGTAATTGCTCCTGAAGTTCCTTCAGTTCTGCTGGAGCCATGCGATAAGGCGCTTTGGAAATGGGATTAGTACCGGGGAAGAGCTCTATCTCAAATTCAATCTCCCTGTCTGGTGCTAAGCCTGGTAATTCCTCAGGGAAGACTGCTGGGTAGTCACATACGACTCGGACCTCTGCTAGCTGTTGGTCCTTGCCCTGACTAGTACTGACTACATGTGCTAGGTACCCCGTACATCCCGAATCCATCAACTTCTGGGCCTTCATTGCTGAGAGAAATCTTCTGGCTTTTCTCTTCGGTTCGCCGATGTATTCAAACCGTGCTTCGCTTCGGGTGACTTTCTATTTTCGGCACTCTATGGAAGCACCGTATCCGATCGTAAAGTCCATTCCGATGACGTCGTAGTCGATCATTTCTAGCAGATCGAGATCACGTAAGAGTTCCCCGCCCGCTATAATGACCGGCACCGCCTAAGCCGCGTGGATGCCATAACTTCTCCCAAGGTAGTGTCGCCAAAACCCACCACCGAGTACTTCGATGGTATTTCTAATCGGAGAACACCGGCTACGTATGAATGGGTTGCCCCAAGATCAAAGAACAGTAGCACTATAACGAAAAATGCTAATCGACCGTGACGACTGCCGAGGCATTTGCTACGCCCTCCCTGGTGAGTGAGTAGATCATCGCGTCGCCATAGCCGGAGGGGCTTCTAATCCGCCCGGCCGATAAGGGACCTTCTAGAGCATCGCATCGATATAATCAAGGCTGGCTCGCATGAATCTCGTGGTCGAGGAAGACCATCTTGTTCGGCACCGCTTGGCCATGTGCCCTTCTTGTCCACATTCAAACATCTTGCGTGCCCTTGCGGCAAACCCCAGGGTGGAATTTCCCACAAGTAGCACACTTTGGATAACTGGGTCGCTTGCTAGATGGTCCTCCTTTTGAGTCACTCCCTGATTTGCGCTTGCTGTTGGAGTTCCCCTTCCAGTTAGAGCTGTGGCCTTGCTGTTTTTGAGTGTGAGAGCTTCCTTGGCCTTTGGACTCTGAGGAGACCTGCTTCTGCTGCTTTATGCTGTTCTGATAATGTTCTGTGGTCAAGGCGCTGCTCACTAACTCCTCTGTAGTTTGTGGCTTATGTACGCCACCAGCCACGTTCACTGCTATCTCTGGCCTCAGCATCTTGAGCATCAACCGGATTCGCTCCTTCTCTGTGCTGACTAGCTCTGGGCATAAACGAGCCAACCTGTTGAATTTCTTCACGGCTTCCTCCACTGAGAGGTTGCCCTGGCGAAATTCAATGAACTCGTCGTAGCGGCGGTCTGTAACTCGCATGTGAAAGAATTCCTCGAAGAACTCTTTCTCGAAGTCAGCCCATGACATCTGATTCACTGGGCGCTTCGCTCTAACTCTCTCCCACCATATGCTAGCGTCCCCTGTCAGGCAGAATGAAGCACAACCTTCTCTGGCCAGTCTAGAAGCTCCATTATCCTCTCCAAGAGTGTTTTGAACCATGCTTGAGCATCCCATGGTTCGCTAGTGCCCGAGAAATTCTCGCTTAACTCTCTCGCCCTTGGATTAGGTAAGCTTTTTCCTTAGCTCACTGACCATCTGCCGGTATTGGTGTCATTGATCAACTGTGGAACCTCTATAAATGCCGGGGTTGCTAAGTTCGGTTCCGGGTGACGGTAGGAGTATGGTTAGCCTTTAAGCGGCTATTTCGTCATTGCTCAGCTAGTCAGAATCGAGCCACCAACCGTAAGATCCGGAGGGGCACCGAATCGCCCGCCTCCGCTGGGCTCAGAGTGGTGCCCGCTTAGTCACGCCCGTGCCATTTCTAATGACATAGGAAACATACATAACTAAAGCATTCATAGTTTCACAACTACTGATATCATGTCTAAAAACTATCATATACTAGCATGCTTCAGATATATATAAACATGAACTGAAATAAGAAAGCAAGGAACATATTGAGAGTAGAGGTATTCTTACTTGGAAGCTGCAGGTACAATGCTGATGTGTGTGTAGGAAGTATGGAACACGGCTCTGATACCACTCTGTAACGACCCACCTTCTACTGCTAGGCTGCAAGGCGGACCGCTACAGTTTCTTTGCTAACTGCAGCTAAATTACTAATGCGGAAAACTGGGCTGAATAAAAATTTTACTAAACTATTGTAGTTGCCTCTGTTAACTCTGTGAGAGTGAGATTTCATGTCCCACTACCTTCCAGATAATCATAGCTAGGCTGAGGAGGCAAAATTGGAGCTTTGGATCAATCCGTGGAACGATCCATTGACCCCCCACGCGAACACTGGCTGGATCGGTCTGGGGACCGATCCAGTAGAGGCTGGATCGGTCGGCAGACCGATCCAGGTATTCCTGGGTTCGCTACTGTCCCGTGATGGATCGGTCGGCAGACCGATCCAGGCACCTGGAATACCGGGGATCGCTACTGTATCACGCTGGATCGGTCGGCTGACCGATCCAGGAGGATACAGTAGCATACTGTATCTCGCTGGATCGGTCGGCTGACCGATCCAGTGGCACAGCTCAGACCCTGATCGGTCTGGAGACCGATCAGAGTCTGATTTCACCCGGAAGTTCTGATTTCAGCACTTGGGCGTGCCAAAACCTCACACAGCAGTTTTAAATCAATTGAAGCTACTTCTAACATGCATTAACAAGCATTCCCATAATGACTACTACCAATCTAATTCATTCTTTCATAGTTTAGTACGTTCCAAAACTAAAGGTGCATAAAGATGAAAGTATTAAACTATAAACTGTAAAGTGCTAAGGTAAACATGCTAAAGAGTCTAATGTTCATCCTGCTAAGTCCCCTAAGGACCTTTGATTCCAGTTCCACACACACACACCATCTTCGCATTGTCCTCCAGCCTCCGCTGCTAGTCCATTTTCCTTTTACCTGTATCTGCAGTATAAGGAAAATAGTATCTGTAAGCTAAAAAGCTTAGTAAGAAACCATCTACCTCACTAAATCATGCATACGATGCAAATATGCTTTTAAAACATGCTTTTGGAAAAACATACTGAATATGCAAGCATGGCATGGCATAGTATCATACAAGCATGGCATAACATAAGCTGAACATAGATCTAACATGGAAAATTTCACTGAAGCATAATGCTGAGCTAAGTTAAACTAAACTGAAGCTACAATCAAACTCAACTGGTATAACTGATTTTTCTTGAGTTTTGAAAACTAATACATAGTAAGTGAAAATACTAAACATGCTGCTGTAGGGCCCTGACAACTGTACTTGCTATGCGCGCATCCCTAACTAGACCCGGGTTTGCAAGTCCCGAATTTAGTAGGGTTAACTAGGTTATCTAAACCTAGCTAGGTTATCTAAACCTAGCTAGGTTATCTAAACCTAGGGACCGACTATGGGAGCCCAGCCCAATGGATATCTAATCCTGTACAGTGCCAACTGAAAATAAAATACTGAAGTAGCTAATACTGTTTTGCTGAAACTAGGTTATCTGAACCTAGAACTAGGTTATCTGCACCTAGAGGCGACTATGGGAGCCCACCCATTGGATATCTAATCCATATAAGCTGTAATAAACTGATTATACTGCATAGATACTTCTAATGTATCTAACTGAGCTGTTAAAGATGCCTAGGGTGCATTTTTACTAAACTAGTTATTTTATCGAACACCTAGCGTGCCCTAACTCTCCTTTCTATTAGGGAGACCACCTCTAGGCACCCGACAACATCTAACCTCCTATCTGAAGAGGGAAGACATGCCCGGCCCATCTAAAGGTGTTCAACTAAGACCCTAATCTGAAAAGAGAGTTAAATACACCTTAGATATCGATAAAAACTGCATACATCCTAACTAAAGCATAAAAACTCAAACGGAAGCTATTATACCGCAGGTGAGGGGTTTCTTACCTCCTAATCGTAATTTCTTACGATTCTATTCGCTAAAACTCCGGTGGAGATGGTCCTCTCGACGATCCGCTCCCGTCTTCGCGTTCCTCTCGCGGAGAAGAACCCTTTTCGTGTTGGAGTCGTCGCCGGAAAGTGATCCGAGAGCCCTTGGGGCTATGGGCGCCGAGAGAGGAGGAGGAGGGAGAGGTGTGGGCGGCGGTGCAGGTTTTTGGGAGAGGGATAGGTCACGGTGAGGGTTTATGAGGGGATGGCTGCCGAACCAAAATTAACCCAAACCCAACTTAAGTTTCCTATTTATACTTAGTGATAAGTTCCGCCCAAATCCCACTTAACTAGGATTGTTCCCCTTTCCTTTCAGCACAGCCCTGCTGGGTCCACTGGTTACTAGCCTTGTCCACTAAACCATAGGTCTCGGGTTCAATCCCCGCCTAGGCCGTTTTACGCTTATATTTATTTTTGCTACTTCCGCTACTCGGAAAATTCCGGAAAAATATCTAGAAATTCCAGAAAAATCGTAGAATAATTCTAATGCAAGTTTGAGAATTTTCGGGCGTTACACTCAGAGTACGGGATTTAAAGCTGGAGTGAAGAAGCCGAAGGGCAAGTGCTTCATCTGCAAGCAGGCAGGACATTGGAAGGCGGACTGTCCTAGTAGGAACCAAAACAAAGGTATATCTCATGCTCTAGTTGTTGAAACATGTTTAGCGGTGTTATCTACTAGCACCTGTTGTTTAGATACGGGAGCCACTGATCATGTCTGCAATTCCTTGTAGGGGTTCCAGGAAACCCGACGACTATCTGAAGGAGAAATTACCGTCTACATGGGCAATGCTACTAAGGTGGCAGCTGTTGCAGTGGGAGACGTCTACTTATCTTTTAGTAGAAATAGAAATTTGGTTTTAAGAAATTGTCTTTATGTACCCAGTTTTAGAAAGAATTTAATTTCAGTTTCTAAACTGTTTCTAGATGGATATTCTGTTTCTTTCAGTAACGATGTAGTTATTAAAAGAAATAATGTGATTATCTGTTCTGGTGCATTGGTTGGCAATTTGTATACTTTAAATCCAATTTCTTCCACAAAGCAAAACATGAAAATTTATAACTCATCTTCTAATTCTAATAAGAGAAAAGAACCTTCAGAAATGAACCAAGCATATCTTTGGCATCTAAGGCTTGGTCATATTAACTTAAGTAGGATTCAGAGGCTTATAGCCGATGGACTTTTGGGTTCATTAGAGTTGGAAAATTTTCCAACTTGTGAATCCTGCTTGGAAGGTAAAATGACCAAGAGGCCGTTCAAGGCCAAGGGGTATAGAGCCAAAGAAGTGTTAGAGTTGGTTCACTCTGATTTATGTGGTCCTATGTCTGTCCAGGCAAGAGGAGGTTTTGAATATTTTGTCTCTTTCATAGACGATTATTCAAGATATGGATACATTTACCTAATGTGCCGCAAGTCCGAGTGCTTTGATAAGTTCAAAGAGTACAAGGCTGATGTGGAGAAACGACTAGGTAAAAGTATCAAGACACTACGGTCAGATCGTGGTGGCGAGTACCTCTTAGGAGAGTTTAGGAATTACTTATCAGAGGCCGGGATTCAATCCCAATTGTCTGCACCTGGAACACCCCAACAGAATGGTGTAGCAGAACGAAAGAACAGGACTCTTATGGAGATGGTTAGATCGATGATGAGTTATTCAGAATTACCAAATTCGTTTTGGGGATATGCTATGGAAACAACAGTATACGTTCTGAACTTAGTACCTTCTAAATCAGTTTCTTCTACTCCCATAGAATTGTGGATTGGGTGAAAACCCAGTCTAAGACATATTCGGATTTGGGGTAGTCCAACACATGTGCTGAAACCAGATGCTGATAAGTTAAAATCCCGTACAGAAGTTCGCGTGTTTGTAGGATATCCCAAAGGAACGAAAGGTGGTTTATTTTATAGTCCTAAAGACCAGAAGGTCATTGTTAGCACCAATACCCAGTTTTTAGAAGAAGACTATATAATGGATCACAAACCCAGTAGCAAAGTTGTTTTAGAAGAAATTAGAGAGGACACGTCTACTTCAGTACCAACAGTACAAGATGAAGTACCACAAGAGACTGCAACACGTGTCACACATGATACACAACCACAGACAGTGCCTCGTCGTAGTGGGAGGGTTGTAAGGCAGCCTGAAAGATTCATGTTTTTGGGAGAGTCTTGGACTTGATCCCGGTAAACATGAACTTGATCCACGAACATATGATGAAGCACTCCAAGATATAGATGCAACATCTTGACAAAAGGCAATGAATTCAAATAGAGTCTATGTACTCTAATAAGGTCAGGAGCTTGTAGAACCACCGATGGTGTAAAAGCCGTTGGATGCAAGTGGATCTACAAAGGAAAAGAGGGAAGAGACGGGAAGGTAGAAACCTTCAAAGCTAGGCTTGTTGCAAAAGGGTACACTCGGAAAGAGGGAATCGATTATGAGGAAACCTTTTCACCGTAGCCATGCTTAAGTCTATCCGGATACTCTTATCCATTCTTGCTCATATGGATTATGAGATTTGGCAAATGGATGCCAAGACTTTCCTTAATGGAAGTCTTGAAGAAAACATCCATATGAAGCAACCGTAAGGGTTCATTGAAAAGGCAAAGAGCATCTAGTGTAAGCTCAATCGATCCATTTATGGACTGAAGCAAGCTTCAAGATCTTGGAACATCCGGTTTAATGAAGTAATCCAGTCATATGGATTTATTCAAAGTCCGGATGAGTCTTGTGTATATAAGAAGTGTAACGGAAACGTGGTGGTATTTCTTGTACTATACGTAGATGATATTTTGTTAATTGGCAACAATGTCAAGGTATTATTAGACGTAAGGGTATGGTTGTCTAAACAATTTGATATGAAGGACTTAGGAGAGTGTGCACACATACTTGGGATCAAAGTAATAAGGGATCGCAAGAAAAGAATGTTGTGTCTGTCCCAAGCTTCATATATAGATACAATCCTTGCTCGTTTTAGCATGCAAGATTCCAAGAAAGGTTTCTTACCTTTCAGGCATGGAATAGCTCTATCTAAAGAGATGTCTCCTAAGACTTCAAAGGAGATAGAAGACATGAAAGCAGTTCCTTATGCCTCGGCTGTAGGAAGCCTTATGTATGCAATGCTATGTACGAGACCTGATATTTGTTTTGCCGTGGGCATGGTCAGCAGATATCAGAGTAACCCTGGACAAGGACATTGGACTGCGGTAAAGCATATATTAAAGTACCTGAGAAGGACTAGAGATTATATGCTAGTTTACCAAGCAGACGATTTACTCCCTGTGGGTTACACGGATTCAGATTTCCAATCAGATAGGGACAACAGTAAGTCTACATCAGGCTATGTGTTTACTTTAGGAGGTGGAGCCATTTCATGGAGGAGTGTTAAGCAGAAATGCGTTTCGGACTCAACCATGGAAGCAGAGTATGTAGCAGCCTCTGAGGCAGCTAAAGAAGCAGTATGGCTCAGGAACTTTCTAATGGACTTAGATGTGATTCGTGGTTTGCCCAAAATCATCACAATTTATTGTGATAATAGCGGTGCAGTTGCAAACTCGAAGGAACCACGAGCTCATAAGGCAAGTAAACATATAGAGCGCAAGTACCACCTGATACGAGATATCGTGAAGCGAGGAGAAGTTGTCATCGCCAAGATTGCATCAGCAGATAACCTGGCAGATCCTTTCACTAAGGCCCTTCCGGCGAAAGCTTTCGATCGGCATGTGGAGGGAATGGGAATCAGATGTATGGTAAAAACATAGGTCATTAGTAAGTATTGTTGGAGTGTATACTGAAAGCCTAAGCTTTGTAAACATTCATTATGAATAAAGAATCACATTTGGTCAAATTGTCTACATTTAGTTGTAGTTGTTCAATTAATTTATATTGTAGATAACATAGTATGTGGTGTCACATGCAGAAGATAATGTTATCAGTACCTTATAAATTATAAACAGTAGCTCACGACCAAAATGGAAAGGAACAAACCATTAGAAGGTCGTAGTGTAATTAGGTATTAGTTTATCTTGACTATATAATTACACTAGTACACTCAGAGTGTATTGAGTAGGACCATTTGAGGTCATTTCTTTTATACTGACTTTATAAAGGAACAAAGACCTCAGTTATTATGGAAGTGTATGCTCTTAATCCTAATATAATAACAAGCACATATATTTGATATTTATTTCTTTAATTTATCAATGGGTGAGATTTAGTTCGATGAATCAATAAACCCGATAAGTTGGGAAATGATATCACTTATAGTGTGTGTTGTTGATTATAGAAGGAAACTGTGTCCTAGAGATACTAGGTTGATAATGTCCTCAAGAGGAGCTCATAAGGATTGTCATGTTAAACCCTGCAGGTGGACTTAGTCCGACATGATGATAAAGTTGAGTGGTACTACTCTTGGACTAAGATATTAATTAAATGAGTTGTCAGTAACTCACTTAATTAGTGGACATTCGATATCTTAAACACAGGGAGACTAACACACTCATAATAAGAAGGAGCCCAAAAATGTAATTTGGGATTGGTGCGGTAGTTCAATAATAGTTCTCTAGTGGAATGAATTATTATTGATAAAATTAAGTTGTGTGTTCGGGGCGAACACGGGATGCTTAATTTTATCGGGAGACCAAAACCAATTCCTCCTCTCGGTCCTTATCGTAGCCTCTTATTTATAGAGTACTATACCCACCTATACCCACCTTCTATACCCACCAATAAGGGGCCGGCCAAGCTAGCTTGGGAACCAAGCTAGGGCCGACCTAGGTATAAGATTGGGTGGCCGGCCCTAGCTTGAACCCAAGCTAGTGGGGGCCGGCCAAATTAAATTAAAAAAGAAATTTAATTTTAATTTTTATTATGTGGAAGATATAATTTATTAAAGAGATTTAAAATTAAAATATCTCTCTTGTAAAAGATCTATAATAGATTAAAGAAAGAGATTAGATCTCTTTCCTTATTTGTAGATTGGTGAGATATTTTATTTTCTCTTTAAAAATTATTCACATGTTGTAAAATTAAAATTATGGAAATTTCTTTTTATCAACCATGAAGAGATTTTTGAAGAGAAATTTTAATTTTAAAATTTCCGGAAATAAATTAGGAAGTTTTAATTGTTGATTGAAACTTGTCCAATTTGTTCTTCATGATGTGGCCGACCACTTGAATTTAATTGGGGAAATTTTATTTTATTTTTCTCAATTAAATCATGTCAAGGAATTAAGAAAATTTTATTGTAATTAAATTTCCTAATTTGCCTAGGCCAAGGAATAAAAAAGAAGGGGTGAGGGTGCCTTCACAAGGGACAACCTCTATTTTATTTCTCTCCCTCTTTTGTTCCTTGGTGTGGCCGGCCATCCTTTCCCTCTCTTCTTCTTGTGGTGGCCGAACCCCTCTCTTTCCTTGGAGCTCTTGTGGTGGCCGGATACTACTTGGAGAAGAAGAAGAAGAAGGAGAGGAAGCGAGCATCTCTTGGAGCTTGGTTAGTGTTTTGATTTTCTTCCTTGGTGAAGATTTTTCCTTTGTGGCCGAACCTAGCTAGGAGGAGAAGAAGGTGGTTGGTGGTTTCTCATCTCGGAAGATCGTTGCGCACACAACGTCCGAGGTTAGAAGAGGAATACGGTAGAAGATCAAGAGGTCTTTCTAAAAGGTATAACTAGTAATTTTTCTTTCTGCATCATATTAGTTATTTTTGGAAATAATACCAAATACAAGAGGCTTACGATTCTAGAATTTCGAATATGTTTTTCGTTATTGTGTTCTTTTATTTTTTTTTCTTTTCCTTATGATTTGATTGTTCTTTTCGGTTAACCTAAAGTTATTTTAGGAAATTAAATATTAGCTTTCTATAAAAGGTTTTGTCTAGTCGGTGGTGGTTGCTCCCATATCCAAGAAGGCCATGTGCCTCGCCACGTCAGTACTGGGAACCGATTATGGAAATTAATATTTAATGGAATTAATAACTTAAGGTGATTTGGGTCGAACGTGTTAAGTTCCGCAGGAGACCCAAGTCAAAACCTAAAAGAACGAATAGATTAAGTTTTGGATCAAACGTGTTAAGTTTCGCAGGCGATCCAAAATTTAATTTAAAAGAACACATGGTAGCTAGGAAAAGGTTCAGACCTTTGTACAAATTTTTGTACAGTGGAACCTCTAGGTTTTCCGAGTAGCAACCAACAGGTATCAGTGAGTGAGTATGACAGACTTAAATCCTTTAATGAATTCATTGTTGGTTAGTCCTAGGAAAATATACCGGTTCTACTATACAAAAATTTTTGTACAAGTGTCGAACCTTTCCTTAAATAATCTATTGTGTTCTTTAGAAGTTAAATTAGGAATCGCAGACGGAACTTAACATCATTGATTCCAAATTTAACTTATCTGTTCTTCATGGTTTAGATTTGAATCGCAAGCGGAACTTAACACTATTGATTCAAATCCACCTATGTTATTAATTTCATTAAATATTAATTTCCAAAATTGGCTTCCAGGACTGCATGGCGAGGCACATGGCCTTCTTGGATATGAGAGCAACCACCACCGCCTAGACAAATCCTTTTAAGGAAAGCTAATATTTAATTTCCTTAAATAACTCTAGGTTAACCAAAAAGAACAATTGAATCACAAATTCGAAAAAGAAGAAAACACAAACTCGAAAAATAAATTCGATAAACTAGATATAATTGTCTCTTATATTTAGAATTCTTACAAAGAAAATAACTAGTATGATGCGGAAGAAAACTACTAGTTATACCTTCTCTTTGTAAGCTAATGACCTCAAGATCTTCTGTCGTATTCCTCGCCTTGCCTTGGACGTCGTGTGGGCGACGATCCTCCAAGATGAACATCACCCAAAAGCTTCTTCCTCTTCTTCTAAAATCCGGCCACCACCACTACCAAGGAGAAGAGAGCAAAAGGGAAAAGAGAAGGGAGAGAGAGGGCCGGCCACTTGAGGTTCTCCAAGCAAGAGAATAAGAATTGTCTCTCATGAAGCCTCCTCACTCCTTCTTTTATATTAGTTGCCCAAGGCAAATAAGGGAAGAATTTTTACAAAAATTAAAATCTTCCTCTAGCTTTTCCTTTTCCCTTTTAATTTTCCTTTTCTTTCCTCTTGATTGAATCAATCACCAAATCAATTAGATGATGATATTTTTTATAATTGGCCGGCCCCTTGCTTGGGCTCCAAGCAAGGTGGCCAACCACCACATCAAGAATAAGAATATATATATATTTTTTAAAATTTTACAAGAAGAAATCCTCTTATAAAATTTATAAGCTCTCTTTCCTAAAGTAGGAAAATTAAAACCATATTTTAAAATTTAAAATTTTTCTTATAAAATTTTCTTTTTTAACATGATGATAGAAAATTTAAAATTTTAAAATTTATCTTTTTTTTTTCTTAAACCATGAGGATGGTTAAAAAGGGAAAGTTTTAAAACTTTTAAAACTCTCTATTAAAACATGTGACCTAATTCAAATAAGGAAAGTTTTTAAAATTAAAATCTCTCTTTTAAAACTTATAGTTTTCTACAAAGAGAAGATTTTAAAAATTAAAAAACAACCCTCCTTGTTTGAATATTGTGGCGGGCCCCTACATGCTTGGACTCCAATTAATAGGGTTGACTCCTATAGATGAGGATGTGGCCGGCCCTTGCTTGGTCACCAAGCATTGGACCGCCCCCCTTCTTGGACACCAAGATGGACTTATATTTGGATGAACTTGAGGCTATAATGAGGCTACGACAGGGACCTAGAGGAGAAATTGGTTTTGACCTTTCGATGAGCTTGAGTATCCCATGCTCACCCCGAACACACAACTCAAGTTCATCGATAATAACTCATTCCACTAGAGAGTAATTATCCCACTACCGCACCAATCCCAAATTACATTATGGGCTCCTTCTTATCATGAGTGTGTTAATCTCCCTGTGTTTAAGATAACAAATGTCAACTAATTAAGTAAGTTACTGACAACTCAATTAATATCTATCTCCAAGAGTAGTACCACTCAACTTCATTGTGATGTCGGACTAAGTCCACATGCAGGGTTTAACATGACAATCCTTATGAGCTCCTCTTGGGGATATTCTCAACCTAGATAACTAGGACACAGATTCCTTCTATAATCAACAACACACACTATAAGTAATATCATTTCTCAACTTATCGGGCATATTGATTTATCGAGCTAAACCTCACCCTTTGATAAGTCAAAGAAATAAATATTAAATATATGTTCTTGTTATTATATTAGGATTAAGAGCACACACTTCCATAATAACTAAGGTCTAGTTCTTTTACTAAGTCAGTACAAAAAGAACTTACCTAAATGGTCCTACTCAATACACTTAGAGTGTACCAGTGTAATTTATTAATCAAGATAAACTAATACTTAATTACACTATAACTATTCCGATGGTTTGTTCCTTTCCATCTTAGTCGTGAGCAACTGTTTATAATTTATAAAGAACCGACAACATGATCTTCTGAGTGTGACACCACACTCCATGTTATCTACTATATAAATTAATTGAACAATTACATTTAACAAATAAATATAGATATTGACCAAATGTGATTCTTTTATTTCAAAAATAAATGTTTACAAAAGCTAGGCTTTTAGTATACACTCCAACAATCTCCCACTTATACTAAAAGACTAAGCTACAATATCTGTTGCCATACATCTGATTCTCATTCCCTCCATATGCCGATCAAAAGATTTCGCCGGAAGGGCCTTAGTGAAAGGATCTGCCAGGTTATCTGCTGATGCAATCTTGGCGACGACAACTTCTCCTCGCTTGACGATGTCTTGTATCAGGTGGTACTTGCGCTCTATATGTTTACTTGCTGTAAAATACCGGAAAATAGAGAAATAATGATAAGGGAATTTTTCAGAATTTTTGGAAATTTTTAGAGAATTTTTCGGAGCTCGTACAGACGAGTTAACGGGGATAAAAACAGGGCCCGGAAAAGCTTGTTTAGGCTACCCTATTTAAGTGAGGAAATGTTTATATTTCCTTTTATTTTTATATTTATTTTTCTTTTATTTATTTTATCACCGCTTCCTCTCCTTTTCCCCCTGCCCGACGCCCGCGCCCTCTTCTTACCCTAACCAGCGCCGCAAACAACCGTCTCACACGACGGATTTCTTGTGATTAAAGCCGCGGCCGAGGGTTGTCGATCCCCTTTCCTCTCTTCCTCACTTCTCCCGAGCGCCGACCGCTGTGCCGTGGATTTGAGCCACTCCGCCGACGCCCTCTTCTTTTGCAGAGTGTTGCCGCCGCACCGGACAGCGCCGGCCATCTCCACATTGTGCCCTAATCACGGAGGCCGACGCCTTCCTCCTTTCCTCTGCCGATCCCGACGTTGTGAGAGCCATCACCGACCGACTCTCTGTGTCGGCACCCGAGCCCAGTTCCGTTGCCGGTGCCCTAGCCTCAGCTGCGACACCCCTCTCTTCAGCGACATCCGAGCACAGCCGACTGCCGTCCCTCTCTGCCCTAGCGTCGGCAGCCAACCAATTTGCCTACACGGGTTCTCTGTGCTACTATTTCCCTTTGTGCTACACTGCCCTTCCAGCGCTGGATCTCAACCTTGGGTTGCTGTGAAGTGCAGACAGTGAGTAAGGTGATCAGACCCCCAAGGTGAGCCTTGATTTGGTCTTGTATGGTTGAACATGTACACACTGTGAGTTAGACATTTGATTTGTCTAGGTGTTGATTTGGAAGGGTTGACTTTCTAGGCAATGGTTCCACCTCGCTCTGGATAGGATTATTGGCAGCAACTTCGTCTACTGTGCTGCAACAGCGAATCTTCTCCAGCTGTGATTTGAGGTGAAAATATGTTTTATGTATGAATTGATACGTACCTAATTTGGTTATAGGATGATACATTGATGGCGGATCCTTGTTGTAGATTGAGTTGGTTTTAAATGAATCTAATGGAACGATTAGGGTTAAGACCATTAACCTTAGTCAATGGTTAGATTTAATTTTGGGTAGGCAATTGGTTATGTTAATTAGGGTTTTCCCTGATTTAGTTTCATGGATTTTATTAAGCTATTTAAATTCATTTGAATTGTAGCTAAATAAAATATATCTATATGTTCGATACAGGACTTTGATTCGGGACGGTATCTCGACGAGTATCTTGATTGCCGGATTGGACCACTTTATTGGAGGCGGGTACTTTGACTTATGTCTTTTGATATGCATAATAAAGTGTTTAACATATAGCAATGATTGTGTTTTCCATTAGTTTCGGTTGGTCACTACATGATCTGTTACATGTTGCTTGTTTACTTATTTTGCACTGCATGTTATTATTTATCTGACCATACATGCTTTAGGTAGTGACCCAACCATATGATACATTATGTCCAGGACCTAGGGTTTATTTGATACCCTATCTGTTTGTGTACCTTCCATCTGATACATTGACTTGTGGTACACCTTTTATTTATGTATGAATATTGCTATGCTATTCATGATATTGCCATGTTTAGAGTCATGCATCATCTTGCATGATTACATGTTGTGCGATTGTTTGCTCCATTATTGTGAGCACATCGCCAGTTACATGTATCTGTACACACCACCACTCATGGGTTAGTGTTATATCAGACAGTGTGGCAGTTCTGCTGTTTGGCTCCGTTGGTCTGGTGACTCAGCGTGGTAGCCGGCAGACAGTTCCGCTCTGTTTGGCTCCGTTGGTTTAGTGTAGCAGCGTTGTAGCCGGCAGGCAGTTGGACTTTGTTTGGCTCCGTTGGTCTGCTCATGGGTAGTGTGACTCAGCGTAGTAGCCGGCAGAGAGTCCTCCCCGTCATCGTGTACCGGGAGATGAGAGCATTGCGCTCCCCCATTTATTATTTCGGGGTAGGAGTATGTGTGTACTCCGACAGCATCCCGTTCACTCGGTCACTCATCAGGAGCAGTGATGTCAGAGTGCACGGTTGTCACAGCCCTACCTACTCGGACTCACCATTGTGTGTGAGATGGCTGACTGGCGTCAGGGGTGACCATGTCATTGGCATCATATGCATGATGCATTTATTGTTTGTGTTTGCTGCATTTACTTGCTGCATTTATTTGGATGCATTTGATTGACATGCATACAGGATTATGACACTCTCGGTCTGATGACCCAGTTACCTTTATACCTTGATCCTGGTTAGTACAGTTTTCTCCTGTTTTTGTTCCAGTTGCATTTATCCTTCTCGTATTCAGGAGACTGTACGCATGATTAGTGTTGTCTGTTATTTACTTTATTTTGCATATCAGTTGTACCTGCTGAGTGTTGGACTCACCCCGCCTCCATTGTTGTTATATTTCAGGATGATGCTGTCAGGAGAGAGTTCTCGTTGTTGGTCCCCTGAAGACTCCGAAGACTTATGGATCTTTTGGTTTTGTTTTGCTTCTTATTTGACCATGTTTACACTTAGTTTCGTTTGATACCTGGATATTGTATGGATTCTTATCGTTTGATGGATTTTCGTATGGTTTAGATTTGTTCTACTACATGCCTGCCTGGACGGCAGAAGAGGTAAGTTTGTCGGATTTGTGTTTTACGAGTGTAGTTGAGTAGGGTGGTTTTCGAGTCAGAGTATTACTGCTTTGTTTGATTATATATAACTGCGTGGGTGTTTGTGTGGTTTTGTTTTATTTATTGTTATTATTCCAGCCGCATGTGGCTGAGGTATATGGATATGTAGAAAGTTTCAGATTGTCCGTCGAACAGGGGAGATGCTGCCGAAATTTCTTCGGACAGAGACTCTGTAACGCCCACCCCTCTTACCCTAGGGCGGCGCTACGTTCGTACATGCTTCAGTTATACTATGGCAGCGGAAGAACAAAATTTTTTTTCTTTTTAAACATTCATTTTATAAGCATGATATCACAGATTAAATGTGCATATGTTGATTCTATAACTAATCATATTAATTTGTCCGGATCGTTCTTTGCCGAGCCACCACCACACACATCACTATCTGCTCCTCCTGTTGCTCCTCCAGCTCATCCAGCTTCTTTATCTGCGGTACAAGGAAAGTAAGCTGTGAGCACTCATGGCTCAGTAAGTTCCTTTCCTACTCACTAAAACCGAAAATCATCGTATATTAATATCATGCGTAGTATCATAAGCATACGACATACAAGGGTATCATATTCATATCATGACATTATATCATCAGATAATTCAAGCATATATGTAGGCAATGCATCATGAATTTGAAAGCTTATACTTATAAGTACTTGAAATTCATATCATCATTAGAGGGGATCCCGGTTTGTACCACATACATAATGCGCGCGCTTCTTAAGTAGGTCCAAGGTAGCAAGTCTTGAACCCTACCATACATACATACTAGGTCGGAGTCTTACTCCATCGACCTAGGGCATTCAGAAGCCCATTTCTGACGAGGCCCGAGTCTTATTCCATCGACCCCGGGGCGTTTACGGAGCCCACCCTTGGTACAAACCATACAAAAATAATTTATCATGCATAACTATCATATCATATCCCTAACAATCTTTCATGCATTTTATTTTTCATTTCTTTTCATTATGTATAGCATTTCCTATGCTATCACATATCATGGCATTTACATAACATAAATTTCATTCTTTTCTCATTATGTATAGCATTTCCTATGCTAACACATATCATGGCATATACATAACATAAATTTCATTCTTTTCTCATTATGTATAGCATTTCCTATGCTATCACATATCATGACATATACATAACATAAATTTCATTCTTTTCTCATTATGTATAGCATTTCCTATGCTATCACATATCATGGCATATACATAGCATAAATTTCATTCTTTCTCATTATGTATAACACTTCCTAGGTTCCTTTCCCTTTTTTTTTTTATTTTCCTTCATGGCCGAAACCTACCAGTCCTTAAGCTAGGTTTCTTAAGTTGCCTAAAGCATGGAAAGCCTAAGTAAATATCATGGCAAAAGTTACTAAGAACATCATACACAAAATTGGATCATAAACAAGCTAGGACTCTTGTGATCTTACATGTCTTATATCATGTAACTAATTTTCTACATTCCAATTAAACATGAGAGCATTAATCAACTTTCATATCATAATATCACAGAGGTCTTGAGCATATTAATATTTTTGTTTAGGCTAATCTAAGCTATCCCTTTTATCATAGCCGAAAAACCCTAAAAA
Organism: Zingiber officinale; assembly: GCF_018446385.1. Taxonomy (NCBI): domain Eukaryota; kingdom Viridiplantae; phylum Streptophyta; class Magnoliopsida; order Zingiberales; family Zingiberaceae; genus Zingiber; species Zingiber officinale. Next base: position 28,731,268 of record NC_056000.1, on the reverse strand, counting down.
GAGTTCATGAGTTTCTAGCAATGTGAATACCCTTTAAGAAACTTTATATCCTATCATAGGAGCATGTTTATGCAAATTTTTGAAGGTCTTTCTAACCCTTAACCTTTCTGGTCCGAAGCATACAAGTGAGTTTTCTTTTGGTTCCAATTAATTTCCAAGCAAGAAAACCATAGAAAGGTCCTTAGCATTTCATAGAAGGAACCTTGCACTAGTTTGGTTAGACAATAATCTTCCTAACCTCTTTAAAATATTTTTGGTTGAATCCTAGGGTTAGATACTCCTCTGATCATACATCATATCAGTATAAAATCATGGAAAAGAATCCTTCTACATAGCATAGAAAATCTTATCATGAAATGAGGTCTTGTTTAAATCATCCTAGATTTGAATACCTTTTCTTTAGCCGAATTTTCTTAAATTCTTTCCTAGGTTTTCCAATCCTTATAAATCCGAAAATCACATAAAAGCCTTGTACCACAGGTGAGGGGAAGCTTACCTTCTTCGCTTAAGTTTCCTAGAGTTGAGAACTTGCTTGGACCTTTCTTCCTTGCTTGCTTTGCTCGGCACCAATGGAGGAGAGGAGTGGCTAGGTCTTTTGGTGGAGAGGAGGAGGAAGAAGAGGCTTCTCTTTCCTCTTGTGTTGCTCGGCAACAACAAGAGAGAAAGAGGGAGAGAGTGAAGAGGAAGAAGAGGTTCTTCCTCTTGTGTTGCTCGGCAACAAGAAGAAGAAGAGGTTCTTCCTCTTGTGTTGCTCGGCAACAAGAAGAAGAAGAGAGGGAGAGGTGAGTCTCGGCAAAAGGGAGGAGAGGAGGAGAATGAGTGGGGGATGAAGTTGAAGTCACCCCTCCATGCCTATTTATACTAAAATGGGGGGAGGAAACTTGACTTGATTCATCCTCCCTATTCATTTCTCCCCTTAAATGACAAGAATATTCTAGAGAAATGCCTTTTGAGTTCTCTCTTTTCTTTCCCTTAATTTCTCTCTTTTCTCTCCTTTAATTAAAATTCCTATCTCTCCTCTTACAATATCCTCTCCTATCCCACTTGGTTAACACATGCATGCATCCACAAGAGAACCAAGGATCAAAACTTGTTTATGTATATTTTTATTTCTTTTTACTTCCTTTTCCTTTTAAGTAGAAAGAATCCTTTCTTATTCTTAACTACTTAATCCTTTCTCTCCTTATCAATAATTCTCCTATCCCCTTTGGTATCCTATACATGTTCCTTACAAGAGATCCAAGGTTCAATCTCTCTCCTAACATTTTATTTTCTTTTGTACATAATAATTCGTATATTACTATATTATGCATTATGCATAAATATTTCATACATATATATATTATCTCATATTTCTTCCTTTTGTCCATATTAATTCCATACATTTTAAATCATGCATAGATGATTTATATTCTCAACTTTATTTTTCTTTCATAAAGTTTTAATCATCTAAATCCATCTTAATATTTAACTTAGAATATTTACACCTTCTTTTCATTCGTACTCTCATTATCCTTACTTTCTTATCTAGGCTTTCTAGGGGTGTTACAGACTCCTCCGGGGCGTGACAATTTAGTGGTATCAGAGCTTAAGTTTTACGATCGTTGTTTTCATATTTTGGATATTTGAGATAACCTGATACCTATTGATATGGTATCAAAGCACCAAAGTTTGGCGATACTTGTTGGGTTTTCGTGTGTTGGATTTTCGAGATTTATCTGATACCAATTTATTGGTATCAGAGCAGGGTGTGATACCTGCTTTTAGTATTCTGGATATATTTTGCTAGCCCAAGTTTGCGAGTCAAACTGGGTAGTTATTTTGGTTGCACGGAGTTTTCCATTACGTATATGTTTTGGACTTTCGTTTCGGATTTTATTATGGATTTCCGGCGATTTTCTCGTTCGAAATTTTGAGGTCAAATTGGGGACTGGACAGCGACGGAACATCTCCAGACGACAATTAGGTATGATGTTATTTTGGTAGTTGGTTATACTGGTAGTAATAACTGTAATATAATTTAACAGATATGAGGCGATCTACGCGTATTGCTGCGAGACGTGGTGCTGGACGACCACGTACGAGGACCGCTGGATCTCTGGATATGCCAGAGATGCCTTCTGTTGATGAGCCTGTCAGTCAGGGACAGACTCAGCCTACTGTGGGTGCGTCGGGCTCTCAGACCCCGATGGCTCCTTTAGAGGTACCTACCTCAGCTGCACCGACAGTATCTACTCCTACTGTATTTCCGGTACCACCAAGGGTACCATTGACATACCCGACACCTGCTCCAGTGCAGCCTACGGTGTATCCGGCACCACCGCCACCTGGACCCAACGTGTATCCGGCACCAGCAGCCCCTGTGCCCCCAGTACATACAGTGTACCCAGCAGCACCTGCACTAGGGATACCGGCTACTCTACATCCGGTACCATTGCCTACCATACATCCAATCGCGGCCACCTATGTTCACCCTACAGTGCCACCGACGGCATATGCTCCAGTTTACTCAGCAGCACCGGGAGTACCTCCTTCGGTTTATGCACCGGTACCACCTGTAGCACCAGCTCCAGTGTTTCCGCCAGTCCCGACAGCCGTTCCAACACATCTCACTGACATTTTTGCGGCACGAGCCAGGATTCCAGTGTTGGCAGAGTCGATGAAGAGTCGATTTACACTCTTCCGAGGAGACCGTGATCCGAGTGTGGCCCTGTCTTGGATTGAGACTATGGAGCGGACTTTCTTTTATATGGCTTGCTCCGAGTGGGAGAAAGCAGAGCTGGCTGCTTTTCATTTACGGGACGCGGCCGACACCTGGTGGCTTACCCAGTGTTCCATCATCGGTGAGCAGAACATCACTTGGGCCAGATTCAGAGAGGCTTTTGAGAGCCGTTTCTTTCCACGAGCTTATCAGATGGCTCACCGGCAGGATTTTCTGAGTCTGCGACAGAACAATCAGACAGTGACTGAGTATAATGCAGAGTTTGACAGATTGGCCAGATTTTGTCCAGAGTTAGTTGCTGAGGACAGTTCACGTATGCAGCAGTTCATTCAGGGGCTGGATGGACATTTGCAACTAAGACTTGTCGGTCTTGGTATCACCTCTTATGCGGAGATGTTGGACAGAGCCCTCATTATTGAGTCAGCTCAGCAGAGAGTTTTTCCGGATAGGAAAAGAAAATAGCCGGGTCAGACATCTGGGCAGATCCAGCAGCCTCAGGCTATACCACCGCAGAGCAGGCGTAGTCGATCAGATCAGGGTACATCTGGGGTATCGTGTAAATCTCAGAAATCAGGGCAGTCTTCTTCAGGACGTTTCCGGTCTTCCCAGCAGAACCGGAAACAACCCGCCAGCGACATTCGCTGTTTCAGATGTGGGTCCAGAGATCATGTCACTTTAGCCTGTTCTCTGGGGCAGTCAGTTTGCTTTCATTGCAAACTGCCTGGGCACCAGAGTCAAGATTGTCCGCAGAAGACTCAGCATATGACTACCGGAGGGTCTGATCATGGAGGACAGTCCAGTCAGTCCGGAACTTATCGTGGAGGGCGAAGAGCCCAACCTTCGCATGGTCAGCAGCGGAGTGCTTCATCTGGACAGGAGTACTCCAGTGCTTCCATAGCACCCCAGGGTTCTGTTCCGGGACTTTATTATCCGACGCAGGGGCAGTATCAGATGCAGCCTCAGCCTTTAGGCCAGTACCAGACTCAGTCCCAGCCAGCTGCACAGTATCAGTCACCGTCCTCTTAGTCTTCTCTGGCACATTATCCAGCACCGACTTAGTGGCAGGCTTCTGCCCAGCCGCATCAGCCGCTGGCAGCATTACCACCTCCTCCTCCGCCAGAGACTGGACGTGTTCATGCGATTACCAGGGAGGATGCGCAGCGAGCCGACGGATCCATTTTCCGTGGTATGATTTCCGTTTATACATTTTCCGCTGATATATTGATTGATACTGGTAGTTCGCATTCTTTTATATCCTGTACCTTCATGCGGGAGATTGGTAGATTACCTACTTTTAGACTGCAGCGATTGACCGTCTCCCTACCGTCCGGTGATACTTTAGACGTCACCCAGGAGGTTAGAGGTTGCCTGTTAGACTTTGGCAACATGATACTTACGGTAGATCTTCTAGTATTGGAGATGGTCGAGTTTGATATCATTCTTGGCATGGATTGGCTGTCAGTATATCATGCTACCGTTAATTGCCAGACGAGGGTGGTCACCTTCCGGCCTCCGAACCAACCCTCGTGGGATTTCACTGGCATTAGAGATGACGGCATATCGATCATTTCGGCGATTCAGGCTCAGAAGCTGCTGTCACATAGCTGTCAGGGTTTTCTGTTATCTTTGATCAGTACTGAGGACAGCAGTAGTTCGCAGCTCTCCGACGTTCCTGTTGTACGGGAGTACCCAGATGTGTTTCCAGAGGAGCTGCCAGGTTTGCCTCCCAGAAGGCAAGTGGAGTTCGCTATTGAGCTGATTCCGGGGACCGCACCGACATCGAAAGCTCCTTATCGTATGACACCAAAAGAGTTGAACGAGCTGAAGGTTCAACTCCAGGAGCTTTTAGACAGGGGATTCATTCGCCCTAGTGTTTCCCCATGGGGTTCTCCGGTATTATTTGTCAAGAAAAAGGACGACACCATGAGGTTATGTATTGACTACAGACAGCTGAATGTAGTGACCGTCAGAAATAAATATCCTTTACCACGGATCGAGGATTTGTTTGATCAGCTCAGAGGTACATCAGTGTATTCTAAGATTGATCTGCGATCTGGATATCATCAGTTGAGGGTCAGAGACTCCGACATCCTTCCGTACGAGATACGGTCATTATGAGTTTTTGGTAATGCCATTTGGGCTTACCAATGCTCCAGCGGTGTTTATGGACTTGATGAACCGCATCTTTCTGGAGTATCTGGATCAGTTTGTTATCATTTTCATTGATGATATATTGGTCTATTCTCGTTCCGAGGAGGAGCATGCACAACATCTTCGTATAATCTTGGAGATTCTTAGACGACATCAGCTGTACGCGAAGTTCAGTAAGTGTGCATTCTGGTTATCCTCAGTCGGTTTTCTTGGACATGTGGTCTCAAGTAGAGGTATTTCAGTTGATCCTCAGAAGATCGAGGCTGTCACCAGTTGGGAGCAGCCGAAGTCAGTTCAGGAGATCCGCAGTTTTCTGGGACTAGCAGGATATTACCGACGTTTTGTCGAGGGTTTTTCGCGTATTGCTATGCCGCTGACACATCTTACCAGGAAGGGCATGAAGTTTACGTGGACAGAGGATTGCGAGACCAGCTTTCAGGAGCTGAAGTGGAGATTAGTGTCAGCTCCAGTTTTGGTTTTACCTTCTGGAGAGGACATATTTGTACTCTACACCGACGCGTCTCTTCAGGGTTTGGGCGTTGTTCTGATGCAGCACGGCAGAGTAGTCTCTTATGCTTCTCGTTAGCTGAAGGAGCATGAGAAGAACTACCCAGTTCATGACTTGGAGTTAGCTGCTATCATCTTTGCTCTGAAGCTTTGGCGGCATCATTTATACGGTATTACATTTGAGATTCTCACTGATCATAAGAGTCTCAAATACATTTTTACACAGAAGGAGCTTAATCTCCGACAGAGGAGATGGATGGAGTTCCTGAAGGACTACGATTGTACCATTGGCTACCACCCAGGGAAAGCTAATGTGGTTGCCGATGCACTCAGCAGGAAGTCCAGAGGGACTTTGGCTTGCCACCGGACTTCAGTCACGGACTTGATTCAGAGTTTTTCTGAGTTAGACCTTGAGGAGCAGGGATCTACAGAATAGGGTATTCTTGTTACTATGGTTGCTCAGTCGTCGATCAGGACGAAGATCCGAGAGGCACAGGCTGGTGATCAGCATTTGCAGTTCATTAGTAGTCAGATAGCTTCCGGGCAGCAGACCGAGTTTACACGAGACGAGGAGGGTATCATATACTTTCGAGGCAGATTATGCGTACCTCAGTCTCATTCGGTCTTACAGGAGCTACTCCAGGAGGCACACCGCTCTCGATTTGCGATCCATCCAGGTGGGACCCGTATGTATCGAGACTTGAGGCGTTCCTATTGGTGGAACGGTATGAAGAAAGACATCGCGGATTTCGTAGCTAGATGTCTTGTTTGTCAACAGGTGAAGGCAGAGCACCAGAGACCTGCAGGGTTACTTCAGCGGATTCCTATTCCTGAGTGGAAGTGGGATCACATTACCATGGACTTTGTGGTAGGGTTGCCGAGGACACGACGAGGCCATGACGCGATTTGGGTAATCGTGGATTGATTAACCAAATCCTTGCATTTCTTAGCGATCCGGAGGACTGATCCTCTGGATCGATTGGCCGATCTCTATTGTCGGGAGATGATCAGACTACATAGTGTTCCGTTGAGTATCATTTCGGATAGAGATCCACGGTTCACGTCTCGTTTCTGGCAGAGTCTGCAGCAGGCCTTGGGCACACAACTCCGTTTCAGTACAACCTTCCATCCACAGACAGATGGACAGTCAGAGTGGACCATTCAGACTCTAGAGGACCTGCTGAGGTCATGTGTTATGGATTTCGGAGGCAGTTGGGAGGACCATCTTCCGTTAGTAGAGTTTGCTTACAACAACAGCTTTCATTCGACTATCCAGATGACACCGTTTGAGGCGTTGTATGGTAGACCTTGTCGGACACCCGTCCTCTGGGATGAGGTTGGAGAGGCCCAGTTGTTGGGACCTCATAGAGTTCAGCAGGATGCAGAGTTGGTCCGTACTATCAGACGGAGGATGTCAGAGGCGCAGGACCGCTAGAAGAGTTATGGTGATCGGAGACGCAGACCACTAGAGTTTTCTGTTGGCGATCATGTATTTCTGCGGGTTTCACCCATGAAAGGGGTGAAGAGATTTGGCCTCAGAGGTAAGCTAGCTCCGTGGTACATTGGCCCTTTCGAGATCTTGGAGAGGATCGGAGCGGTGGCTTACCGGCTAGCACTACCACCGTCCCTAGCAGGCGTCCACAATGTATTCCACGTATCTATGATGCGGAGATACGTACCTGATCCGACGCATGTGCTGACAGATACCCCAGTTCCCCTTCAGCCTGATACTACTTATGAGGAGATTCCGGTACGTATTCTGGACCGGAAGGAGCGACAGTTGCGGAACAAGACTATCCGGCTGGTTAAAGTCGGATGGCAGCATCATTCGGATGAGAAGGCTACTTGGGAGCTCGAGGATACGATCCGAGCTCAATATCCCCATCTTTTCACTTGAGGTATGTGATTTAGTTTACCGTTCAGCATTTATACTCTTTACTTGTTGTTAGTACTTGCTGATTGGTAGATAACGAAATTTGGGGATCAAATTTTTATTAGTGGGGGAGAATGTAAAATACTGGAAAATAGTGAAATAATGATAAGGGAATTTTCCAGAATTTTTGAAAATTTTTCGGGAATTTTTCGGAGCTCGTACAGACAAGTTAACAGGGATAAAAACAGGGTCCGGAAAAGCCTGTTTAGGCTACCCTATTTAAGTGAGAAAATGTTTATATTTCCTTTTCTTTTTATATTTCTTTTTCTTTTATTTATTTTATCACTGCTTCCTCTCCTTTTCCCCCTGCCCGACGCCCGCACCCTCTTCTTACCCTAACCAGCGCCGCAAACAACCGTCGCACGCGACGGATTTCTCGCGATTAAAGCCACGGTCGAGGGTTGTTGATCCCCTTTCCTCTCTTCCTCACTTCTCCCGAGCGCCGACCGCTGTGCCGTGGATTTGAACCACTCCGCCGACGCCCTCTTCTTTTGCAGAGTGTCGCCGCCGCACCAGACAGCGCCGACCATCTCCACATTGTGCCCTAATCACGGAGGTCGACGCCTTCCTCCTTTCCTCAGCCGATGCCGACGCTGTGAGAGCCATCACCGGCCGACTCTCTGTGCCGGCACCCGAGCCCAGTTCCGTTGCCGGTGCCCTAGCCTCAGCCGTGACACCCCTCTCTTCAGCGACATCCGAGCACAGCCGACTGCCGTCCCTCTCTGCCCTAGCGTCGGTAGCCAACCAATTTGCCTACACGGGTTCTCTGTGCCACTGTTTCCCTTTTTGCTACACTGCCCTTCCAGCGCTGGATCTCAGCCTCGGGTTGTTGTGAAGTGCAGACAGTGAGTAAGGTGATCAGACCCCCAAGGTGAGCCTTGATTTGGTCTTGTATGGTTGAACATGTACACACTGTGAGTTAGACATTTGATTTGTCTAGGTGTTGATTTGGAAGGGTTGACTTGCTAGGCAACGGTTCCACCTCGCTCCGGATAGGATTATTGGCAGCAACTTCGTCTACTGTGCTGCAACAGCGAATCTTCTCCAGCTGTGATTTGAGGTGAAAATGTGTTTTATGTATGAATTGATACGTACCTAATTTGGTTATAGGATGATACATTGATGGCGGATCCTTGTTGTAGATTGAGTTGGTTTTAAATGAATCTAATGGAACGATTAGGGTTAAGACCATTAACCTTAGTCAATGGTTAGATTTAATTTTGGGTAGACAATTGGTTATGTTAATTAGGGGTTTCCCTGATTTAGTTTCATGGATTTTATTAAGCTATTTAAATTCATTTGAATTGTAGCTAAATAAAATATATCTATATGTTCGACACATGACTTTGATTCGGGACGGTATCTCGACGAGTATCTTGATTGCCGGATTGGACCACTTTATTGGAGGCGGGTACTTTGACTTATGTCTTTTGATATGCATAATAAAGTGTTTAACATATAGCAATGATTGTGTTTTCCATTAGTTTCGGTTGGTCACTACATAATCTGCTTGTTTACTTATTTTGCACTGCATGTTATTATTTATCTGACCATACATGCTTTAGGTAGTGACCCAACCATATGATACATTATGTCCAGGACCTAGGGTTTATTTGATACCCTATCTGTTTGTGTACCTTCCATCTGATACATTGACTTGTGGTACACCTTTTATTTATGTATGGATATTGCTATGCTATTCATGATATTGCCATGTTTAGAGTCATGCATCATCTTGCATGATTACATGCTGTGCGATTGTTTGCTCCATTATTGTGAGCACATCGCCAGTTACATATATCTGTACACACCACCACTCATGGGTTAGTGGTATATCAGACAGGTGTGTGATTCTCATTGCTCGTTGGTGTGACTCAGCGGTATGGCAGCGATCATTCTGTAGCTCCGTTGCTTGGCTGGTTTAGTGTAGCACGTTGTAGGCGTGATTGGACTTTTTGGCACCGCTCCGCTCATGGGTAGTGTGACTCGGTGTGGTAGTCCTCCTCGCCATCTTAGGGAGATGAGAGCATTGGCTCCCCATTTATTATTTCGGGTAGGAGTATGTGTACTCCGACAGATCCCGTCACTCGGTCACTCATCGGGGCGGTGATGTCGAGTGCACGGTTGTCACAGCCTTACCTACTCGGACTCACCATTGTGTGAGATGGCTGACTGGCGTCAGGGGTGACCATGTCATTGGCATCATATGCATGATGCATTTATTGTTTGTGTTTGCTGCATTTACTTGCTGCATTTATTTGGATGCATTTAATTGACATGCATACAGGATTATGACACTCTCGGTCTGATGACCCAGTTACCTTTATACCTTGATCCTGGTTAGTACAGTTTTCTCCTGTTTTTGTTCCAGTTGCATTTATCCTTCTCGTATTCAGGAGACTGTACGCATGATTAGTGTTGTCTGTTATTTACTTTATTTTGCATATCAGTTGTACCTGCTGAGTGTTGGACTCACCCCGCCTCCATTGTTGTTATATTTCAGGATGATGCTGTCAGGAGAGAGTTCTCGTTGTTGGTCCCCTGAAGACTCCGAAGACTTATGGATCTTTTGGTTTTGTTTTGCTTCTTATTTGACCATGTTTACACTTAGTTTCGTTTGATACCTGGATATTGTATGGATTCTTATCGTTTGATGGATTTTCGTATGGTTTAGATTTGTTCTACTACATGCCTGCCTGGACGGCAGAAGAGGTAAGTTTGTCGGATTTGTGTTTTACGAGTGTAGTTGAGTAGGGTGATTTTCGAGTCAGAGTATTACTGCTTTGTTTGATTATATATAACTGCGTGGGTGTTTTATTTATTGTTATTATTCCAGCCGCATGTGACTGAGGTATATGGATATGTAGAAAGTTTCATATTGTCCGCCGAACAGGGGAGATGCTGCCGAAATTTCTTCGGACAGGGACTCCTTCGGGGCGTGACAATTGCCTTATGAGCTCGTGGTTCCTTCAAGTTTGCAACTGCACCGCTATTATCACAATAAATTGTGATGATCTTGGGCAAATCAGGAATCACATCTAAGTCTATTAGAAAGTTCCTGAGCCATACAACTTCTTTGGCTGTCTCAGAGGCTGCCACATACTTAGTGATCTTGCAGGAAGAACGGGGGCCCCCTTTGAGGGAAGTCAATGACACGTAGAGGTCAAAAGTCCATGGGCAAGATGAGGGTCGGCCGGTCGGGTAAGGGTCGGATCAACCGGCCGGACCGGTCAGAACAGAATCAAAGATAACCCGGCGGAGAGTCGGGTTTACAACGCTCATGGGGAACAAGGTCGCCGGGCCGAGCGGATGGCCCGCTCGGCCGAGGCACCAGGTAACAATGCCGTGAACAGTCTTAGCCGAGCACATGACCGGGAATCTCCCTAGCGGATCATTACATATGTCCGGTAGGACGTGAGGGGACTGCCGAGCGGCCGCACGCTTGGCGCAGGAACAGAAGGGACAAAAAGAACAAGGGAAACATCTTCTGACAACAAGCATGTCCGGCGACCAAGTCATACGCTAAACCTCACGACAGAAGGTTCTGCCGTCCCATCAGAGAGGTGCTCGGACTGTAGCGGTATGGTGTCAGGCAAGCTCCTCTGACAAGCCCATACTGAGGTATGGTAAAATGACACATATTCACCTCGGTATGTGTGCATCAGCCTCCTCATAGCTCTATATAAGGGTCCTTATACTTCGATGAAGGTACATTTTTACGCATTCTCGCATCGTCGGAGCCACTTCTACATCTCCTCTTGCCTGACTTGAGCGTCGGAGGGTCATCGCCGGGAGCCCCTTCCCAGCCCGACTTCTTTGCAGGTTCGCCGGAGATCCACGTCATCAGTTCGAAGAGCGCCACGTGCCCAGCGTCCGTTGATTCAGCGTTCGGACAGGATCAAATTGGCGTCGTCTGTGGGAATGCACCTGCATCCAAGCGGAAGTAATGGACGAAGCTGGACGACCGCATACGGTGATGCTCTCCACGGAGGAGCTCGACTCTCTAATCGAGGCAAGAGCAGCTAAACTCGTGGAACAATAGAAGTAGAAAGCACAAGCCGAGCGGATGGAGCAGCAAGCGATGTCCGCGTCGGGAGGTCGAGCGGAAGTATCGCCCGCCACAGTTCCATTTCATCGGGCCCTATTCCGTACGCCTCCTGAAGTCACAACAGTCCACCGTGATCGAGGATCTTCATCTGACGAGGCGCCCGTACGAGACAACAGAAAAGGCAAGGCTCCCCGAACGGACGCTTCCTCCTAGCGGATCAACCGGCAATTTTCAGAGGCCATCCTCCGAGACCCTCTGCCAAAGCACTATGTGCCCCCGGCGATCGGTGAATACAACGGAACCACCGACCCGGACGATCATCTGGGTAAGTTCGACAACACAGCTACCCTACATCAATACACAGATGGAGAAAGTGCCGGGTATTCCTTACCACTCTCTCGGGATCGGCGCAACGGTGGTTTCGGAGGCTGCCAGACGGATCCATCACAAGTTTCAAGGACTTCCACACGGCCTTCCTCCATCATTTTGCAAGCAGTCGACGTTATCAGAAGACTAGCGTCAGCCTATTTGCCATCAAGCAAGAGCCCAGGGAGCCGCTCAGAGCTTATATCCAACGGTTCAACCGAGTGGCCATGGATATTCCAACGGCCACCTCAGAAACGATGATGAATGCGTTTACACAGGGCCTCGTGGACTGTGACTTCTTCCGTTCACTTATTCGAAAGCCGCCCCGAGACTACGATCATATGTTACATCGGCCCAATGAATACATCAATGTGGAGGAAGCCCAGGCGGCCCGAAGAAAAGAAGTTCCAGCGGAGCGGCTAGCCCCTGTCGAGCGGAAGCCTATCAATCGCCAGGAGCCGCTTAGAGGACCGAGGGTCGAAGCAGTCCGCCCTCACCACGCGAGGTCCCAAGCAGTCCAAGAGGTATCTGCCGAGCGGCCGAAACCAAAGAAGAAGGTATGGACCCCTATGTTTTGCTCCTTCCACCGGACCGACACGCATAACACGCGGGATTGCTGAAGCCTTCCCCTGATCGCCCACCCCGCTCCTCGGAGTAACCGACGTCGATCACCATCATCCGAGAGGAGACAACGACATCATGAGGCCGATCGACGGATACCCGACAGGCGACAGCATCAGTCTCCGGAATGACATTATCCTCAAAGGCACGAGGACAATCCTCGGGTGTTTAGGGAGCGGCCTAGGCCGTCCGCTCGGGAAGAAGAAAACAGAAGTAACACTTCCCGAGGCGAAATCAACATCATCGCTGGCGGGCCGACCGGAGGCGACTCCAACAGAGCAAGGAAGGCGAGCGTCAGGCAACTTCAGATCCATGCAGTCGGCTGCAGCCAAGAACGGGCGAGCGGTCCCGAAATCAGTTTCGGGTCCAGGGACTTGGAGGGAGTCGAAGTGCCACATGACGACGCTCTCCTCATCAAAGCGGTAATAGCTAACTATAATATTCACCGCGTTTTCATCGATACAGGAAGCTCGATCAATATTATATTCAAAAAGGCCTTCGACCAACTGCAAATTGATAGAGCCGAGCTGCTGCCCATGACAACCCCCCTTTATGGGTTTACAGGCAATGAAGTTCTGCCGGTCGGACAGGTCCGATTGGCTATTTCGCTGGGAGAGGAGCCGCTCAGAAGGACGAGGACTGCCAACTTCGTCGTGGTCGACTCTCCTTCAGCATACAATGTTATCTTGGGGCGACCGGCTCTCAGCGAGTTCCGAGCGGCCGTCTCCACCTTCCACCAGAAAATCAAGTTCCCGGTGGAGGATAAAGTGGGAGAAGTACGAGAAGACCAGCTGGCGGCTCGGCGATGCTACATCGAGATGGTCCGAGCTGAAGCTAACTCCGCTCGGAAGTCGCCACGGATCGAGGTGAACGCCATAACCGAAAAACCACCCTCTTTGGTTTATGAAGAAAACGAGGAAGTGCATATTCACCCGACCCGATCGGAGGCCACCACATTCATTGCGGCGGATCTGGAGGCAAGCCAGAAAAAGGAAGTGATCAAATGTCTCCAGAAAAACTGCGATGTCTTCGTTTGGTCGACGCATGAGCTGCCCGGAATTTCGCCAAGTATAGCGCAGCACGAGCTCCACGTCCGACCGGACGCTCGGCCGGTGAAGCAAAGGAAGAGGGACTTCAGCGCTGAACAAAATGTCATCATCCGAGTGGAGGTTGAGAAGCTCCTGGAGGCCAGCCACATACGCGAGGTCCAGTTCCCAAGCTGGCTGGCGAACGTGGTACTAGTCTCCAAGCCGGGCAACAAGTGGAGAGTTTGCATCGATTTCCGGGATCTCAACAAAGCATGCCCAAAGGATTTTTATCCTCTACCCCGGATCGATCAACTAGTGGACTCCACAGCTGGCTGCGAGTTGATATGCATGCTCGACGCCTATCAGGGCTACCATCAAGTGTCGCTCGCCCGAGAAGATCAAGAGAAGGTCAGCTTCGTTACAGCTGACGGCACTTACTGCTACAATGTGATGCCGTTCGGACTGAAGAACGCAGGAGAAACTTACCATCGCTTGATGAACAAAGTGTTCAAGGAGCAGATCAGACGAAATTTGGAAGTGTACGTGGATGATATTCTAATCAAATCCGTCCGAGCGACCGATCTCTTTAAAGACATGGAGGAGACTTTCCGAACGCTGAGGAAGCATGGAGTTAAGCTGAACCCTCAGAAGTGTCTGTTCGGGGCAAAAGGCGGGCGCTTTTTGGGCTATATAGTGACCGAGCGGGGCATAGAGGCAAATCCCAGCAAGGTCAAAGCGCTGCAAGATATGCCGCCCCCAAGAAATCTAAGGGAAGTATAGCGTCTGACCGGTCGGATAACTGCGTTGTCCAGATTCATCTCCAAGACTGCCGACCGGAGCCTCCCTTTTTCAAAATCCTGCGCAAAGCTACCAAGTTCCATTGGGACGAGGAATGCGATCGAGCGTTTGAAGAATTGAAGACATATCTGAACTCTTTGCCCGTGCTAGCCAAGCCAGCTATGGGTGAGCCGCTCTATATCTATTTATCTTCAACCGAGCAGGCAGTAGGGTCGGCATTAGTGAGGGCGAGCGGAGAAGAACCTGTGTATTTCTTAAGCCATATTTTAAAAGATGCTGAATCTCGCTACACCGGACTCGAGAAGCTGGCTTTTGCTTTGGTCCTCGCCGCTCGGAGACTACGTCCTTATTTCCTAGCACATACAATCATCGTCCGGACGAATAGCCCATTGGGGAGAGTGCTGCTGAACCCAGAAGCGTCCGGACGGCTCATCAAGTGGACAACGAAGTTGAGTGAGTTTGATATTCAGTATCAACCCCGGTCGGCGATAAAAGCGCAGTCCTTGGCAGATTTTGTTACCGAGGTGCAAAAGCTCGAGCCTGAAGCTGTGTGGAAAATTTTTGTGGATGAGTCGTCCACTCGACTCGGAAGCGGAATTGGGGTGTTATTGCTCTCTCCACAAGAAGAACGGATGCATCTAGCCGTCCAGTTGGAATACAGAGCCACAAACAACGAAGCGGAGTATGAAGCCCTCATAGCTGGCTTGCAGGCAGCCCGCCATGTAGGAGCTGGTCGGGTGACAATCCATTCGGACTCCCAGTTGGCCGCTCAGCAACTCTCGGGCACTTTTGAGATTAACAACGCTCGGCTCAAGCTTTACGCTGAAGCCTTTGAAAAGCTCAAGGCCAACTTCAGAGAGGTCATTATCCAGAAGATACCCCAAGTGGAGAACCAAGCTACAGATGAGTTAGCCAAACTTGCAAGTTCAATATCACCAGTCGTCATACAACAGCCAATTGAGCAAGTATCCCTGGTGGCGCATATCGATCGGATGGAGGGCCTCGAGTTTCCAAGCGATTGGAGGACAGCCATCATGGAGTTTCTCCGCTCGGGTGCGACACCATCCGATTGGGAGGCAGCCTAGCTATTGAGGAGGAGAGCCGGCCGGTTCACACTTGTTGGAGACCAACTCTACAAGAAGGCTTTCTCCCACCCACTTTTGAAGTGTGTGAGCTCGGAAGACGCAGAGTACATCCTCCAGGAAGTGCACCAAGGATCGTGCGGAGGACATCCGGGCGGACGATCGCTGGCCAAGAAGATCATGCTGGCCGGATATTTCTGGCCAAACCTGCAAGCAGACGTCGCTCGGACCGTCGCGACGTGCCTTTCCTGCCAGAAGTACCACAACGTCTCCCACCGACCGGCGGAGGAAATGAAGGCATCTACAGTTTCCTGTCCGTTCGATTAGTGGGGAATGGATATCGTGGGTCCGTTCCCTATGACGACCGGTCAGCGGAAGTTTTTACTGGTGGTGGTCGACTACTTCTCCAAATGGGTGGAGGCCGAGCCGCTGGCGAAGATCACAGAGCAAATGGTCAAAAAGTTTATCTGGCAGCATATAATCTGTCGGTTCGGCATTCCTCGTCGGCTGATATTTGATAACGGGCTGCAGTTCGTCGGGAAGCAGCTCGAAGAATGGTGCAAAAGTTATGGCATTGAGCAACACTTCACTTCCGTGGCATATCCCCAGAGTAACGGCCAAGCGGAAGTAACCAACAAAGAAATACTCAGAATTCTTCGAGCCCGATTGGACCACATAGGAGGAAGTTGGGTGGACGAGCTGCCGGGCGTCTTATGGGCTATCCGCAGGACCCCAAAGGAGGGAAAGTACGTCACGCCGTTCCATTTAGTGTATGGAGGTGAAGCAGTGGTCCTGATTGAAGTCGGCGTCGAGTCCGTCCGGATCCAGAACTATGATGATGATAATGCCGAGCGGAGGAACATGGAGTTGGACTTGATCGATGAAGAGCGAGTCAAAGCGTCCGTCCGGCTGATGGCTTACCGGCAGAGGATGAAGCAGAATTATAACCGGCGTGTGATCCCCAGAGCTTTCCAGGTTGGCGACTTAGTATGGAAGAAAGTGAAGCCGGTCGGGGACGTTGGCAAGCTGGAGGCTCCTTGGGCGGGTCCCTTCAAAGTCATCGAAAAGCTCCGCTCGGGTGCTTATTATCTGGAGGATGAAGACGGACGACAACTGGATCGACCATGGAGCGCAAATCATCTCCAGCCGTACCGAGTTGGATGAGAGGTGCGCTGATGTAATTCATTTTGTGTCTCTTGGTTGCCTGTGTTCTTTTAATGCAGGAAGCAAAATGATAAGAAACACATTTGCCAATCTTCGCCGAACGGCCATGTTGAAATTAGCCTTAAAGGCCGTCGAGCTCCGACGTTAAAAATCGAGAGTTGTGCCGGCGACTATAAACCCTCCGAGCGGAAGACCGTCGAGCTCCGACGTTAAAAATCGAGAGTCGTGCCGGCGACTATAAACCCTCCGAGCGGAAGACCGTCGAGCTCCGACGTTAAATATCGAGAGTCACGCCGGCGACTATAAACCCTCCCGAACAGTCGAACGATGACTAAAAATCGAGTCTACGTCAACAGTCGAGCGAAGACTATAAACCCTTGTCGTCGTCAAAATCGAGTGGCGATTATAAACCTTAGTAGACGTTAACAGTCGAGTGACGACTATAAACTCATCAAGAGTCGAGCGGCGACTATAAACCTAGTTTATGCCGATAGTCACGGAGACTATAAACCCTCGTCTACGCCTTCAAGAGTCGATGGGTGACTATAAACCCTCGCTACGCCGTAAACAGCCGAGTCGGCGGCTATAAACCCAATCTACACGTCAAGAGCCGAGTCGTAGCTATAAACTCGAGTCTACGACGAATAAAGCCGAGTGACGGCGCTAAAACTGAGTCGTCGGCGACTATAAACCCTCCGAGCGGAAGACCGTCGAGCTCTGACGTTAAAAATCGAGAGTCGCGCCGGCGACTATAAACCCTCCAGCCGGAAGACCGTCGAGCTCCGACGTTAAATATCGAGAGTCGTGCCGACGACTATAAACCCTCCGAGCGGAAGACCGTCGAGCTCTGACATTAAATATCGAGACTCGTGCCGGCGACTATAAACCCTCCGGCCGGAAGACCGTCGAGCTCCGAAGTAAAAATCGAGTCGCGCCGGCGACTATAAACCCTCCGGCCGGATGAAGACAATAAAGAGGATATATTTAGCCGAGCGGACCAGCTATGCAAAACACTTGTAAAAATCCCTTTCAAACACAAGAAAGGTGGGAGGAGAGGCGAATAACGAGGAGAATTAAGGGAATATGAACAACGGTAGTTGACAATCCGAGCGGCCAGCACTCATATTGATTAGCAAAAGAAAAAACAAAGGATAACATTAAAGAAATTAAGGCCGAGCGGCCGAATTACAAAAATGGATAAGTTTCTAGCCGAGCGACCAAGTTACATAAAAATTTTACTTGAGGAAATCATAAAGGTCTTTGGGGATGGTGCCAAGGAGCGTCGCCTGGTCTTGGGCCGGGATGAGGACGGAGTCGGCGAGATGACCCTTGGACTTTAAATAAGTGGTGGTGGCAGTCATAGCGAGCTCGAAGGCAGTGTACATCCGTTCGCAGACTTTCTCCGAGAACACTTCCGAACGGATGTAATTCAGCCTTAGGGTTGCGACTCGGCCAGGCTCAGCGTCTTGATATTCCTTGAAGGCCGCTTGGGAGGCCGCTAAGGACTCCTGCAGAGTTTTTAGCTCCTCCTTTTGCTTATTTGCCTCCGCCGAGCGGGCCACCTTCTCGCCGGCCAGTTGGTCCATCAGCTCCTTAACTTTTTGCTCCAGACCCCGAGCTTCGACATTCTTCTTCTCCAGATCGGAGATAGCTGTCTTCTTCCGCTCGGTCGCCAGGCTTATTTTGCGATCCAGTGATTTGTTCAGGCGATCAAGTTCGGCTAGAGTGTGAGCCTGGTCGGCTGTCTTTTTCCGTTCGGCCTCCAACAGATTTTGGGTCTTCTTTAGCTCCTTCTGCAGATCGGCGTATGAAGGGCCTTGGGAGCCGGACGGACCGCTTGTATCCTTTAGCCTTTTTAATTCTTCATCCACCAGGGCCAGACGGTTGCTGACGGCGATCTCCTCCACCCATCTCTGGAACAAGCAAGATTGTTAATAGCCGATCAGAAAGAATGCAAAAAGGACTTAGAGAACACGCTTACCCTAGTGGCCTGCTGCATGTGGCTGTTGGCCAGATTGCTAAGCGGAATCATCACCACGCGTGCCCGAGCGTCGGCCCACATTTCGGCTAGAGGCCCTTTCAAAGTGATCGTGTGCTCTGGCGCGGTAGGCCGATCGGCTTCGGGCATTAATTCCTCGGTGGGGAGATGCAGTGAGACCCGGACGGTGCGGCGCCGACCGGGGGGCGTCTGGGCGGAAGCCGGAGAAGGATCGGAAGCCGGCGCAGAGAACTGGGACAAAATTGTTGAACGCGCAAGCCGCCCGGAAAAAGGAAACTCCAACCGAGAGGATGCCTATTCAGGCCGAACGGAGACAGCAGGCCGCTCATCAGCCGCCTAGAGGACCAAGGGCCGAAGCAATCCGCTCCCCTAGTGTGAGGACCCAAGTTCAAGAAGTAGCTGCCGCTCAGATCAAGCCAAAAAAGAAATGGACCCCTATGTTCTGCTCCTTCCACCAGACGGATACGCACAACACGAGGGATTGTCGAAGTCTTCCCTTCGTGGCTAATCCCGTGCCCAGGAAGGCTGAACGACGGTCTCCTTCCGTCGACCGAAGACAAAGGACCCATGAAGCCGACCGGATTCACACCGAGAGGCGACATCAGCAGACGCCCGATCGGCACCGATCTCCAAGACAGGAGAATCGCCGAGCGTCCAGAGAGCGGTCCCGGCCGTCCGCTCGAGAAGAGGAAAATAGGAGCAACACTTCCCGAGGCGAGATCAACGTTATTGCTGGTGGGCCGACCGGAGGAGACTCCAACCGAGCTAGAAAGGCGGGCGTCCGGCAGCTCCAGATCCACGCGGTCGGTTGCAGCCAGGAGCGGGCAAGTGGACCGGAAATCACCTTCGGACCCGGGGACTTAGAAGGAGTTGAAGTGCCCCACGACGATGCTCTACTCATTAAAGCGGTAATAGCAAATTACACTATCCACCGCATATTCGTTGACACAGGGAGCTCGGTCAGCATCATATTCAAGAAGGCGTTCGATCAGCTGCAAATTGATCGAGCCGAGCTGCTACCCATGACAACCCCGCTCTATGGGTTTACGATAACGGGGTTCACCAACAGATGATCCCGCTGGCCACTGGGAGAGGAGCCGCCAGAGGACTAGGACCATAAATTTCGGTGGTCGACTCTCCTCATCCTACAACGTCATTTGGGACGACCGACGCCGTTCCGAATCGCCTCAACCTTCCATCGAAGATCAAGTTCCCGAGGACAAAGTGGGAGAAGCAAAGGAGATCAGCTAGCAGCTCGGCGATGTTACATCGAAATGGTCGAGCAGAAGCTAATTCGCTCGGAAACGCCTCGGATCGAGGTAAACGCCATCACCGAAAAGCCACCCACTTTAATTTATGAGGAAAAAGAAGAAGTGCAGATTCATCCAATCCGGTCGGAGGCCACCACCTTTATTGCGTCCGATCTGGAGGAGAAGCAGAAAGAGGGTCTGATCCAATGCCTCCGACGGAATCATGATGTATTCGTCTGGTCGACACATGAGTTGCCCGGAATTTCGCCGAGCATAGCGCGGCACGAGTTACATGTCCGACCGGACGCTCGGCCGGTAAAGCAGAGAAAAAGAGATTTCAGTGCCGAGCAGAACTCCATCATCCGGGCGGAAGTCGAGAAGCTTTTGGAGGCCGGCTATATACGCGAGGTACAGTTCCCGAGCTGGTTGGCTAACGTAGTATTAGTCTCCAAGCGGGCGGCAAGTGGAGAGTCTGCATCGACTTTCGGGACTTAAACAAAGCATGCCCCAAAGATTTTTATCCCCTGCCCCGGATAGATCAGCTGGTGGACTCTACGGCCGGCTGCGAATTAATTTGCATGCTTGACGCCTACCAAGGATATCATCAAGTGCCGCTCGCCCGGGAAGATCAAGAAAAAGTAAGCTTCGTAACGGCTGACGGCACATACTGCTATAATGTGATGCCATTCGGATTGAAGAACGTCAGGGCCACCTATCAACGCTTGATGAACAAAGTGTTCAGGGAGCAGATCGGTCGGAATCTGGAAGTCTATGTGGGCGACATTCTTATCAAATCCGTCCGAGCGGCCGATCTCTTCAAGGACATGGAAGAAACCTTCCGAACGCTACGCAAATACGGAGTCAAACTAAATCCCCAGAAGTGCCTGTTCGGAGCAAAAGGTGTGCGCTTCTTGGGGTATATAGTGACCGAGAGGGGAATCGAAGCAAATCCCAGCAAGGTGAAAGCTCTACAAGACATGACGCCTCCAAGAAATACAAGGGAAGTACAGCGGCTGACCGGTCGGATAACCGCATTGTCCAGATTCATCTCCAAAACTGCCGACCGGAGCCTCCCTTTCTTCAAAATTTTGCGCAAGGCTACTAAATTTCACTGGGACGAGGAGTGCGACCGAGCATTCCAAGCCGGTCGGGGGTGAGTCACTTTATGTTTACCTGTCTTCAACCGAGCATGCTGTAGGCTCGGCGCTTGTAAGGTCCAGCGGCGAGGAGCAGCCGGTGTATTTTCTGAGCCATATTTTAAAAGATGCTGAATCTCGTTACACCGGGCTCGAGAAGTTGGCCTTTGCTTTGGTTCTAGCCGCTCGGCGCCTTCGACCATATTTCTTGGCTCACACTATCATTGTCCGGACGAACAGTCCACTAGGAAGAGTACTGTTGAATCCAGAAGCGTCCAGACGTCTCATCAAGTGGACGGCAGAACTCAGTGAGTTTGACATCCAATATCAGCCCCGTTCGGCGATTAAAGCGCAATCCTTGGCTGATTTTGTGACCGAAGTGCAAAGGCCAGAGCCGGAAGCTATGTGGAGAATATATGTGGATGGGTCCTCCGCTCGGCTCGGAAGTGGGATGGGAATATTGTTGATCTCACCTGAAGAAGAGAAGGTGCACCTATCCGTCCGGCTGGATTACAAAGCTACCAACAACGAAGCAGAGTATGAGGCCCTCATAGCCGGATTGCAGGCAGCCCGGCATGTGGGAGCCGGTCGGGTGACACTTTATTCGGATTCACAGTTGGCCGCTCAGCAACTTGCCGGCACCTTTGAAATCAACAGCGTTCGGCTTAAACTCTACGGTGAGGCCTTTGAAAAACTCAAAGCTATTTTCCGAGAGGTTCTTATACAGAAGATCCCCCGAACGGAGAACCAGGCAGCAGACGAGTTAGCCAAACTCGCGAGTTCAATAACGCCAGTTGCCATTCAACAACCAATAGAAAAAGTACTGCTGGTGGCGCACGTCGATCGGATGCAAGGCCTCACGTTTCCAAGTGACTGGAGGGCACCTATTATAGAATTTCTCCGTTCGGGCACCGCACCCTCCGATGAGTATGCAGCCCGGCTCCTCAGAAGAAGAGCCGGTCGGTTTACACTCATCGGAGATCAGCTTTACAAGACGCCCCTTGCTGAAATGTGTAAGCTCGGAGGACTCGATACATCCTCCGGGAAGTACATCAAGGATCATGCGGTGGTCATCCGGGCGGGCAAGAAGATCCTCTTGGCGGATACTTTTGGCCAACTTTACAAGCAGATCTGCTCGGACAATATCTACCGCTTTCATGTCGAGTATCAACTTCTCCCACCGACTCCAAGAAATGAAGGCATCAACCATTTCGTGTCCGTTCGACCAATGGGGAATGGATATTGTGGGCCCATTTCGATGGCGGCCAGGCGGAGGAAATTTTCTTGGTGGCGGTCGATTATTTTTCCAAGTGGGTGGAGGCCGAGCCAGATCACCGAACAGATGGTCAAAAAATTCATCTGGCAACACATCATCTGTAGGTTCGGTATCCCTCGCCGATTGGTTTTAGACAATGGACGGCAATTCACAGGGAAAGTGCTAGAAGATTGGTGCAAAAGCTACGGCATCGAGCAACACTTCATGTCCGTGGCTTACCCCCAAAGCAACGGTCAAGCTGAAGTAGCCAATCGGGAAATCCTTCGTATTCTGCTCGCTCGGCTCGACCATCTCGGAGGAAGCTGGCCAGATGAGGTGTCGGGCGTCTTGTGGGCCCTCCGAACGGCTCCAAAAGAAGGAACGGGCGCCACGCCCTTCCATCTGGTGTACTGAGGCGAGGCGGTCATTCCGGTAGAAGTCGGCGTTGAGTCCGTCCGGGTCCAATTGTATGATGAAGGCAACGCCGATCGGAGGAATGTGGAGCTGGATTTGATTGACGAGGAGCGGGCCAAGGCATCCGTTCGGCTGATGGCGTACCGTCAGCGGATGAAGCAAAACTACAACCGGCGTGTCATTCTCAGATCATTTCAGGCTGGCGATCTTGTCTGGAAGAAAGTCAAGCCGGTCGGCGACGTCGGCGACGTCGGCAAGCTTGAAGCTCCGTGGGCAGGTCCCTTCAAAATCATCGAGAAGCTCCGCTCGGGTGCGTATTATTTGGAGGATGAGGAAGGTCGGCAGCTAGATAGGCCGTGGAGCGCGAACCACCTCCAGCCTTACCGGGCAGGGTGAAAGGTGTGCCTATGTAAATCATCTTGTGTACTTTTTTCGACTGAATACTTGAAATGCAGAAACGAAAAATCAAAAGAACAAATAAGGCACCGCCAACAAAAGAACGAAGGCCCCGAGCCGCTCGGCCGGAGGTAAATGGGTCGAGCCAAGCGCTCGAAAATTGAAGGCCCCGTACCATTCGGACGGAGGTATATTATCCTAGCCAAAATGCTCGACGAAGCAGACCCTGAGTCGTTCGGCCAGGAGTACGTTCTCCAAGCTAGGGAGCAAAAAGATGAAAACACATGGAGCATTCTCCGCTGAACGGCGTATGCATTTAGATTCGTAAGCAAATGACCCGTGCCGGTCGGATGGGCATAAAATTTGTTCGAGCACGGGATGAGTTATGAAGGCCAAGGTCGCTTGACCTGGTAAGGAGTTAGCCTTGAAGGCCGTCTAGCCCAGACGTTAAACCGTAGAGTCGCGCCGACCGGCTATAAATATCCGCGCCGTCGAGTTCCGACGTTAAATATCGAGAGATGAGCCGGCGTCTATAAACCCTCCGAGCGGAGAGCCGTCTAGCCCAGACGTTAAACCGTAGAGCCACGCCGACCGGCTATAAATATCCGCGCCGTCGAGCTCCGACGTTAAATATCGAGAGACGAGCCGGCGTCTATAAACCCTCCGAGCGGAGAGCCGTCTAGCCCAGACGTTAAACCGTAGAGTCGCGCCGATCGGCTATAAACATCCGCGCCGACGAGCCCCGTCGTTAAAAACCGTAGAGCCGCGCCGATCGGCTATAAACATCCGCGCCGACGAGCCCCGTCGTTAAAAATCGAGAGACACGCCGATCGGCTATAAACATCCGCGCCGACGAGCCCCGTCGTTAAAAATCGAGAGCCGCGCCGATCGGCTATAAACATCCGCGCCGTCAAGCTCCGACATTAAATATCGAGAGACGAGCCGGCGTCTATAAACCCTCCGAGCGGAGAGCCGTCTAGCCCAGACGTTAAACCATAGAGCCGCGCCGACCGACTATAAATATCCGCGCCGTCGAGCTCCGACGTTAAAAATCAAGTCGGTCCGGCGACTATAAATACCCCGAGCGGACGAACGAATATCAGAGTAAGAAACCGCGGAAACTACAAATATTAAAACATTCAGTCCCGATTGGGGGTTGGTCCTTCGATACTCGGCGTTTGTTGACTTCACGCAGGCAAGATACGTGCAGAGCGAGTAGGCCTCCCCGCTCGGACTTTATGCAATGGGCCAAGCCGATCGGACGCGTGAGGGAGAACGCTTAAGAGCATGACTGACTCTAAGCATCAACGTTAAGCAAACAGAAAAATATTATGGATAATGAGTAGGAAGACAAGCAAAGGGGCATCGTTTCATTAGAAGAAAAATTATGCCGAACGGCACGTACAAAAATTTTACATCCGCCGAGCGGATGAAATACAGAAAGTACTTGAAATAACCCGCATCACTCCGGATCCTCAAAATTAAAAAAGGCGTCCGGGATGTCGTCAATCATGGCCGCTAGTTCAGGAGGGGGAATGCTCAGGTCAGCAGGAAGGTGCCCCCCCTTCTTAAAGTACGCCGTGGTGACCTTGACCGCCTCGATGAAGGTTGAGGAGACGTTGCCACCGAACTTTTCGCCAAAGCGCTCCGAGCGGAGGTATTCCTGGCGCGCTGCTGCTAGGCGACTCGGCTCTCCCTCCTTATATTTTTTGAGTACCGCTCGGGAAGCGGTTAAGGTATCTTGGACTGCCTTCAAGTCCACCTCGGCCTTTGTGCGTTCTGCCGAACGGTCCTCCCGCTCGGCGTTCAGCTGGGCGTTAAGATCCTTGGATTGCTGATCTAGGGCTCGGACTTCAACCTTCATCTTATCCAGATCCGCGATCGCCCGCTGCTTCCGGCTATTGGCGCGCTTCACATCTGCGCCGCGCTTCTTCACCAAGGCTTCGAGTCGAGCCACCTCTGTAGCCAGGTCGGCGGCTTTCTTCTGCTCAGACTCGAGAGCCTGCTTTTCTTTCTCGGCCGAGGGACCTCCCGACACTTGGAGTTTTTCCAGGAGATCCTCCAGCTCGGCTAGCCGATGGCTAGTGGCGATTTGCTCAGCCCAACGCTGTGAGGGGAATAATAACATCATAAGTCAAACGGTAGCATGGTACAGGAAGAAAAATGAACGTACCTGAGTGGCCTGCTGCATGTTGTTATCGCCGAGCTGCTTGGGCGTCATGAGGGCCACCTGAATTTGGGCGTCCTCGAAGAGCTTGGCGAGCGGACCCGTCAGGGTTATTTCATGAATGGGGCTTGATGGCCGATCGGCAGACAATAAATATTCCTCTGACGGGAATCGGAGAGTTGTCTTGATGGTCGGGTGGCCGGCCGGCACTTCCTCAGCCGCAGTCGCCTGGCCTGAGGACTCCCCTATGGTGGAAGTCTCGCCCAACCGTCGTAAGCGACGACGAGTCCGTGGAGGAGAGCCAGCGGACTGTGCGGTGGGCGAGGCCACAGGGGTTCCGATCTGCGACGGGGTACGATCAGGCGAAGTGGGTTCGAGCGGCGCCGGTGATTCGCCTTCTTGGGTCGGCGGAAGGCCGGAGTCTCTTCGACGTTTCCGCCGAACTCCCAGTGATGATTCCCCGACCGGGGGGACTCCCAGCTCGGCTGGAGCAGAGGAAACAGGATCCGCCTCAACCTCCGTTGAAGCGGATTGGGGAGCTTCTGTTTCCGGGGCGGACTGTGTCCCCCCCTCTCCTACATCCGCCGGGCGGCTAGGGATAAGACCCCGCTCGGCGAGTTCCTTTTTTGTGGCGGCCTCAATCTCCACGGCCTTCAACTTCAGATGATCAGTAGCCTTGGAGCGCCACATGACTTCAGCTGTAGGGAAAGAAATTAAAATCAGTTAGATAAAAAAGGCGCAGAGAGTAAAGAATCCTTACTCATGCGGAAGGGGAGATTTGCCCGAACGGGAGACAATCCGAAAATATACAACACCCCCTTGAGCAGCAACTGGTCGATCTTGTATCGCTGACCGGACAAGATAGGCTGGATTGCTTCTGAACTTGCCGAGCTCCGGCTGAGTCGGCACAGCGGTCTGCCATTTGGTTCGGAATGCTGGCCGCTCGGGAAGTCGGATATAGAAGAAAAACTCCTTCCAGTGTTTGTTGGAGGTCGGCATATTATCAAAAATTTTAAAGCCTATTCTACTTTGGAAAATAAAAGTGCCCGGCTCGGATTGTTTGGGGTAGAAGAAGAAGTGGAATATTTTGGGGTCAAGAGGGATACTGTGCAGCTTGAAGAGGACGACCACCCCGCTCAGCAACCTAAAGGAATTCGGCACAAGTTGGCCGAGCGGGATGCGAAAATAGTTACAAACATCTAAAATAAAGGGATGGGTAGGAAATCTAAGGCCGCCCTGGAATTGGTCTAGAAAAAAACAAATGATGCCGATCGGGGGGTCATGGGGCCGGTCAGTCGGGTCGGCTACAACTATTTCATAGTTATCGGGAATCTCATACGTCCGAACAAGGCGCCGAGCACCCTCCTCATCAAATCGACTCTCCATGGTCAGGTACCAAGGGCCATGAACACCAACAGCGGGTTCGGAGGAGCTTGCCATCTCGAAGAAGCAAAAAAGATAGCAAGAATTCGAAGGAAGGGGAGCAAAGGAGGCAAAACAAGTTGGGAAGACCTTGTAAACGAAGGGAGAAGACTCACTGAGAAGGAAACGGACGGAAAGGATCACCGGTGAGATGGTAGCCGTCGAAAAACAAGAACTGGATCGTCGGAGGTCACGGTAGAGGAAGAGGCAGAAGGCAACGCGCAAGCGAATAGGCGGCGAAGGAAGGAGACGGAGGCTTTATACGGCTGAGGTCGGTCGGCCTCCGCCGTCAGATGCAGGTCACGGGAGACGAGGTCATCATCTGACCGTCCATTTCAAAGCAATCGGCGTCCCATCGTACGGATCATCATCGCCACGCAAGAGGAGCCATGTGGCGCTCTGTCACCAGGCGCAATTAAGGCGCCCATACCGCGCCTGCTTCGGCTTAATGAAGAGGATTTGCGTGATTTTCGAGAAGATTTAAACAAGCAAGCATCCACGTTGAGCGACAAGACAACCAAAACGAAGAGCCGAGCGGCTAAGTTTGGCATAAGGGCCGAACGGCTCAAGGGATATTATAAGCAATGGTAAGGCGGCGACCGTCCGCTCGGACACATAGTCCAGTCAGTCGGACTCACTGCCTCCTTCGACTAGACTTGAAGGGGAGGCAATTGATCTGGCGGTAAGAATGGGGGATCCACTTCCTGAAGGGTCTCAGCTTGAGGACAGATGGAGGGCTGACTAAGCGGTTAATGGCCGCGCCGAGCAGCTGAGTAGGTCCGAGCGGAATCAAAGATAACCCAGTCATGGACCGGGGTTTTCGACGCCAAGGCAGGAGAACCGAATGGCCGATCGGGGCGTCTGCCCGGCTGGGACCGAAGGTCCGAGTGGGTGGTCCGTTCGGCCAGGCTAAGGGCGAGGGTATGAAGGTTAGCCGAGCGGCCTATTCGTTCGGCTCAGGATATGGGGTGTCAGCAAGGGTATGTTTGATGATTACGCCATACACAAGAGTGTACGATGGAGGATCTCGCCGTCACATCATGGAGAGGTTGATACAGTGGCGGTATGGCCTTATGGGCGTCTTTCTGACAGACCCATACCTGGACATGATCCTTCTGACAGACCCTTACCTGGGCATGGTCGAAAGCAGGTGATTGCTTTGATTGGCGCGCCCAGGCTCCTTCGAGAGGTCTATATAAGGTCTCCATTTCTTCACCGGAGGGAGGCAAGTCTTCATCTTGAGGCCACCTTTTTGTTATTCCTCGCCTGACTTGAGCGTCGGAGGGCCGTCGCCGGGACACCCCTCCTGGCTCGGTTTTTGCTGCAGGTTCGCCGGAGCATTCGAGGATTCAGCAGGGAGCGCCACGTGCCCAGTGTCCGTTGACTCCTGGTTCGGACAGGATCAATATGAAAGATGTCTTCACACTGTTCATGGAAGGCGCCTTCCGCAAGATAAAACTCAAAGCTCGTCACAGATAAGGAGAGGATGGTTTGGGATCAAATTTCTTACATTGGAGGCGCCTTTAAGGCCATGGAAGGTGCCTTTTGTGCTCAATAAAAAATGTTTCACCCAAGGCTTCAACAACAACTTCCATACGAGCTTCTACGCGTCCAATCGAGTTTCCAACTGCTCCAGCTTGTTGTTGCTATCCTATAGTGACTCTACTCCGTCTAGCTACAGCCAAGAAGTCGTCCAAACATCGAGCTCAAAGTAGACCATCTACGAAAATGTTTGGTAACCGAATTTAGTTTACTATACTTACTTTCAACAAACGAGAAGTGTAGCGTGTGACACTTCTCTGACTCTCTTTGTATTTGATTACCCATTCGACGGTTTCGGAAGAGGTTTTAGTGAATTACCCATCGATAGGTCCGTGGGACTTAGGTCTTAGAGTAGGAGTCGTCGAAAGCTCTGAACCAAATAAAACTAACTGTGTCTTTTATTTACTTTTCTATCTCTAGTTTCATGTCTAACTTTCCGCTGTATTCTTTGATTGTTTTAAAAACAAAAAAAGACAATCTTTTGAAAACTACATGATTCACCTCCCCTCTCACATATGTCTCGATCAATATTTTTGAAAAATATTTTAAAATTTCTTTTGAAAAGTTTTATTCAATTGTTATCTTTTTCATTTTGAATTCTTTTAAAAAAAACTATTTTTGCAAAGTAAATACTTCCAAATTTATTATTTTGCTTGGAAAAATTTTTGAAACTACTTTCAAAAATATTTTGAAACGATAATTTGTAAAATCATTGTGATATATAGTTTGTAAAATTTAGTTGTACAATTCATATTCAAAATATTGAAAATCTTTAGAGTTCTTAGAAATCTTTTTTGAAATAGTTGAAACAGTTTATTTTGAAAATTGTTCTGAAAAGTATTTTGCAACCCACTTTTCAAATATTTTGAAAAATTAGTTTGAAAATATCTTTGAAGCTATTTTAAAACTTTAAACTTTAAAATTATTTTATAAAATTCAGCTTTCAAAACCTATTATAAATTTTAATTTTTTTTCCAAAATTAAGTAGGAATTTTTTTTTAACACTAAGTTCCTCCTTATAATAAACCTACATTTTTGTTGACTTGTGTATTTCAATATTTTGGTATACTTGCATATTTTTTTGATGAATGTCAAAAGAGAAGGATAAAGGTTAAGTAAGAAAAAGGTAAAAGACAATCAATCCTTGAAAATCCTTAACCCTAAAATGATCAAGAGAATAAAAATAATAATCAATCTTTCTTAATTGATTTTTTTCTCTTGAATTAGTTATTGTTATGATTGCATATCTTTTCCTAACTTTAATACAAGTTATCATTGCATCAAAAAAGAAAAAATTATTGGTACAATTTGCACTAACGATCTAACTTAGGTTTTGATAAATGACAAGTGAGTTAAGTTAAGTGGTGTCATAGTTTGACCTTGTTATCAAGTGTACAGAGTTGACTAACCCCAATCAAGATATTCGATTCCTGATTGGTTGAAGACCTAATGTGGATTCTGGTAAGTCATGATGTTCGATTCCCAACAGGTTGAAGTCCATATATGGGATTCTAGCAAAGGTTGGGATGTGTAATTCCCGATTGGAAAGACCAAATGTGTGATTCCAGTAGGTCAGGATGTGTGATATCCGATTGGAGAAGACCGGATGTGCGATTCTGGTAGGTCAAGATGTTTGATTCCTAAAATCCAGATGTTTGATTCTAGAAGGTAACTCTACACCTGGTAAGTAGAGGTAAGTATGGAGGAGAGTGACTAAGTGAGGACACGTCCCCGTTCGAAGGGACATTAGGTGTCGGCCCAATTTAGGTCCATTTCAGAAACTTAAATTGAGACCTTAAATAGATCCCGCTCTCAAGAAGATAGGATCTAATTACTACTTCTTCTTATTATTGTGCTAACGTTGTCTTACAGGTTATTGGACTAACACTTATTATAGGACAAAAGAAGTACAAAATGTCTCAGGTGAACAGTGCCTGAGGTGTTTTCTATGGTATGGAACTATTCATGAAAGACGTCTTCCACAGGATAAAACTTAGATCTTGTCTTAGATAAGGAGTAGATGGTTCGATATCAGATTCCTCACATTGGAGGCACCTTCAAGGATATAGAAAACGTCTTCCATGCTCAATAAAAGGATGCTTCGCCCAAGGATTCAACGACAACTTCTATACGAACTTCTACGCATTCAATCGAGTTTTCGACTGCTCCAGCTTGCTATTGTTGTCCTGTAGTGACTCTACTATGTCCGACTGATGCCGAGAAGCTGTCCAAACACCCAGCTCAAAGAAGATCATCAATGAAAGTGTTCGGTAACCAAATTTAGTTTACTGTACTTACTTTCAACAAACGGAAAGTGTAGCGTGTTACATTTCTCCGACTCTCTTTGTATTTGATTACTTTCCGGTGATTCCAGAAGAAATTTTAGTGAATTATCCATCTATAGATCCGCGGGACCTGAGTCTTAGAGTATGAGTCACCAAAGGTTCTGAACCAAGTAAAACCAATCATGTCTTTTATTTATTTTTTTGTCTCTAGTTTCTGTGTCTAACTTTTTTGCTGTGTACTTTAATTGTTTTTAAAATTTTTAAAAAAAAAAGACAAGCTTTTGAAAATCACATGATTCACCCTTCTCATGTGTGTCTCGATTTAATAAAAACTATATATATAGAGGCTCGTGGACAGGCCCACCTTGGATTGGGATTTCTCATCCCATTGGGAGACGACCTCGCCTCGCTAGATGATGGATTTTGACTGGCCGACCAACCTTGCCATGGTTTGACATGTCTAACAACTCTACATAAAGTTGTCAAATGGATCGGCCCACGATGAACTAATCAATCAGTCAAAAATCCATCATCAAGAGAGGGTGAGGTGGATTGACCCACTAGGATGGCATCCTAAAAAATCTCTAATATAGTTCTACCCAAAATGGATTACAGGTTATGCCGCCCGACCATTAAAATACAAAAATATAAACCAATCTCTATAATTCATTAAATTTATTCCTTCCGTAAATAAATATTTCTCAAAAAATCTTTAATAAAATTTCTTTTTTTTTTTCACTTGTATGTATTAGCCAAAGTTAAAATAATTGAACAAAAATTCACAACACTTACTATAAAAATACATATATCATTGTAAATTCATAATTCAATTTTAAATTTATTCTTCTTCGTCATCTATGGGTCAACCCGAGCCTGCCACCAACTAGCTCGCCTGGACTCGCAACAACATGAACGAGCTTGTTTAGACATGCTTTTAATGATTTGATAATATTTTATTTTAACGTGTTTAAATTATTTAAAAGGTAAATCAATCCGACAGACCTATCCGAATTTACAGTTCTAATTTTCATATTTTTTATTTGGTAATCTAAATATTCAATTTTTCAAACAAACAAATTTAAAAGGTAACAGCTCAATCCTATAAAAATTTTCTAATAACCACTAGAGTAAATAAGAAAATACTCGAAGGCCCATCCAAGCTGTCGACTTTTTAAGGTTTGTCATCCCATTAAAGAAAAAATCCTTACAGCGAACCGTAACTGGGATTCGAACCTTAAATGTCTGGTTAACCACTGTACCGTAATGCCAAAGGCAACTTTGATATTTTTTTTATAATTCAAGTATTCAACTTTTATAACTGACTAATCTTGGAGGTGATCGATCAAGATTAGTTAGTTATAATCTTCTTAGGTTTCTCATCCAACTGGAGGGAAATTCTTACAACATGCCACAGTTGAAATTTAAATCTTAGATGTCTGATTAATCATTTAAATGACATAATCGCTACGTCATTGAGGCAACTTTGATATAATTTTTTTGGTAATCCAGTTATCCAGCTCTTCGAACCAATTAATCCTAGAAGTGGCTGACTCAGCCTCATAGAAATTTTCATCGATCATCAGGATAAATCAAGAAGTACTCACGAAGATTCATTCAAGCAACTAGTGTTTCTAGAGTTGTCATCTAGTACTCACGGAGGTTCATTCGAGCAACTAGTGTTTCTAGAATTGTCATCTCACTAAAAGAAAATCCTGACAATACGTCACGACTGAGACTCGATCTTTAGATATCAAATTAACCATTTGAAAGATCAAATCACTACACTAGTGCCTTAGGGCAACTTTGATATCTTTTATAGTAAAAAGATTATTATATTCAAATTAGATGTTCTTCCTAATCTATTTTCATATTATATAAAGAAGATAAATTATGATATCAACTCATAGTTAACTGTAAATAATTTAAATAATGAGAGAAGATTTTTTTCTAAAAATATATATATATTGGTCCAGAATGAATTCTTACCTTATTATAATAAATATATATCCTCCACTCAACTCGGCAGGCACAACTTTGATATCCTTCCATCTATGGAAAATGGTGACTGAAGCACCAATTCGCCATCTCATCCCGTCAGAGTAAAGCATAGTTAATGGACATGATGTGCCTGTGTGTGTAAAGCATCGTAAGCCTCTCTCTCCGAGCTTGTTACAGAGCTTAAAAAATAAAATCATCAAAAAAAAAAAAAAAAAAAAAAACTGTGCGCTTGCCCACAATCTCATACAGTGTCGTTACGGCACTGCCCGTAAGGATAGGATCGAATCAACCCTCTGTTTTTTGAAATACGAATCAACCCTCTTTTGATAGCAGGCAGCATGGGGCAGGGTAGGGCAGTAGGGCATCAACTTGTGATTTAATTTTTAATTTTTTGATTTTTCTTCTTTTCTGTTAACGGCACACACACATGCTACTTTGGATGGTTTCTGTCTTGAATGAGACTATTATCCTTAGTTTGGATTTATAATAAAATAATAATAATATTATTATAGCAAAAAATTAAAAAGAAAATACATTTTTATTTATATTATTAAAAAAATATTTTTTATTAAACAAAAATTTATCTATAATTTAATTTTTAAAACAATCTTTATATTCCATTTTAAAATATTTTTAACTAAAAGGTGATGCAATTTTACTAAAGTTGCTCTAAAATGATATATTTTTTATTAAAATTTCTTAAACAGTACCTTAAAGACATAGATAAATTATCATGGAGTATTTTAGCTATTAAATTATAATTGAGATGTTTTAATAAATTTTTTTTAAAAAAAGTACTTTTATGATATAAATAATTAGGGTTTTTTTTACTTTCTACCTTTGCTCTGTTTAATTTAATTAGATAATTGGTGGAACATATATGAAATGTAAACATTAATATATTAATGAGAAAAGTTTTGAATCAGATTCCATGACATTAATTTACAGTGCCAGGACTTTGTTTGACCTTTGTCTTTATCTATTTTGTTCATCAACTTCTTTTTTCTTAAGAAAATCAATTTGGATTTTTACAAATTATTTTTATCATGTATATTTTTCACAAAATAAATTGTGCTCAATCCTTTCAATTTCCTGTAGAAATCTATTTAAATATCCATTAATCTCAAATCGAGATATCTTCTTCTTTGGAATCTTGTAACTTTCTGGTGGAGTGGATAGAGAAGAGGTTTATTCCCCAAAGATTGGATTTTTATTCCCCAAAACTCGATTTTGATATCCCGTCTTCCAATCCTGGGTGCTCATCGGTTGCTGTTGCTGCTGTGACCTCTGCGGCATTGCGCCAGCGACCGCCATTGGTGAGGCGGATGCCTCTCGTCTCGGGCGGAACCCATGTGCCTTCTTTATTGCGCCCTTTACGTTTGTCCTCTCTGTCAAAGCCCTGGCCAGTTTCCTGAGTGCTAGAGATTCCGAGGGAGGGTCGGTCTGCCATCAGTGTTCTTCCTGATTGTTGGTCCTTTTCCTGTGCTGTTTCCGTTCCACGCGAGGCGTGATGGAAGACGATAGATTCTCCCCTTTCCATTTCCCCGCCGTTTTCTTAGTGGTGTAAGCTGGGTTTTTTTCTGGAAGTGAAGTTTGCGGAGGAAAAAACAAAAATCTCCTCTTGGGGCACGCCGGTGTGAAGTCCAGGCGTTCTGCTCCATTTTGGTTTTCTGCCGGTGGAATTAGAGCTCATTATTGCAATTGAACGCATGGTTTGCTGCTTTTCTGGTATTATCCCTGCCGCCGACATTGTCCTGGTCCCTATGCCTCCCTAATTAGGTCAGATAAAGCAAAAATATATCAGATTCGTAGAACTTTCATTTCCGTGGAGAATATCTTGTTTTCCCCTCGAATTGAAGGAACTCAACAGAACATCAGCAAGGAAAGACTTCGCTTTCTCCAAGAATAGGAGCTGAAGATGATGCCCTCTTCTGTGCCCCTAACAATCTTCTTATTTTGCTTATTCTTGTTCCCTCTAACGCATCAATTCCAAACAACGCACACCCAGTTGTTGCTGCAGATGAGGAAGCAATTGGAGTACCCAAAGCTGCTTGATGCGTGGAATACCACTGACAATCTGTGTTATTTGCCTTCTTCGCCAAACTTAAGCGTCACTTGCAATGGAAGCTCAGTCACAGTGCTCAAGATTGTGGGCGACAAGCTCCCAAAGCCTAGAAAGTACGACGGTTACTCAGTCCCAGGCAAGACACTATCCAAAGACTTCGTTGTCGATTCTTTTGTTACAACTCTGGCCAGATTGACTACTTTGAAAGTAGTTATCTTGGTTTCTCTGGGAATTTGGGGTCCTCTTCCAGACAAGATTCACAGACTGTATTCACTAGAAGTGCTCGATCTGAGCTCTAATTTTTTATATGGTTCCATCCCTCCTAAGATATCTGCCATGAAAAAGCTTCATACATTTTCCCTTGATGGAAACTATTTCAATGGCACAGTTCCAGATTGGTTTGTATCATTGACGAACCTCACAGTTTTAAGCTTGCAGAGAAATAGCCTCAAGGGGCCGATCCCTGATTCGATAGGAAGAGTTAACACGCTAACCGAACTTGCTTTGTCTGACAACAATATTTCTGGTAAAATCCCTGATCTTAGTAGACTAAGCAATCTTGAGATGTTGGACTTAAGAGACAACCGGTTAGATTCTGAACTGCCAGACATGCCAAATGGTATGGTTACCATCTTGCTTAGCAAAAACTTACTGGCAGGTGAGATTCCAAAACAAATCGGGGGATTGGATCGGCTTCAGCAACTCGACTTATCATTTAACTTCCTCGAGGGCATTCCACCTGCTTCTTTGTTTTCTTTGCAAAACATAAGTTATTTGAACCTGGCTTCTAATATGCTCAGTGGATCCCTCCCAGAAAGTTTAACTTGTAGTAGTCACCTTGGATTTGTTGACATTTCTACTAACAGACTCACTGGTGAATTACCATTTTGTTTGATCTCAAATGCTAATAAGATGGTTTTGAACTTCAGTTGGAATTGTTTGTCTATTGATGCTCAGAATCAGCATGATTCCAGATTCTGCCAGAATGAGACAGATTCCAGAAAGAAGCACAGGCCACTGTTGGTTGCTATTGTTGGAGGAGTTCTCTTTACGCTAGTATTGTCTTTGTTAGTTCTTTTTGTCTCTTGCAGAAGAAACTTCCATCGAGCTATAGTAGAACAACGACTGTTGCAAAAGCCAACGCCAGATAATTCAGCTGCAGGAATATCATCTGAGCTTCTTGCCAATGCGAGTAAGTAGCATTCTAGTGGTTTTCTTCTATTTTTTGACACCCAATATCTTGTTTTGACGCCGAAACATAATTACAACAAACATTAGAGGGTTTTATGTTTCACAAAGTATGTGGCGGTTGCTTTTTCCCTCTGTTTTTTAATGCATTCCATTTTAGCTGATTCTTTGCCTTTATTCTTCTTTCTGAAGAAGATCAAGCATTACATAGGCGAAATGTTTTTTCTTCCTTTGACTGTTAGGTGCTACTATCAGCTAGATGTAATCTTCTCTTGCCTCTAATGTACTTTTAGGAAGTTTTGTGTTTTGAGTTTCATAGTGATCTTTACCGTCACTGTGCTAGTTCAAAGTAGTCATGAGGACCACATAAGACTGATACAAGTGCTATCACATACTTGGACAGGACTTAGATCTACAGCTAGCTGTAATGAGAAGAATCAATTGTTGCATTCTTATATAACCCTTATATCTTATTGTTTATCTTTGTGGTAGCTGTCTCGAGAGAAGTACTGTAAGTCTTAAATAAGAGTCAGTGAGAATTTGTAGCCTGCACATGAGCACTTCTGTTTTTGTCCTTTGTGATGGTTTTTTATACACGCTCTTGATTGATATCTCTTGCCATCCTTGGTTTTATTAAATTCTTGAAGCAACTGCTATAGAATATTTTGGTTGAAGTAAATTTAGGAACAATGTTCTATCTTGGCATTGCACATATAACATATTTTCAAGTTTTTCTAAGAAGATCTTTTGGTTGTGTGAAATTACATGTGCAGTACCGTTTCTTTTCTCAAAAGTGATGTGTGATTACTGTTATTGTTGAAGTAGTGTTTGATACTATTTCTTCAGTCCGTTGCTTAGGTTATTATGCAGAATGTGCCTTGCTATTTTCTGACATTTTTGAAAAAAAAGAATTGATTGTTACTATCCTTTTTCAGGGTATATTTCTCAAACAATGAAGCTTGGAACACAAGTATTGCCAACATATCGGACCTTTTCCTTGGAGGAATTGAAAGAAGCCACAAACAATTTTGAACAATCAGCATTTATTGGCGAGGGTTCAATTGGAAAGGTGCTTATGTCACAAACTTTAAAATCTTGCATGTATTTATGCTTCTATACATTTCTTATTCAATCGTGCTTATGGCGAGGGTTCAATTGGAAAGGTGCTTATGTAGATATGCCTGTTCCATTCTGAACTTTTTTTTTCTTTACTGAATTATAGAGATAGAAATGGAAGGCGAACGCAAGTTCTCCTATTAGGAGGAACAACAAAATGTATTCAAGAAGTAGAAACAGATGAATGTAGAGGATAAGTTATTCCTCCCCTTCTTTCAGTTTCATTGAGGCAATATACGCGCGTAAATATTGACTTGAAACTTGTTCCAACACCTCGTTATGCTTACAATTAGGTATAAGTGTAACTCATAACTAGCCCAGAATTATCCCTAATCGGTAGCATGCGAAACCCAATGGTGGTTACATCATCATGCAGATGCCTAAGAATAATAAGGCCCACTTAGATGAGAGATGTGTCCCATTAAGCTTATAAAATGCGTAAATCCAAGTTAACAGCGAACTCATGTAAGCTTGTAAAGCTCTTCTATTAGCCTACTATTTATCTCGTGAGACTGAATTTGAGTGCTACATATTTCCTACTCTTTTTCTTGTGTATTTACACTTTCACTTTTTATGGCATATTTGTACTTCTAAAGTTATGGTTTCACACTATCTTTGTTTCAGTTGTACAAAGGAAGATTGGAAAATGGAACCTTTGTAGCTATACGATGTTTGGCATTGTTCAAGAAGTACTCAATTAGAAATTTGAAGCTCCGTCTGGATCTGCTATCGAAACTTCGCCATCCCCACTTGGTCTACCTCTTGGGGCACTGCATTGATACTGAACAAGATGATTCTAATGTAAATAGAGTCTTCCTCATCTATGAATTTGTTGCTAATGGCGATCTCAGCACACATTTGTCTGGTAAAGTTCTCCATAAACATTGATGATCTGTTGCCTGTGATTATCTAGGGACTCATACCATGAACTTTCTGCAGAACACAGACTGGAGAGGGCTCTTAAGTGGTCGGATAGACTAGCAGTTTTAATAGGCATTTCGAAGGCGATCCACTTCTTACACACAGGAATAATTCCTGGCTTCTTCAACAATCGACTGAAAACAAACAATATCTTACTTGATGAGCATTTGATAGCTAAAGTGAGTGACTATGGGCTGTCAATTATAACAGAAGAAATCTACAAGCACGAGGTTGGTTTCTAAGTTAATGGAGTTAATATTAATCATGCATTTATTGCAAGTATATTGGATTCATTGATGCTTATGAGAATGTGCTTCTCCTAATCTTCAGGCAAAGGCAGAAGGCCAAACACCTAACTACAGAAGATCGCCACATCTGTAAGTATTGCCCTTGTGCATGCATCCATGTTCAACAGCTACTTCCTGTTTCAGATATTATACTCGAATTTCCAGGAAAACGTGCTAAATTACATAAATCTTGGTCGAATGCAAAAAAGATGACATTTTTGAATATCGTCATGCACCAAAGTTACATTCCTGAACATAAATGCAAAAAAAAAAAACTGATGGTTTTTGTTGTGCGCTATTAGCTTTTCTCCTACTAATATCTAATTATACATTCTGCTTTGCAGGGAAATAGCACACTTGGAAGATGATGTTTATTCATTTGGCTTCATTTTACTTGAAGCACTCATGGGACCAGCATTTTCCAAGCAAGGTGCTGAACATTGCTTGAAAGAACTGGTAAGCTTAATTCTTTGTCGATATAATTCTTTATGTGACTGCAATTATGAGTATGCATAATTCAGATAGAGACAACAAAAAAGAGACCTGTATGTTATAATCTCTAACTGCTTAACTACTTTACCTATACCTTGATTAAGGAGTTACTTCGAAGCCAGAGTAACTGACTATTGTAAAGCAACATAAAGCTGAATCCAACAGTTATGAGAAATGAAACTAGAATAAATATGTTTCCGACAGAAAAAAGGTAAATTCTACAGTCATAAGAAACAATTAGTGTGTACAAGGCTTTCACCAGTGAGCAATGCAGCTTCTAAAACTATTTCTTTTTTAACTTTGGCCATTCCATCAGAAATGTTAGATCAGGATCATATGTTCTGTTCTTGAGATTTTATTATTTGTAGTCTTGTACATGGATTGATCCTTTATAGGAAGTGATTTTATTGGTTAATTTTTGGCATTTGCCTTATTGAAATTTGAATCATACTTTGCTTGCCAAAAAGAATTCCTTACGAACTTTGTGTTAGCAGGCCATGTTATACGCGAGCCAAACAGAGCAAAGTCGCATTCTCGATCCAGTTCTAGCCTCATCCTCTCAAGAGTCTCTATCAATTGTGATATCTATCACAACCAAATGCCTGTGCCAGGAGTCATCTCGCCCCTCGATCGAGGATGTCTTATGGAATCTGCAGTATGCCGCTCAGGTTCAGGCCACGTCTGATGGGGAACAGAAGTCAGACATCCTATCACAAGCGTGATACTGGATTCGAATGCAAAGGTCATAAAGTTAGAATTCTGTCAGGTCCTTCGGCGCTCAACATAATTCCAGAGCCTGGGTACTTTGTCATCTGAGCTTGGGTGGGCACAAAGAGATGCCAAAAAGCTGTCATTCCTTGTTCATGCGTTTCACTTCGTTTTCCCTTGACTAGCTTATTCTTGCTATTTTGATGTACATCTAATTGTTCTCTGTAACAAATGTTGCTCATCAGAAATCGAAGTAGTTTTTAGCTGTCAAATTACTCGATTGGGTTCACGAGCAGTTTATCCTCAGGCTAAGCTTGGAAGGGGGAGTAAGAGTCTTCGGTTTTTCTTCGGGAGCCAATGTGGTTGGCCAGGGGAGTGGCCGGTAAGGGTGGCCAGTGTCGACAGTTTAAGTGATGGCCAGCTTCGATAGCGAGCTTCTTGTTATCATAGTCTTGGATGTAATCTCATCCGATATGAAACAGATGACATGTTTTTCCCTCTTGGTGTCCAAATCATATTGTCACTTTGTTATCTAGTCTCCTAAAAGAATGATGATTTTAGGAGCTAGAAAATATGATTTTACATTACATTATAGTATCAAAATTATGTTTTTCCTTTCTTTCTCTACAAAAGTCCAAGACTTTAGCATGTCTAGTAAATACAAGTGGCAAAAGGTGAACTGTTCACCCCACCATTCAATCATGGTCGGTAACAACCCTTCGATCTTAAATGGTAAATCTTCACCTACTTATCACAAATGGATGGGGAGAATGAGTTATACAGGGTATAAAAATTTATGTTCCATTAGTCTCAAGGTTTGATTCCTCGACTTCAAGTGATAAACCTTCATCTATTTACCATCCTAACTATGTACGTGAGGATATGTGTAGTGGATCCCACAGGTCATCTGAGTTGGTATGTGGTGGGATGCTTGCCACATGAGGTCACAGGGTCGAAACTCAGGATAGTCGGGGCGTAAATTCCCGGTCCCTGTGCAACTCACCCCACTTACCACATGCTCGCTCAGGATGTTGTGATTTACCTCCCTCGTGATGGTCTTGGGTCGGGTGCGGCGGGGACGCTAGGGGGGAGCGATTTCGCCTTTTTTGCCACGTGAGGACATGTGTAGTGTCATCTCGGATGGGTCTAGTGGCTAGCGCATGAGGTGTTGTCATCATGAGGTCTGAGATTCGAATCTCGGCAAAATCGAGGTAAATACCTCCCTTATATGCTAATCACTATTCCAAAGACTAGTAGCCGTCCGTGATTTACCTCCTTCGTGTTAGCCCTAGGACGAATTGACGGGGACGCTGAAGGTGAGTATATTCACCTTTTGCCACCATAAGGGCATGTGTAGTAAATACAGACAATATTAGGCTTGTATTTATGTAATTTTTATTATAAATTAAAATAAATTCGAGTCATTAAGCCACTCTAGCTTTAAATTTTTTGATAAACCAAACATTTATAAATTTCCAACTAAGACCAAGAGCATAACGGAGTTGTCCCGCTCCTAGAGACACATTATGAGCAATATGAATTATTTTAAATTTAAAATTATTTGATTGATTAAAATATTTTATACTGATCATCCAAGACTTAGGACTGCTGAAAGATTAAATATGCTCTTAATTTTATAATTTTCAACGATAAAAACTCATGATTTTTTTTTAATATGAAAGAAGCCTTACCAACTTGATTTTTTTATTATTATTAGAATTGCACTAATCAATGAAATTAGTATCAACTCTATAATCTTTTTTTTAAAAAATATATATTTTCTTCGTGCAAATGAAGATATAATTCAACGATGATAAACGAAGGAAAATATAAACTTCAATAATAATCAAACAAAATCTTAAAAAAACACTAAAACAAATAGTCAATACATAAAACACAGAGCAATAGAAAAGGAGAAGTAAACAAGGCGAGGTTGAAGACATCGTTTAGCTGCCTTCCTACATAGACGAAGGGTTACAGACAACGCAAGCCAAGAGGAGCATAGCAGAGCAAGTGGCATCCTCTTCCTCGCTGAAGCTGCTCCTCTTGAACTTGCACACCTTGTGCAGCCTCACCACCTCCTTCTTGGCAGTTGGCTCCTTCCCCTTCGCCTCATTACTCCACCCACTCTGTGCCTTGCTCCTCATGGATTCCTGCCTTCTCAGCCTGGACTCCTCCACCTTGGACACCATTTTGGCTGGCACCTCAGGAAACAGAGCACAGAAAGCAGAGTGAGGTGGCTGTGCATGGGGAGGGAAGAAGCCTACATTTAAGGAGCTTTTATAGATGACAAATTAAATGGAATGGCTGGTTATTCTTTAGCTTAGTCTGCTATGATTAGGACACTTCACTCTTTCTTTCCATGTTAATTGATGCCATTACCCAACATTAGGAATTGACGCATTGTATGATTACTTTTCGTATTATAGAAGAGACCCTAAGCATTTGTTTTCCATACTCTAAGCTTAGTTTTGACTTTAAAAAGGACCCATAGATTAGTTTAGCTATTTAAGCTTGTTCATTTATTTGATTGAGATTATTTAAGTTTATTTATTTTATTAAAAAAATTATTAAACATAAGCTTATTATATAATAATTTAGTTGTGCTATATTTTTCATAGTAAAAAGTTAAAAATTGAGCTTTAATAAGTTAATAAATAAGTTTATCAATAAAAAAACTAGGCTTTTAAATATAGGCGAGCTCGTTTGAGTTGATTGTGTTAGTGAAGTAGGCACCAAGGACTCTTTGTCGATGACATAATTTTCTTTAACTTCCCTCTCTAAATCCTGAGGTATTTGCAAATTTGGCTTCTCTCCGCCTAGGTAAACAAGCCCAGAGGCTGTTCAGGAAGAACTCCTAAATTGTAGTTTTCTAATATAGATGAAAAGATGCTCTCAAATAAATAATCTATGAATTGCATGAATTGAAATGTAGAATATTGAACGATCAATAAATATAGCTTTTCATATAAAAAAAATAATGCAGACTGCTAATAAACGAACAAACAATAACAACGGCAAACCACATGATTGGCATGTTACGCAGCTGACAGAAGGACAAGGCCATGGGCCTCCTGTGATTTACATCAATAATAAAAAAAAGGAAATTTTATAAAACGAAGATAACTCATTGATTCTAGTCTCTAGCTAATGTTTTTGAAAAATAATAATAATAAATAAATAAATTGCTTTACAGTACAAACAATAAAGAAATTGCTTCACGCTCCATGAGAACTACCTTTCATGTGCATCTCCATGTGAACCTGTTTTTTTTTGTGACCCTACCTCATGTCTTAGATTCTGATGCCAATTTTTGTTCATTTAACTATTGCTTTTCATATTATTTTTTTTTTAATTTGTTAACCATAAATTATCCACAATAACGTGGAAGGTGAGCAACTAATACTGATAATTAGAGTCAACAACAAACTCTGACTGTGTATTGAGATAGGATCTCAATAATACAATTTTTAGCTACTATAGCTCTCACCAAATTTGACGTCCCATTAAGTCTATATATGCTTAAAGGAATCCTATGTGTTTGGTGCAATTCATTGATTGAGCCTGCAGAGACTAGATGCGCACTTAGTCAGGGATTTTAAGTAATTCTTAAAGTCTGGATGATGCAATGTGCAAGGTAACATCACATTCCTCAACATTGAGAAATCACATGAGTCTTTATGAAGGTCCACTGCTCAGCCATCATCTAAATTTAATTCGTCGTTCGATGAGTAAAATCACCGTAAGGTCCCAAGTTGTCTTCACCACTGAGGCCCCCTCGCAAGCAAAATGGGGTGATGGAAACAGAGAGACAAGAGACACAAATGATGGGTTCAGAAAGGTTTGGTTTCATGTCTCAGTCCCCCACCCACATGTGACATGTCTTGGATTTTCTAACAATAATTACTACAATTATAACAGAATAATTGCTATGGCATAACTATCAAATTGAAGGCCATGTTATTCATCAGGAAGTTCCTTTATTGAATATGGCTGATCAAATTGAGTAATAAAACGGTCTATAGAAACTAGAAGACTTACTTGACTTAACTGGCCAGACTGGAAGATAGTGTCAGGTGTTTCTTTAATAAAAACAAACAATGCAAAATGTAGCATCTGACCCCGTAGATTGTGTTCTCCCATGGCCTCAATTATCTGTTGGTGGCAGAAGCTGCAGCAACAAGATTAGGATGAAGAGAGTCAAAGAAACAGAGTGGCATTCCAAGCATGAACTGGCAGAGCGGCAGCCGCGATGTTTCAGAATAATTGGAGCATACAGTTGGAGATTAAACAAGTACAATCTACTTCGACCTAAAATAAAAGTACAATGTATATGGGGAAAAAACAAACAGCATGATAAGATTGTACCTATTGGTATTTGTCATCCACAGTAGAAACATTGTGGATGTTTAATTTTCCTTTTTCTCCATTAGGGAAAATTGCAATGCTATCTGGCTGAGGCTCATTAGAATTTGTAAGTGTAAATTGGCACCAGAACATGAGACAGAATTTGGGCAAAAAGAGTTAGAAATTAAGGCATCATTACAATTCAGGAGTTGGCTCAACTGTTAGCTTAAACATACACTGACTAGACTAGAGCAGATCTTATGTAGATTATGCTGGAGAAAGTTTTAGAAAAAAAACTTGCATTTAAGCATGGAACTCAGACTAAGATTGACTAATTGTTTCAGTTTAAATTAAATTTGTGATGGGAGTTTGAAAACCGCCGAGCATATCATTAGAACTTCCAGATCACAGGCCAAAGAACCCAAGCTCACTGGCTCTCTCCTTCTCAAACGTCTCAAAGTATTGATATATGATTGTAACGGCAAGAAGGATTCCGGTCCCAGAACCAATTGCTCCCATGAAATCAGCTAGAACCGTCAATGCACCAATGCACACGCCACCAAATGCAGCAGCAGTAGGGATGTAGCGGTTCAATTCCTTCTGTAAGTTGGACTCCCGATGACCTGGCATAACCATTTGTTGTTCCTGTGTAGCACCAAATTTAATTTTACAAAATAATATAACAAATAACAATAGTCAGATTCGTGGAAGCTTACTCATCTGATCCAATCTAATATAAGGATTAGCTGGAAGCACCCAAATAGATAGAATTATTGTACATGTTTATTGGACTTTAAGTATTTCTAGGTTTTGAATTGCCAATGCATGCATGTCAGATTCAATATAATGGGGTAATGTCATGATGGTACCTTAAGTTGCTTGGCTACATCCCTTGCAGATGATCCAGAAACTTCTATCCAAGTTTTGGAGAAAAGTGCACAAGCTGAGAGCATAAAGACTATATAGAAAAGTGCATGAAATGGATTCGCTGCCATATCCGACAAGCTGCATAGTGTAGTTCCAAATTGAATGTAAGAAGCACTACAAGAATATAGGATATCAAAATGGAGAAAGATGATCACCTTGACGGAGCAGTGATATAGTAAGCTATTCCGCCAACAGGAATGGATTGACCAGAATACTCTGATTCTTTCCACTTCCCCAGCAGATTAACAAGGAAGTTTCCACTGTAC
Source organism: Zingiber officinale (assembly GCF_018446385.1). NCBI lineage: Eukaryota > Viridiplantae > Streptophyta > Magnoliopsida > Zingiberales > Zingiberaceae > Zingiber > Zingiber officinale. Next base: position 28,686,667 of record NC_056000.1, on the reverse strand, counting down.
CTTCTATACAGCAACTGCAGTGGACATAGAAGAGTTCAGATATCACGATGGAACCTAATACCAATACTAGTTTTACAAGCACAACTGCAAAGATGTACCTGGGATATGAAGTAAAGATTTGATACAAGAGCAGACTGCAGGATGATGGGCATATTAGAGGTATAGAACAACTTGATAGGGTAAGAACCTTGCTGCCCACGAGCATTCTTCGACCTCACAGGCAATACAACCCGAAAACCTTGGAAGTAAATGACAATTAGAAAGACCAATACTGTGGCGAGTAAGTTGGTCACATTTGGAAGATTCTGACGGTAGAAAGCCTCACGAAGAGCACGGACTTTGTCTGTCCGTGTAATCAATAGATGGAATAGAGCAATAACAGCACCTTCAAATTCAGCACCACGCCCACTATTGATGGTAGTTGGGCTAAACGCCTTCCAGATTATGTTTTCACTGAAAAACAGGTAGTCCAACTGAATTAGGATTAACCACTATATAAAGGTAGGCATAGAAAAAATTTGAGAGAATTACCAGATATTGGTAGCTATGAACAATGAAATACCAGATCCAAGACCATATCCTTTCTGTAAAAGTTCATCCAAACAGATGACAATGATGCCAGCAAAGAAAAGTTGAAGTATTATGAGAATGGCATTCCCAGTCCCAAGTTGGCTGACACTGCCATACATTCCAGATAGAACATATGCAACTGCCTCTCCAATGGCAATTAGAATACCAAGTAACTTTTGTGCACCATTTCTGAAAAAGAGAGCACCAATCATATAATGATACTGAGCACATGACGATGAAATGTAACATTTAATTTATCAGAAATTAGTAATTACTCTTCAGGCAACATGGGCACCATCCAACAGAGAAATGAGAGACAAAAGGGCAAAAGATATAAATACTTTGCATATTCAACATTTTCTGACAAAAAAATTATGTATTCTACAGAAGAAATTAAAGGCCAAGACATCTAAAATATTTTGATTCCTAAGCCATATCCATCATATATCCAATGTGAATTTAATCACTGTAAAACAAGTAGCAGGAAGAAAACATTTGCTGAAAATGGATTCACCAAGAGACGATATTTTCTTTCTAACATTTTGGCCAAACAAACATTCTAGAAGACCTTCATGCAATAGTCTAGGTACCTAACAACATGAGTTATCACTTCAACTTACAAGGATGATGTGATTTAAAATCCACTAACTACTAATCCAAATTTTCCAAGGAAATAACAAACTTATAGAAATAAACCAACCTCTATAAGATCAATAAAAGACAACTAAATGCCCCACGGGGTTGGCGCAATTGGTACATGCATGGGTGCTTACTCCAATAGGACTTGGGATCAATTTCCAACAGTGCAAAATGTCTCGTTGGGTGTCTAACTTCCTCTATGCAAAGGGTCGCTGCACTAGGATAAAATGCCCCTCGTAATTTACCTTCATCTTGCAGTGGGGCCGATGATACTAGACCACTTGGGATGAACGATATCATATTTTACTCTAATAAAAGACAACTAAATGACCATTATAATCTTTGTGTATGTAGTGCCTAAATAAATCTAAAACCTAAAAGTCTATCAATATTAAAAACTTCAAAAATATTAAAAGGAGATCAATAGATCATATGACAAGGAACTATTACCACTCTAGTTTATTGGTATATGGTATATGGCTTAGGTCAATAGATTTATTTTACAAAATGGCCAACTCTGTTACCGTTTGTTTTTCATTGACCCAAGAGAGCTCAATTTCTAGCCAAACATTATAATGAAATAGTTCTCCCATAGTTAGTTTTGTCTTCTAAAAATTGAAGATAATGAAATAGCTCAATTTCAATGATATCATTATAATGAAATAATCCTCTCTTCTCTAGTTTTATCTTTTTGAATTGAAGATATTAGATTTTCCAAGCACATTAAAATTATTCTTTATACACAACCGTATTTGGTAGGTACTTCGAGAAGATAATCAACAATAAGATTAGAGATTAAATGCATGGACAACATATTTACTGAATGTATTCCTACATTGATAAATATGAGCATCAAGAAAAATAATAGGTTGGAGTTGCATAGAAATGATTCATAATCATAACTTATTATTTTACTAGAAGTTCCTAAAAGTAATTACCCATTCAATAATTGACAATCATGTTGATTTATGGCACACATTAATTGGATTTTATGGAAACATGGTGACCAATAACTGGCCATTAAGTTTCAAAGTTGAAGTGTATAGATATTAATATTATAATATATACTATAGATAGGCTCTTATTATATAATCAAGAATGTAACTGTGCTTTATAACTACATCCTCGCATGTGCTCTTTTTCCCTTCCCAAGCATGCCAATTTGTGAATAATACAGCCTGAATAAGAGAGACTAGCATAATTCAACCGTCAAATCAATTAATTGAAGATCCTTAAGTCTACTTATACACACTAAAATGATTAAAGCTAAACAAAGAAATAGTTGGTGAAAGTTTTCAATATGAATAAGTAGAACAATAATGGGCTTATTGTCTTGGCAGTTAAATATGGGTATTATTTCCTTAACAAAATAAGTAGGCATTTAGTTAAATTGCGAACAAAGTCAATATTATGATATTGCCATCACAAATACAAATAGCTTGAATGCTTCTCCAAATAAAGATAGCAAAATATAGCAAACAATACATAGAATTAGCTAACAGAAGTTGTTTGACATGAATATAGCAATACTAGAATCATGTAGCTTCAGCATGTATCTGATTTATGCAAACTCTAACGAGGAAAATTCCCAAATAATAAACAAGCAACACTTACAAAAGAGCACGATCCTCTCGAACACTGTTATCAACTTCAATAATCTTGGAACCAACCAGAAGTTGCATCACCAACCCAGAAGTCACTATCGGAGTAATTCCAAGCTCCATAACAGTTCCACGGTTTGAAGCAAGAATAACACGCATCCAGTAAAACGGATCCGCTCCAGTTGTTGAATGAATGCCATAAAGAGGCAGTTGACTGCAAACAAGAAAGATAAAGAGAGAGATAACAGTGTAGATGACCTTTTCTCTAAATGGGATTTTTCGATCAGCACTTTGAACTTCAGGCAAGAAAGCCAAAAATGGCCTGACAAGATGGAGTACCCTGAATCCTCCTGCCATATCCCTGAAGCCTGGCACAGCAAACAACAACTTCATAACAGACTGAACAAAAGTCCATAATAAGCCTGACAGGCTGACACAACAAACAACAACTTCGAAACAGAATTAAGAAAATTCCAAAATAAAGTTTGCAAGACATTCCCACTGACTTGTCCACATAGAGAGCATAATAATGCTGTATAAAAGACAATGTTTTGAAATCATACATGACCTGAGAATAAAATTGGGAAAGCTAGGGGGTCAATTCAATCAGTCAAACCAGTTGACCAAAGAATAATATGATAAATATAAAAAATGTTTTTATAAATCAGATATACTTACAAGAGTTATGTAAAAATATTGAAATAACAAAACATGTTTTCAATAGTATTCATTTATACATGTGAAAAGATTTTAACATATATGTGTGTGAGATTCAGCATGTAGTATTCAAATTTACTCCTACAAAACTACATATTTAAAAAATAGAACTGAATTATGAGTAGATACTGCAGAAATGCACATTTAAAAAAAAAAACTAAAATATATGTGTGTATATATACTGCAGAACCAAATAAAATAGCTTTAAGAAAAACTCAAAAATTTAATGCTAGGGATTGAAACTGAAACCTCCAACTACAGTTACAGATGCTTAAACCCTGAACCAAAGAACTGTGTGCTGCACTATATTACCGATTCCGTTTTTTATCCAAGTTTTACCAGTTTGTTTAGACCACAGTTTTTATGGTAAACCAGACCAGATTTCCATCTGGCTCCTGGTTTAGCTGTTCAGTCTGCTCGGATCTGAAAACATTGATAAAAGATGGAGATATGGACATGTGTAACAACTATCTTTGTTAAAGATAAAGCAATTTTACACCAAATGAAAGAGACTTGAATGTGGATAACTTAGACAAGAAGTATATATATATATATATATATACATATATATATATACATATATATATATATATATCACAATTCACATAGAAGTTATATTCGAGAACAGAAATTTTATAGAAAAAAAATCTAATAAGAACTTTCCTACAGATTTATATTCTATTCAGCTGCCAAAAGTCACTTTTGATTTTGTTCTGTCCTCAAAATTCTATAATAAGAAATTTAACCCACACAGAGAAATTATGTTTGAGAACAAAAAATAAAATTTTATAATAAGAACTTTTCCTAAGAATACTCTATATTTACTGCCAAAAGTCCCCTGTGATCTCGTTCTGTTCTCCCGCATATCCAGGATTAGGTAGAGAATGTGAATCACCTTAAGGGGCAAATAATACATTCCTCTATTAATCAATTACGAATGCATGTATCGAAGTATGCAATGGATGGGTCTTCAAAATTCATTTTTTCCTCGCATCACCAAAATCCTTATGATATGATTTGGTACAACGAAATCATAGAAATTTTTGGTGTGAAATGAATTTTGATTAAAACCAGAAAAAATAGCAACTAGGACAACGAAATGCCGAAGTGAATCAATGAGAAATAAAAAAAAAGCGGTTGGAGGAACAAACTTAATCTAAGAAATTGGAACTAAAGCAACGAAAATCAAATAGAAAGCAAACAAAAAAAATACACAAATGGACGTCAAATATCAGATCAACAGAAAGAACACGTCTGAAAACCAGCAGATTAATCAGCACATGACCGTACAATTCTAGAAGGATTTCGCATGATCCAGATCTGGAAGAATGGCGACCTGAGAGCTAAATCAATACCTCGAACTCGAATCAGCCACCGGATTCTGCGTCTTCCTCGATCGGCGGTGCTTCTTCTGTTCCTCTCTCTTTCCTTTCCTTTCCCTGAGATCTGTAGGGCAGACGATCTCGTGACAAGCACCAGATTTATTAGGGCAGCATGGGGGTCGTTCTCGTTAGATCGAGGGAAGGCGGACGACCTCCACGACGAAAATAACCGGATCCGGATCGAGTTCCAAATCCGACCCGCAAAATGCTTTATCGGACACGTTTCCAATTTCTGGAGATTCTTTTACAAATTATATCCAAATTATATATATATATATATAATGTAAATTAAAATTTTCAATATAAACATTATAAAAAAAAATGGATCCGCAGCCGGCCTAGTCGTAAACATTATCCATTTTAGCCAATGTTGATAAATTTTTAAACTACTAAATCTATCACACATTTATTAAATTCATAATTAATTTATTCATACTATTTATTTTTTCTGTTAAATTGTTATTAGTAACTGCCATATAAACATCTCATTCAAATTACTTTCCTGATCGATTATATTATTTTATTTTTATATCTACAATAAATTAAAAATGTACTTATTAGGGATTGAGATAAAGATAAGCGTTAAAGAGATGAATGAATAATGCTTATTTTAATATAAATTTTGCTTTTTAAAAAAAAATAGAAGATACTTTTAAATGAGATATACTGTAAAATAAAGCATTAATATTTAAGATTAAATTTAATTTAAAAAATCAGATAAAATTTTCAAACCAACAAACTATGCCAAATGAGAAAAATGACCCGTGTTCTAAAAAAAATGGTAGGTGGGGGTCATCGTTATCTAGTGCTAGGTGATTTTTTTTTAATATTTTAAATAATTATAAAAATATATAAAATAATTTATATTTTCTAAAATTAATCAAAATATGTATAATTTATTCAACATATAATGTAAATAGCAAAGTACATAAAATAACTAATATAATTATATATCCTTAATTCTTTTTTTAGTTCATCTCTATATTTCTCCCACACTTCCTCTTTATCATATTCAAACTCAAAATTCATGACATCTTCCTTACAAATTCTTCTTCATGAAGTTCTCTTGCATTTTCAATACATCTTCACCATCAACAATTAATCCTTACGTCATAGTTGTTTCACTAGCAAATAACACATCAATTCATTTTTCTTCTTGTCTTCTCTTTTGTTTATGAACTTAGCATTGAATTGAACATAAATTAAATTGTTCAACCTTCCGATTGTAGAATCGAAAAGAATTTAGATATCTCCACAATAACATGATATTGTCCACTTTGGGCCTAAGCCCTCATGGTTTTGCTCTTGGGCTCTCCCCAAAAGGCCTCATGCCAATGGAGATATCTTTCTCTTATAAACCCATGATCTTTTCCATGTGTTTTCAATATGGGACTATATTTGCAACCTTGCAACCCCAACAATCCCCCCCTCAAACAAAGGACCATGGGCTTCCCATGTCCGATCCTTGACCCACCAGGTCTTCCTGCCCCTCGGTCTACCCGACCTACTAGGACTTCCTGCCTGGTGTCTGGTCCTCTTGATCCGAACATAGGAGCCCCCACTTTCTTTGTTCGAGGTCAATATTGTACTCACATGGTTCAATAAGACCATAGCTCTTGTGCACAGTCGGCGGTTAAACCTTCTGGCAGTCCGGGCTCTGATACCAATTGTAGGATCGAAAAGAATTTAGATATCTCCACAATAACATGATATTGTCCACTTTGAGCCTAAACCCTCATGGTTTTGCTCTTGGGCTCTCCCCAAAAGGCCTCATGCCAATGGAGATATCTTTCTCTTATAAACCCATGATCTTTTCCATGTGTTTTCAATATGGGACTATGTTTGCAACCTTGCAACCCCAACACCGGTATCTAGTCTATTTCTTTTCTTTGTATAGATCTATATTAAAGAAAAATATCAATATTAAATACATATTTAGACATTTAGTAATTAGTAGTTAGTACACTATACACAATAAATAATTAAGTACTTATTCCCTCAAAAGTACTTCAATTTCTCTTACAATCGAAAGAACTTGTAGTTAAAAAAGGATTCTTTTAGCCATCTTTTACAATTTAGGTACATCATTTCCAAAATAATGCTACCATCCAATTAAATAAAAATAAATCAAATAATAACAATAAGCAATAAAAATTATAAAATAAAGTCAGCAATTATTAGGGATGTAAATGAGCCAAGCCGCTTGTGAGCTATTCGAAGCTTGATTCAATAAAAGTTCGTTTGAGCTCGTTTAATGAGGCTCGTTAAGATAAACAAATCAAGCTCAAGCTTCACAATATTCGGCTCGTTAGCTCGTGAACATGTTCATTAAGTTCATAAATCAACTTTTAAATAAAAATAATAATAGTTTTGATATTGAATTTATAGATTTTATACTCTACTTATGAAAAACATAGACAAATATATTAAATTTATTTATTAGACTAAAATTATAAATTTTAACAAGAATATTATAATTTTTTTAAAATATATAATTTAGTTTTTAATAAATATTTAAATTTATAATTTATAATTTATATTTATTAAACTCGTTTAGGCTCGATAAAAGCTCAAATAAACTCGTGAGCCATGAATATATTCGTTAAATAAAGCTCGAGCTCGGCTCGATTATAAATGTGTCAAACTCAAACATCCAAGAGTTCGGCTCGGCTCGATTACATCCCTAGCAATTATTGTTAGAACATAACCATATAAAATAAAACTCAGAATCGTCATGTCAAATCATCAAGAATAAAACTGTAAACTATAGCAAAAACGTACCTGAAGTCATAATCTTTAATCCTTAGAGAACGGTTAGTTGATCTTTTAGATCTACACGTTCTTCCCTTGAGAGTCATTTTATTTTTCTCTCTGGCTCTATTCTAATAATGGGATTTAGAGATAGTGAAACGTAAAAAAACACAAGATTCGGAGACCATAACCATAATATATATAGATAATTTTGTTAATTATCTTCGATATTTAATTTCTATTTTAGCTAATCATAAAAATATAAATTATACTTTAATCTCTACACATCAAAAGTCCACATCCTATCAGATACATTAAAACCTAATAACTGAATACTTTAGTTGATCATTTTAATTTGGACTTAACTTAATAGACAATCCATAATACATAATTATTTACATGTAAGCCCAAATAACTTTAATGGATCTAACAATCTTCCACTTGGATTATATGTATAACCTCATAATTATGTTTTATGAAAATAACTTTATAAGCTAAAAATTTAAAAAATGCCATCATTTTTTAATGTATCTATAATCAATTCAATCCATCAACCATAGCAACATAGGACCAAAGTAGTCTTCGTTATACTTATGGTAACTCAACCCATCAATGGTCTCATATGTCAAAACAACGTAACTGAATGACATGGATTATGATGTGAATATGTAGCATGGAAATTTTATGCAATGTGGTCATAATATGTCTATTTCCAACTGGTCTAACTTAAACCTTATTGAGATCCATCTTTAACATAATCAGAATATGAATAAACTGAAACTTTATTTCTATAAAAAATAATATAAATGAAAATGTTTATAATAGCTAAAGCATTAAAATAACAAACTCCTACTGAAATTGAATATCCTCAATTGACACAACACTCATGACCATTATGCTCATGAAACATTTTTTTGGTGGTAGTCCCTTTGAAAGTGGATCCATAACTATGGAGTTTGTACTGATGTACTCAATAGACAACTCGAAATTTGATGTCAATATGCTTCGAGCTCCTATTGTTATTGGAATATAAAACTGCTAACTTATTGTCATAATGTAAATTTAGTGGTCTTTTAATACCATCAACAATGTGCAATCCTGTGATAAATTTTTACAATCATATCCCATGATTGGATGCCTCGTAATATGTTATAAACTTTGATGTCATCATAAAAGATATTATAAGAGACCGTTTAGTACTCTTCCAAGAAATGACACCTCCAACAAAGAGCATATATCCAATGACATCCAGCAAAATTGAAGTCAGTATACCCAATGATCTCAAACTGATCCATCCTCTGATACATGAGCATGTAATCTTTTGTTTTTGGTAAGTATCGTAAAACTCTTTTGATTGCTTTCCAATGCTCTAATCTTGGATTACTTAGACATCTACCCAACATCCCTATCATGTATGCAATATTCGGACATATACAAACCTAAGCATACATCAGACTCCCCACTGTAGATGCATAGAGAATATTTTGTATTTATTTTTCCTCAAAATAATTCTTGGAACACTAATTGAGACTAAATTTGTCTCCTTTAGTTATATGGATATCACCTGATTTATAATCTTGCATCCCATATCACTTGAGAACCTTCTTGATATAGTCTTCCTGTGATAGTCAAAGAATACCTCGAGAGCAGTACCGATGTATTTGGATACACAATACAAAAGATGCATCACCAAGATCTTTTTAAAATTCTTAGCTAGAAATATCTTGGTTTCATGCAACAAATTTATATTGTTGCTAGAGAGTAGGATATTATCAACATATAAAACTAGAAAAATATGTTCGCTCCCAATGAACTTATGGTATACATAATCATCGACCAAATTCATCTCAAAACAAGATGAGATAATCACTTGATGAAACATAAAATACCATTGTTGAGATGTTTGTTTGAATCTATAGATGAATTTCTTCAGTTTGCAAACCATATTAATTAGTTGGTTCTCCAGACACAAAATTTTCTGGTTGCACCATATAAATAATTTAATCAATGTCACCATTGAGAAATATTATCTTAACATCCATCTAATGTAACTCAAGGTTGAAAATGTGCCACTAATGCCATTATAATCCTAAAAGAGTCTTTCAAAGAAATCGAAGAGAAAATCTCTTTATTATCAATGTCTTTTTTCTGTGTAAAGCTTTTTACAACAAGACGAGTCTTATATCTTTCCACATTGCCTTTCAAATCCCTTTTGATTTTAAATATCCACTACAAAAAAACAGTCTATTAGGGACGACAGTTTGCAACGAATTTAAAATTTGTTCCAAACTTTCCAACAAAATTTACAACAAAATAATAAATTGTTCCGAATTAGCATGAAATTTACCAACAAAATAAATTCGTTGCAAAATAGCAACAAAAGATATTTTGTCGCTAATTTTGTTGCAAGTTAGCAACAAAAAATAAAATTTGTTGCAAATTTTGCAACGAATATTTTGTTCGTTGCAAATTTTTGCAACGAATAGTATTTTCGTCGCAAATATTGCAACGAAACTATTATTTGTTGGAACTTCCCAACAAATATATAATTTATCGCAATTGTACAGCAAAATATTTGAGGGTAGAGTTTCCAACGAATCTTAAATTCGTTGGAAACATTTCCAACGAATCTTAAATTCGTTGGAAACATTTCCAACGAATCTGCCAATTCGTTGGAAATTGCCAACGAATTGCAGATTTGTTGGAAAGTAAGCTGTGATTTAAAAACCCGTTTGACCGACCTAGAGACCTCGGAATCGGATGAAATAAGTGTTAGGATCGTCGTACTCGACTAGAGAGGGGGGGTGTGAATAGCGGACCCCAAATCTTCGTTTCTTCCTACGATTAGGGTTAGCGCAGCGGAAAATAAAACAAAGAAACAAAGACAAGAAGATCAAACCTCAACACGCAGCGATGTAACGAGGTTCGGAGATAAACTCCTACTCCTCGGCTTGTCCGTAAGGTGGACGAAGCATATCAATCCGTCGGTGGATGAGTCCCCGGAAAATCGGCTAATATAAACTCCTTATGGATGGAGAAACCTCGCCACAAAAGCTTGCAACAACAATATGGAAATACAAAGAAGAGCAAGAACAAAATACACAATGAATGTACAAATACTTGCTTGCCTTCTCGTCGAATGAAGTCCCGGATGAAGCACCAACTTCACGGACGAACGCCAACAAGCAACTCAGTCGAAGAAGCTCACACGAAGCTTCGGAGCTCAGCAAAGCTCAAGAGCACAGAAGAACAACAGCTTAGTGCCGAGGAGGAAGAAGAAGAATCAGAGAAGAGTAACCACTGTAGAAGCCCTCGATCTCCTTTTATAACCTCTGATATCCTGCGAACCTGCAAGGCAAAAAGGCCAGACCATAGAAGCCCGAAATAGCCTAGCCGTTAGTCACAACGGCTAGTCCTGGACCGATCAGGCTCCACCCTGATCGGTCCAGGGTGCTGCTGATCGGTCATGGGGACCGATCAGGATCTATGCTGATCGGTCCCCAGACCGATCAGAGGCTTTCACAGAGAGTGCCCAACTCTCTGTGCGTGCCCTGATCGGTCCCGGGGACCGATTAGGCTTCCTGCTGATCGGTCCCCAGACCGATCAGTAAGCTCACAAAGGCACTGATCACTTTCTGATCGGTCTCCAGACCGATCCAGGTCTTGGTTTTTGCCCAAACCAAGTCCAAGCCAATATTCGGTCAACCTTGACCTATTGGTATCTCATGCTTAGCATCCGGTCACTCAATTGACCTGCTAAGACTCCCCACCAAGTGTCCGATCAATCCCTTTGACCCACTTGGACTTTTCTCTTCGTGTCAAGTATCCGGTCACTCTCTTGACCTACTTGACCTTCTCAACACCAGATGTCCGATCACCCTTGATCCATCTGGATTTTCCCTTGCCCGGCTTCACTCACCAGGACTTCCACCTAGCTTCACTCACTAGGGTTTTCACCTGGCTTCACTCACCAGGATTTCCAATCTGCCCGGCTTCACTCACCAGGACTTTCCAACTGCCTGGCTTCACTCACCAGGACCTTCCAACTGCCTGGCTTCACTCACCAGGACTTTCCCACTGCCTGGCTTCACTCACCAGGACTTTCCCAACTGCCTGGCTTCACTCACCAGGACTTTCACTTTCACCTAGCTTCACTCACTAGGATTTTCACCTGGCTTCACTCACCAGGATTTCCCGACTGCCTGGCTTCACTCACCAGGACTTTCTGAACTGCCTAACATCCCATGATCCTGTCCGAACCAGGGGTCAACGAACGCTGGGGACGTGGCGCTCCCTGCTGGATCCTCGAGTGCTCCGGCGAACCTGCAACAAAATCGAGCCGGGGGGGGTGTCCCGGCGACGGCCCTCCGAAGCTCAAGTCAGGCGAAGGAATAGATGAAGAAAGTGGCTGCAAGATGAAGACTCGCGTGTGTCTGTGTATATGTGTGTATGTGTATGTACCTCCGGTTGAAGAAATGGAGGCCTTATATAGGCCTCTCGAAGGAGCCTGGGTGCGCCAATCAAAGCAATCACCTGCTTTCGACCATGCCCAGGTATGAGTCTGTCAGAAGGGCATCCATAAGACCATACTGCTACTGTATCGACCTCTCCATGATGTGACGGCAAGACCCTTTATCGTGAAATCTTGTGTACGGTATAATCATCAGACATGCCTTTGCTGACATCCCATATCCCGAGCCGAACGAATAGGCCGCTCGGCTAACCTTTGTATCCTCGCCCTTATCCTGGCCGAACGGACAACCCGCTCGGCCCTTCGGTTCCAGCCGGACAGACACCCGCTCGGCCATTCAGTCCTCCCGCCTTGGCGTCGGAAATCCAAGCCTATGGCTAGGCTATCTCTGGCTCCGCTTGGACCCGCTCAACTGCTTGACGCGGCCATTACCCGCTTAGTCAGCCCTCCATCCATCCTCAGGCTGGGACCCTTCAGGAAGTGGGTCCCCCATTCTTACCGCCGGATCACTTGCCTCCCCTTCAAGTCTAGTCGAAGGAGGCAGTGAGTCCGACTGACTGGACTATGTGTCCGAGCGGGAGGGCCTACTCGCTCTGCACGTATCTAGCCTGTGTGAAGTCAACAAACGCCAAGTATCGAAGGACCAACGCCCGAGCGGGCCTAAATGTTTTAATACTTGTGGTTTCCGCGGTTTCTTAATTCTCTGATATTCGTTCGTCTGCCCGGGGTATGTATAGTCGCCGGACCGACTTTCGATTTTTAACGATGGTGTTCGTCGGTTTTCCGCTTGGTTTTTATAGCCGGTCGGCGCGGCTCTACGGTTTAACGTCTGGGCTAGACGGCCTTTCGCTCGGTTTTTATAGCCGGTCGGCGCAGCTCTACGGTTTAACGTCTGGGCTAGACGGCCTTTCGCTCGGTTTTTATAGCCGGTCGACGCGACTCTACGGTTTAACGTCTGGGTTAAACGGTCTTCCGCTCGGTTTTTATAGTCGGTCGGCGCGGCTCTACGGTTTAACGTCTGGGCTAGACGGTCTTCCGCTCGGTTTTATAGCCGGTCGGCGCGGCTCTCCGGTTTAACGTCTGGGCTAGACGACTTTTCGCTCGGTTTTTATAGCCGGTCGGCGCGGCTCTACGGTTTAAGGTCTGGGCTAGATGGCCTTTCGCTCGGTTTTTATAGTCGGTCGGCGCGGCTCTACGGTTTAACGTCTGGGCTAGACGGTCTTCCACTCGATTTTTATAGCCGGTCGGCACGGCTCTACGGTTTAACGTCTGGGCTAGACGGTCTTCCGCTCGATTTTATAGCCGGTCGGTGCGGCTCTACGGTTTAACGTCTGGGCTAGACGGCCTTTCGCTCGGTTTTTATAGCCGGTCGGCAGGGCTCTACGGTTTAACGTCTGGGCTAGACGGTCTTTCGCTCGGTTTTTATAGCCGGTCGGCGCGGCTCTACGGTTTAACGTCTGGGCTAGACGGCCTTTCGCTCGGTTTTTATAGCCGGTCGGCGCGGCTCTACGGTTTAACGTCTGGGCTAGACGGCCTTTCGCTCGGTTTTTATAGCCGGTCGGCGCGACTCTACGGTTTAACGTCTGGGCTAGACGACCTTTCGCTCGGTTTTTATAGCCGGTCGGCGCGGCTCTACGGTTTAACGTCTGGGCTAGACGGTGTTCCGCTCGGTTTTTATAGCCGGTCGGCGCGGCTTTACGGTTTAACGTCTGGGCTAGACGGTCTTCGGCGCGGCTCTACGGTTTAACGTCTGGGCTAGACGGCCTTTCGCTCGGTTTTTATAGCCGGTCGGCGCGGCTCTACGGTTTAACGTCTGGGCTAGACGGTGTTCCGCTCGGTTTTTATAGCCGGTCGGCGCGGCTCTACAGTTTAACGTCTGGGCTAGACGGCCTTTAAGGCTAATTTTGACGCTTCCGTTCGGTGAAGCTTTTTGCCATCCTTTTTATCACTTTTGCTTCCTGCATTATGAGGATATAGGCTAACAGAAAATATACACAGAATTAACGCCACATTACAACACTTTACTTCCCGCACGTGGCCTTCGGTTTTTGTGTCGATGCTTGGGTATCGTACGCCCAGCCGGACGGCACGGGGTCTTCAGCATTGAGCATTTTGGCTCGGATAGTTTACCTCCGGCCGAACGGCGCGGGGCCTTCGTTCCTCGAGCGCTTGGCTCGACCAATTTACCTCCGGCCGAACGGCGCGGGGCCTTCGTTCCTCGAGCGCTCGGCTCGACCAATTTTACCTCCGGCTGAACGGCGCGGGGCCTTCGTTTTCTGAGCTTTTGGCTCCGATGATATACGCCCGGCCGAACGGCACGGGCCTTCTTTCGGAAAATTACGATGAATTCTATGCCCGAAAGAAACTATCTGAAAAACTAACCTGCCGATCAGCATAAGATCTAACTCAATTTCTCAACTCCCGAATACCCGTGGAGTGAGGTGGATACAATGTACTCGTCGAAATTTATCAAGGCCAGGAGGATGGCGAACTCCCCGGTCGGTCCACCATGGCCGCTCGGCCCACCAGAGGTGGAGGCGGCCTGCTGCGTTATCCTTTTACTTGAGCCTTCGTCATCGAGCGCTTGGCTTGGATACTATATCTCCAGCCGAACGGCTCGGTGCCTTCGTCATCGAGCGCTGGGCTCGGATCTTATACACCATGAAGATAGGCCGCTCGGCCGATAACGCCAAGTGCGCACATGATAACATTTTGCCTTCTACATTTCAAATATACAACCAAACGGAAAATATACAACACATATTCTATTAGTGCACCTTTCACCCTGCCCCGGATAGGCTGGAGATAATTTGCGCTTCATGGTGGATCCAAGTGTCAATCCATCTTCATCCGCTCGGCGGCTCGTCCACCCAACTCCCTCGTATGTGATCGATTCATCGCCTGACATCAAATTCCCGCTCTTGAGGTTCCAGAAGGAGGGGATTGCTATAAGTTGAATTCAGGAGATGAAGTATCTGCTTTTGAGGGAAATGGGACTGTGGCAGTCGGTGCTTCTGCTCGGGAGAAGTGTCCGCTCGGAGGGCTTTGCCTTTTCTGTTGTCCCGTATTGGTATTTCCTCTGACGAAAATCCCCAATTGCGATTCACTGCTACAGCATCAGGAGGCGTCCGGAATAGGGCTCGACGGAATAGAACGGTAGCCGGTGGTGTTTCCGCTCGACCACCAGGCACTGACGTTGCTTGCTTCTCCGGCCGCTCGGCTGTTGCTTTCTGTTTTTGCTCCACAAGCGCGGCGGCCCTTATCTCGATCAGAGCGTCGAGTTCCTCCGTCGAAAGCGTCACCGCGTGTTGTCGTCCAGCCTCGTCCATTGTTTCCGTTCGGATGCAGGAGCGTTCCCACAGACGACGCCAAATTGATCCTGTCCGAACCAGAGGTCAACGAATGCTGGGGACGTGGCGCTCCCTGCTGGATCCTCGAGTGCTCCGGCGAACCTGCAACAAAATCGAGCCGGGGGGGTGTCCCGGCGACGGCCCTCCGACGCTCAAGTCAGGCGAAGGAATAGATGAAGAAAGTGGCTGCAAGATGAAGACTCGCGTGTGTCTGTGTATATGTGTGTATGTGTATGTACCTCCGGTTGAAGAAATGGAGGCCTTATATAGGCCTCTCGAAGGAGCCTGGGCGCGCCAATCAAAGCAATCACCTGCTTTCGACCATGCACAGGTATGGGTCTGTCAGAAGGGCATCCATAAGACCATACTGCTACTGTATCGACCTCTCCATGATGTGACGACAAGACCCTTTATCGTGAAATCTTGTGTACGGTATAATCATCAGACATGCCTTTGCTGACATCCCATATCCCGAGCCGAACGAATAGGCCGCTCGGCTAACCTTTGTATCTTCGCCCTTATCCTGGCCGAACGGACAACCCGCTCGGCCCTTCGGTTCCAGCCGGACAGACACCCGCTCGGCCATTCAGTCCTCCCGCCTTGGCGTCGGAAACCCAAGCCTATGGCTAGGTTATCTCTAGCTCCGCTTGGACCCGTTCAACTGCTTGACGCGACCATTACCCGCTTAGTCAGCCCTCCATCCGTCCTCAGGCTGGGACCCTTCAGGAAGTGGGTCCCCCATTCTTACCGCCGGATCATCCCAGTTAGGACTTCCCAGTCAAGTACCCGGTCAACCTTGAACTACTTGACTCTTCTTCATCCAACCTGATCAGACCCTGATCAGTATCTCTCCGCATGGACAACTGCACCTGCATTGTCCATGTCTACATGTCTTTCTGTATTGTCAAACATCGAAACCATGACCAAGGTTTACGCTTGGTCAACTAGGTCAACCTTGACCTGCTGGAAATTGCACCAACAATCTCCCCCTTTTTGATGTTTGACAATACCTTTAAGTTAGGCTAATCCAATAGCCTCAACTTTCTTCATGCCATAAGTTACAACCTTACATTCTCCTTCTAAGAAGGCAACCTCCTTCTTAGATAATGAAGGCCTAACTTAAACCCTTCATTCTCCCCCTATTGGCACACATCAACAAACTCTCCCCCTGAAGAGTAAGTTATCGTTGTTCACAACTTCACTCGTCGTGATCAACAAACTCTCCCACTAACTCCAATGTTCTTCCTTGAACATTCTCTAGACATTCTTCCCCTTTTTGACACACATCAAAAAGAGTGAAACAAGGTCAAGAGTTTCTTCCTAATGAAAGTCCCATACCTTTCATTGAAAACCTTAATTTCCCCCTTGATACTAAATTCAACAATCAACTTAGTGATAATCTCATATCACTCAAGTCTTTAGGAGTAAAAACTCCCCCTAAAAGTCAACTCCCCTTGACTAATAGGTAAAACTCCCCCTAAAGGTCAACTCCCCCTTGACCATTGCACCAACAATATCTTGGAGAGTTTCAAACCTTTAGAAACCTAAAACACCAATTCCCGAGTTGAAATTTCAGACAAACAGTCGAAATTCAGCAGGTTGGCACGGCCTGATCGGTCACCAGATCGATCAGGCTCCCTCTGGATCGGTCACAGTGACCGATCCAGGCTCCCCTGGACCGATCAGAAACCCTTCTGATCGGTCCACAAACCTGATAAAGGTCTGATAGGTTCTGATTTCTCTCCACAAAATTTAGAAACCTCTAGAAAATTACAGAAAATTCCAAAAATTGTGAAATTTTGAGGATACATTCCTCATAACATATACTATCATGGAAAAATAGTTTTCTATGAAAATATCTTCCATTTTCAAATCTTGATACAAAGTTCAAAAGTCTTTGAAATAGCTCAAAGTTAACTTATCTTTGTATCAACTTGTTCAATGATGAATGCTATCACTAGAAAAGCTTCATCAAGGTTTTTCAAATCAATTTCGAAATGATTTTAAACCATTTAATTTAGGACCATAATCTTAGGGCTAAATGTACATGACTTGTACACAAGCTTTCCCTATAATCCCCAATTAGAATTAGGCTCATCTAGGTACAAGAACTATGCACCTTGATCCTAACTCACAATCCTAATATCTCACACACATCTAAGGTGTATCAAACACATCCAAGTCAATTTTGATGTGAGATATGAGTTTAGGTTATCTTAGGCTAAGGTCTCATGCATTTTCTAAACATCAATTTGATCTCCATATCAAATTGTGTTTTTAACCTTAAATCAATTTCATTGATTGTAAATGCAAGAAATGATGACATGGCATATAATTGTATCATAAGTAAAAACATGTGCCAATGTCATGATGTCATGGCATAAAGTATGAAACTTAACTAAAGCATGACATATAAATAACCTAAGCATTATCATGACATTTCAAATGATACTAAATTAAATATGATGTCATGACATGGCATATGGCAAACAATATATGGCAAATATCATGTAAAGGTATAGAAAATACCTAATTCTAGCCTTAGTTGCCATTTTTGATAATTTCGATCATTTTGCCATAAATTCTATATTCCTAAGTGTAATAGACCTAAAATCATATCCTCAAGATTTTTAGATCACTATGTGCCAACTAGATTGACTCTAGAAAAATTCCTCAAATGTGGTTGGCACATCTTAATTATCTTAGGAATAATTCTTAATTTCATTTTCAAGGCTTGATTATACCTTGAAAAATCCTAAAGTGCCACCTTTTGCCATGATTAGGTTAACTACCTATTCAAGTAAGGTTGGCACACCCTAACTCATCTAGCGTGATGAAATCACGCTCCTAGGAACCCAATACCTATTGGAGCTCATTGGGTTCACTAAGTATTCACTAGGGATGACTTCCCTAGCAACCCTTCTAATGACCCTCCTAGGCTTTAAAGCCTTGGTCATTTGAGACTCATCAAGATCAACTCTAGGGGTGACTCCCCTTGTGACCTTGGTGATGGTCTTCCTAGCCCTAGATTTTGTTCCATAATCGAATGGAACATTATGATAAGTGGGCTTGACCACTTGGGACTTAGGTTTGTGACCCAAACCTTTCTTGTCCTTGGACATTGGTTTTTGACCCTTAAACCCTAGAGATGACTTCTCCAAGTTCTTAAGAGCCTTTTCCAAAGTATCAAGTCTTGACCTCAAGACTTGATTCTCCTTCTCTAATACCTCAATTTTTAATTTTTAATTTTTCTTTAAGGTATTCCTAGGCATATGTCTAGATGATTTGAGATTTCTACCTAGATTTTCCTTAACCTTAGATGGGTTAATTCTAGGGTTGACTTTCCTAGTGTTATCCTTACCTAGGCTAACATGTTTAGCACCTAAGCATGTGTATCGATTTCTAATGTTATCATGCTTACTATTATTAACAATAGCAATAAAGCTACTAGCATGTGTCTTATTATTATTGCAATAATGTGCCTTAGAAATTACCTTAGGGTTTGCCTTAGCTCCCCCTATCGATGTGCTCGTCTTCTTGTCCTTGTGAGGTTGCCTCCCCCTCGGACATTGGCTCCGATAGTGTCCCCTTCGCTTGCATTGGAAGCACACCACGTGCTCCTTGCCCTTGCGTGTTGGGACTTCGGCTTCCTTGACCTTTGGCGCCGGTGGAGTCTTTCTAACCCTCTTTGGACATTTACTCTTGTAATGTCCAAATTCCCTACACTTAAAGCACATTATGTGTAATTTATTTGAAATTGAAATGCTTGAGTTACCTAGGGTTGAGGATGGATGAAGACTTTCTTCTTCATCCCTTCCGGAGGTAGAAGCTTCTTCTCCTTGCTCCGAACTTGAAGAGGAACACTCCTCCTCTTCTTCTTTAGATGTTGTGTAGCCCTCAACTTCTAAATCCATCCCTCCATGATGTGAACTCCTTGGCTCACTTGACTCCTCTTCATGGCTTGAAGTGGAGTTCCCCTCATGGAACTTAGCCAAGTTATTCCACAACTCTTTGGCATTGTTGTATCCACCTATCTTACATAGAACATCATTAGGTAAAGAAAATTCAAAGATTTTCAATACCTCATCGTTGACTAGGGATTGGTGGACTTGTTCCTTGGTCCACTCCTTCTTCTCTAGGGTTTCTCCTTTCTTGTCCATCGGAGGCTTGAAACCTAATTGAACACAACTCCAATTTTCAAGGTTAGTCATAAGAAAATACCTCATTCTTACCTTCCAATACGCGAAGTCGTCACGATCGTAGAAGGGTGGAATTGTGATGTCTTCTCCGAGTTGATTCATTCTCTAGCTCGTGCTCCCCCGAGTGTTGATCCAACGAAGAGCGACCTCGCTCTGATACCACTTGTTAGGATCGTCGTACTCGGCTAGAGAGGGGGGGTGTGAATAGCCGACCCCAAATCTTCGTTTCTTCCTACGATTAGGGTTAGCGCAGTGGAAAATAAAACAAAGAAACAAAGACAAGAAGATCAAACCTCAACACGCAGCGATGTAATGAGGTTCGGAGATAAACTCCTACTCCTCGGCGTGTCGTAAGGTGGACGAAGCCTATCAATCCGTCGGTGGATGAGTCCCCGAAAAACCGGCTAATATAAACTCCTTATGGGTGGAGAAACCTCGCCACAAAAGCTTGCAACAGCAATATGGAAATACAAAGAAGAGCAAGAACAAAATACACAATGAATGTACAAATACTTGCTTGCCTTCTCGTCGACTGAAGTCCCGGATGAAGCACCAACTTCACGGACGAACACCAACAAGCAACTCAGTCGAAGAAGCTCACACGAAGCTTCGGAGCTCAGCAAAGCTCAAGAGCACAGAAGAACAGCAGCTTAGTGCCGAGGAGGAAGAAGAAGAATCAGAGAAGAGTAACCACTGTAGAAGCCCTCGATCTCCTTTTATGACCTCTGATATCCTGCGAACCTGCAAGGCAAAAAGGCCAGACCACAGAAGCCCGAAATAGCCTAGCCGTTAGTCACAACGGCTAGTCCTGGACCGATCAGGCTCCACCCTGATCGGTCCAGGGTGCTGCTGATAGGTCATGGGGACCGATCAGGATCTATGCTGATCGGTCCCCAGACCGATCAGAGGCTTTCACAGAGAGTTGCCCAACTCTCTGTGCGTGCCCTGATCGGTCCCGGGGACCGATCAGGCTTCCTACTGATCGGTCCCGGGGACCGATCAGGCTTCCTGCTGATCGGTCCCCAGACCGATCAGTAAGCTCACAAAGGCACTGATCACTTTCTGATCGGTCTCCAGACCGATCCAGGTCTTGGTTTTTGCCCAAACCAAGTCCAAGCCAATATCCGGTCAACCTTGACCTATTGGTATCTCATGCTTAGCATCCGGTCACTCAATTGACCTGCTAAGACTCCCCACCAAGTGTCCGGTCAATCCCTTTGACCCACTTGGACTTTTCTCTTCGTGTCAAGTATCCGGTCACTCCCTTAACCTACTTGACCTTCTCAACACCAGATGTCCGATCACCCTTGATCCATCTGGATTTTCCCTTGCCCGGCTTCACTCACCAGGACTTCCACCTAGCTTCACTCACTAGGGTTTTCACCTGGCTTCACTCACCAGGATTTCCAATCTGCCCGGCTTCACTCACCAGGACTTTCCAACTGCCTGGCTTCACTCACCAGGACCTTCCAACTGCCTGGCTTCACTCACCAGGACTTTCCCACTGCCTGGCTTCACTCACCAGGACTTTCCCAACTGCCTGGCTTCACTCACCAGGACTTTCACTTTCACCTAGCTTCACTCACTAGGATTTTCACCTGGCTTCACTCACCAGGATTTCCCGACTGCCTGGCTTCACTCACCAGGACTTTCCGAACTGCCTAACATCCCAGTTAGGACTTCCCAGTCAAGTATCCGGTCAACCTTGAACTACTTGACTCTTCTTCATCCAACCTGATCAGACCCTGATCAGTATCTCTCCGCATTGACAACTGCACCTGCATTGTCCATGTCTACATGTCTTTCTGTATTGTCAAACATCGAAACCATGACCAAGGTTTACGCTTGGTCAACTAGGTCAACCTTGACCTACTGGAAATTGCACCAACAATAAGTTCCTATGTGCTCCTCTTAGTCTCCTGATTCTATAGATGACCTCAAATATTTTTTTTGAATTAAGATAAATTTTTAACATCAAGGTCAATTGGATGAATTTGAATTTGAGCATGAAAGTGTTAGAGTTTTAAATCAAAATGGAGTTTAGTTGAACTTGGTGGATTTAAAAAATGATGTTCGAGTGCTCAGAACGAGGGGAAATCAGTTTGTTGGTGTGCGTAAGGTTCTCGTGATTATATCCAATAATTAAAAATAATTATGGAGCTAATTTATTTTGATTTGTGAATTTTTAAACTTGAATTTAATTTTTACAACACATTGGGGATTGAAAAAATAAAGGGAAAAAATATATGAAGTAAAAAATATTTGAGGACACATATGAAGTCAGGATAAATAGAGGAGCACACAAAAATTGGTTTCATCCAATTCGAAGGTCTCTTGGTCGGTCAACCGTGATTTTAAGAATATGTAGGATTTCCAATGAATCTGCAATTCCTTGGCAATTTCCAACAAATTGCAGATTCGTTGGAAAGATTTCCAACGAATCTGCCAATTCGTTGGAAAGTATGTTGTTGCTTAAAAACCCGTTTGATCGACCTAGAGACCTCGGAATCGGATGAAACAAGAACCTATGTGCTCCTCTTAGTCTCCTGATTCTATAGATGACCTCAAATATTTTTTTTGAAATAAGATGAAATTTTAACATCAAGGTCAATTGGATGAATTTGAATTTGAGCATGAAAGTGTTAGAGTTTTAAATCAAATTGGAGTTTAGTTGAACTTGGTAGATTTAAAAAATGATGTTCGAGTGCTCAGAATGAGGGGAAATCAGTTTTTGGCGAGCATAAGGTTCTCGTGATTATATCCAAGAATTAAAAATAATTACGGAGCTAATTTATTTTGATTTGTGAATTTTTAAACTTGAATTGAATTTTTCCAACACATTGGGGATTGAAAAAATAAAGGAAAAAAATATATGAAGTAAAAAAAAATATTTGAGGACACATATGAAGTCAGGATAAATAGAGGAGCACACAGGAACCAGTTTCATCCAATTCGGAGGTCTCTAGGTCGGTCAACCGTGATTTTAAGAATATGAAGGATTTCCAACGAATTTGAAATTCGTTGGAAATTTCCAACGAATTTTGGATTCGTTGGAAAAATTTCCAACGAAGCTACCAATTTGTTGGAAATTGCCAACGAATTGCAGATTCGTTGGAAATTTTGTTGTGGCTTAAAAACCTGTTTGACCGACCTAGAGACCTCGGAATCGGATGAAACAAGTTCCTATGTACTCCTCTTGGTCTCCTAATTTTATAGATGAGCTCAAATATTTTTTTTGAAATAGGATGAATTTTTAACATCAAGGTCAATTGGATGAATTTGAGCATTAAGGTGTTAGAGTTTTAAATCAAATTGGAGTTTAGTTGAACTTGGTAGATTTAAAAAATGATGTTCGAGTGCTCAAAACGAGGGGAAATCAGTTTGTTGGCGTGCTTAAGGTTATCGTGATTATATCCAATAATTAAAAATAATTACGGAGCTAATTTATTTTGATTTGTGAATTTTTAAACTTGAATTGAATTTTTCCAACACATTGGGGGTTGAAAAAATAAAGGAAAAAATATATGAAGTAAAAAAAATATTTGAGGACACATATGAAGTCAAGATAAATAGAGGAGCAGACAGGAACCAGTTTCATCCAATTCGGAGGTCTCTAGGTCAGTCAACTGTGATTTTAAGAATATGTAAGATTTCCAACGAATCTGCCAATTCGTTGGAAATTGCCAACGAATTGCAGATTCGTTGGAAATTTTGTTGTGGCTTAAAAACCCGTTTGACCGACCTAGAGACCTTGGAATCGAATGAAACAAGTTTCTATGTGCTTCTCTTGGTCTCCTGATTCTATAGATAAGCACAAATATTTTTTTTTGAAATAGGATGAATTTTTAACATCAAGGCCAATTGGATGAATTTGAATTTGAGCATGAAAGTGTTAGAGTTTTAAATCAAATTGGAGTTTAGTTGAACTTGGTAGATTTAAAAAATGATGTTCAAGTGCTCAAAACGAGGGGAAAACAATTTGTTGGCATGCGTAAGGTTCTCGTGATTATATCCAAGAATTAAAAATAATTACGGAGCTAATTTATTATGATTTGTGAATTTTTAAACTTGAATTAATTTTTTCCAACACATTGGGGATTGAAAAAATAAAGTAAAAAAATATATGAAATAAAAAAAAATTTGGAGGACACATATGAAGTCAGGATAAATAGAGGAGCACACAGGAACCAGTTTCATCCAATTCGGATGTCTCTAGGTCAGTCAACCGTGATTTTAAGAATATGTAGGATTTTCAACGAATCTGCAATTCGTTGGCAATTTCCAACGAATTGCAGATTCGTTGGAAAAGATTTCCAACGAATCTACCAATTCATTGGAAATTTCCAACGAATTGCAGATTCGTTGGAAAGTAAGTTGTGGCTTAAAAACCCGTTTGACCGACCTAGAGACCTCAGAATTGGATGAAACAAGTTCCTATATGTTCCTCTTGGTCTCCTGATTCTATAAATGAGCTCAAATATTTTTTTTGAAATAAGATGAAATTTTAACATCAAGGTCAATTGGATGAATTTGAATTTGAGCATGAAAGTGTTAGAGTTTTAAATCAAATTGGAGTTTAGTTGAACTTGGTAGATTTAAAAAATGATGTTCGAGTGCTAAGAACGAGGGTAAATCAGTTTTTGGCGAGCGTAAGGTTCTCGTGATTATATCCAAGAATTAAAAATAATTACGGAGCTAATTTATTTTGATTTATGAATTTTTAAACTTGAATTTAATTTTTCCAACACATTGGGGATTGAAAAAATACATGAAAAAAATATATGAAGTAAAAAAAAATATTTGAGGACACATATGAAGTCAGGATAAATAGAGGAGCACACAGGAACTAGTTTCATCTAATTCGGAGGTCTCTAGGTCGGTCAACCGTGATTTTAAGAATAGGAAGGATTTCCAACGAATTTGAAATTCGTTGGAAAAATTTCCAACGAAGCTGCCAATTCATTGGAAATTGCCAACGAATTGCAGATTCGTTGGAAATTTTGCTGTGGCTTAAAAACCCGTTTGAGCGACCTAGAGACCTCGGATTCGGATGAAACAAGTTCCTATGTGCTCCTCTTGGTCGCCTGATTTTATAGATGAGCTCAAATATTTTTTTTGAAATAGGATGAATTTTTAACATCAAGGTCAATTGGATGAATTTGAATTTGAGCATGAAAGTGTTAGAGTTTTAAATCAAATTGGAGTTTAGTTGAACTTGGTAGATTTAAAAAATGATGTTCGAGTGCTCAAAACAAGGATGATCCTGTCCGAACGCTGACTCAACGAACGCTGGGCACGTGGCACTCTCCGAACTACTGACGTGGATCTCCAACCGGTCGTACGGACCTCCGGCGAACCTGCAAGGAAGTCGGGCCGGGAGGGGGTTCCAAGCGACGACCCTCCGACGCTCAAGTCAGACAAGTGGGCAGCAAAGAAGTGGCTCCGAATATGCAAGAATGCGTACCTCTGGCGAAGTGTGAGGCCCTTTATATAGAGCTGTGAAGAGGCTCTCGCACACATACCGAGGCGAATACGTGTCCTCTAACCATACCTCAGTATGGGTATGTCAGAAGAGCTTACCTGACGCCATACTGCTATAATCCGAGCACATCTCTGATGGGACAGCAGAACCCTCTGTCATAAGATCCTGCGTATGGCCTGGTCGTTGAGCATACCCACTGTCAGAAGATGTTCCCTTGTCCTTTTGTCTCTTCTTACCCCCTGCCGAGCGTCAAGCCGGTCGGCATCCCCTCACGTTCGACCGGTCGTATGTGCTGGTCCGCTGGGGCGATTCTCGGTCGTGTGCTCTGCTGACTGTTCACCGTAAATGCTGCTTTATGCCTCCGGCCGAGCGGGCTCCCCGATCGGCCAGGCGACCCTATTCCCCATGAGCGTCGGATACCCGACTCCCAGTCGGGTTGTTCTTGATTCCGCTGAGACCCCGTTCGGTCGACCGGTCTCCCCTTCTCCGTTCGGTCGATCGGTCTCCCCTTCTCCGTTCGTCCGACCGGCCTTCCCTTCTCCGGTCGGTCGTTCGACCTTTGACTTCACATGGCGTTGACTTCCCTCAGAGTGGGGTCCCTGTTCTTACCGCCGGATCACTTGCCTCCCCTTCAAGTCTAGTCGAAGGAGGCACTTAGTCCGACAGACTGGACAATTGATTCGCCGAGCGGTTCATCAAAGAAACCATCTTCCGCTCGACCTATGTGGTGCTAACCACGGCCTCAGTCAACGCCATCATCTCTCGGATCTCCTCGGAATTCGCGCCAATATCCGTCATTAAGTCCAAGCACGTGCTCTGTGCCTCGATAAGGCGCTTATTAAATGCTCTCCCGTGGTGGAATGCCATGTGGCCTTACTGTTGTCATCGTACGGCGGCGACGTCGCAAGCGACGAGACTGAGGCGATTTGAAACGAACGGCCCGATGCGTCCTTCGGTTCTCGTGACCTGAATCCGACGGTGGAGATCGCTCGGGCTCAACCCTATAAAGCCTTCGCTTTCTCCGCCCTCGCCGTACTTCTGCTCTCGCGTGCCCAGAAGCTTCGGCACTTTCAGTGCTCCGGCGACTCCGATTCTCCCTTTCCGGTGATCTCGCGTTCTTCGTCGATCCCCCTTCTTTTCTGTAAGGTTTTCCTTCTTTCTCTCTTTGTTTCTTGTGTTTTCTCTGCATTTCTTTCCCGAGTTTCGATCCTCGGGGCATAGTTTCGTTTGCTGTCTCCTTTCTCTTATCTTTTACCTTTCTTCGCCTTGTTTGATTTCGTCCGCTCGGACAATGGCTAGCTCTTCCCAGCCACATGACCAAGCCCTCGGCCCATGGTATACCACCATGGAGTCGCGCTTCGATTGGCACGACGCCGACATTCTGATAGATAGTTTTGACATCCCTTCTGACCTCGAAATTATCTTACCCACTCCCTCCGCTCGGCCACACAAACCGCCGCGCGGAGCCTTTTGTGTTTTCCGCGACCAGTTCACTGCCGGTCTGCGATTCCCCATTCATCCCTTCATCGTAGAAGTTTGTAACTTCTTCGGCATTTCGCTCGGAAGCCTAGTCCCCAACACTTTCCGCCTTCTATGCGGCGTGGTCGTCCTGTTCAAAATCCATAACATTCCCCTCGTACCGGAGGTTTTCTACTACTTCTACTACCCAAAACAATCTGAGCCGGGCACTTACATGTTCCAGGCTCGGCCCGGCTTAGTTTTCTTCAATAAACTACCTTCTTCCAATAAGCATTGGAAAGAATTCTACTTTTATATTCTCCTTCCCGAGCGGACTCCCTTCCTAACGAAGTGGCAGATCGGACCACCAACTTCACCAGAGCTGAAGAGATTCAAGACCCGGCCGGAGTATCTTCACGCTGCTAATATGCTGGCCGGTCTGAAGATCGACATCAACAAGTTCCTTCTGGAGGGGGTTATGTACATATTCGGCCTGAGCCCGATTAGAACCCCACTTCCGAGCGGCTTCGGTAAGAATTTTATTTGTGCATTCGTTTTAATTGATAACTAATTTTTTCTGTTCTCCTTTGCAGCGACCATTGTCATGGAGTCGGTGATGGCTGGAATTCTGAAGAGGAAGGCAGCGGCGCTCGAAGCCGCGGCTGCCAAAGAGATGGAAGCGCTCGGCATCCAGCCGGTCGGCTCTAATGAGGGGGAGAGCGGGACACTCGGGAGGAGGGCTCAGCGCAAGAGGAAGAGCGCCCCCTCCGACAAAAAAGACGCCGGGCTGAAACGCCACTCCGCTCGGCTACTTCTGCGATTCATCCATCTGAGCGGGTCGCCGCTGCTTCTCGAGGCAAAGCTCCAGAGATCGAGGCGATTTCGTCCGATCGGACTCCCTCCCAACTCGACGCGTCTGCGGACCCTCTTGAGGTCGTTCCAGTTAGCATCCTTTCGCCCGCTCCCCGCCAAGTCCATCATTATAAAATTTTGTCCCAGTTTTCTGTGCCGGCTTCCGCTCCTTCTCCGGCTTCCGCACAGACGACCCCCGGTCGACGCCTCACCGTCCGAGTCTCACTCCACCTCCCGACCGAAGAATTGCTGCCGAGGCCGATCGACCCACCGCGCCCGAGCACATGATCACAATGAAGGGGCCCTTAGCCGAAATGTGGGCCGACGCTCGGGCGCGTGTGGCGATGATTCCACTCAGCAACTTGGCCAATAGCCACATGCAACAGGCCACCGGGGTAAGTGCATTTTCTCAAGTCCTTTAGACATTCTTTCCAATCGGCTACTAACAATTTTTCTTTTGTCAACGATGGGTGGAGGAGATTGTCGTCTCCAATCGGCTTGCCATGGTGGACGAGGAGCTCAAAAGGCTACGGAGTTCGGGCGGCGCTCCTTCCCAGGGCCCTTCATATGTCGAGCTTCAGAAGGAGCTCGAAAAGACTCAAGATCTATTGGAGGTCGAGCGGAAGAAGACGGCCGACCAGGCTCACAATCTGGCCGAACTTGATCGCGTGAATAAATCACTGGATCGCAAGATAAGTCTGGCGACTGAGCGGAAGAACACGGCTATCTCCGATTTGGAGAAGAAGAATGTAGAGGCTCGGGGGCTGGAGCAAAAAGTTAAAGAGCTGACGGGCCATCTGGCCAACGAGAAGATTGCCCGAGGCTGCTTTACAAGAACACCAGGCAGCCGCCGATGCTTCCCGAGCGGCACTCAAAGAATATCAAGAGGCCGAGCCAAGCCGGGTCGCCACCCTGAGACAGAATTACATCCGCTCGGCTGAATTTTCGGAGAAAGTTTGCGAGAGGATGTACATGGCCTTTGATCTGGCCATGAATGCCACGACAAAATATTTGAAGTCCAAAGGGCAACTTCCCGATTCAGCCGTAATCCCCTCTCAGGACCAGGCGACACTCCTCAATAACATCCCGAAGGATCTGTACGACTATTTAGAATAGAAGTTTATTTGTAATCTAGCCGCACGGCTAAAAACAATCACTTTTTTGTAACTCAGGTGCTCGACCTTAATGTCTTAAATGCTATCCTTCTGCTTGCTTTTTCATTTTTTAATCTGTATGCATGCTGGCCGCCCGGATTTCCAACTATCGTTTGTATTTTCTTAATTCTCCTCATTATTTGACTTTCCTGCCACCTTTCTTGTGTTCGAAAGGAATTTTTATTAAGTATTTTGCGTAGCTAGTTCGCTCGGATGAATATATCTTGCTTCACAAAGAGGATTTTCGATAGACGTTCGCGCGAAGTACCTTTGGTTCATTGGCCGAACGGCCAAACGACTAACAAGCCGACCTCTTTATTGTATTCCGCTCGGAGGGTTTATAGTCGCCGGCTCGACTCTCGATATTTAACGTCGGAGCTCGACGGTCTTCCGCTGGAGGGTTTATAGTCGCCGGCTCGACTCTCGATATTTAACGTCGGAGCTCGACGGTCTTCCGCTCGGGGGTTTTATAGTCGCCGGCTCGACTCTCGATATTTAACGTCGGAGCTCGACGGTCTTCCGCTCGGAGGGTTTATAGTCTTCCACTCGGAGGGTTTATAGTCGCCGGCTCGACTCTCGATATTTAACGTCGGAGCTCGACGGTCTTCCGCTCGGAGGGTTTATAGTCGCTGGCTCGACTCTCGATATTTAACGTCGGAGCTCGACGGCCTTTAAGGCTAATTTTCACACTGCCGATCGGCGATGATTGCCAAATGCTTCTTTTATCATTTTGCTTCCTGCAATACAAGGACATAGGCGACCAGAAGATACACAAAATGAGTTACATTAGCGCACCTCTCACCCAGCTCGGTACGGCTGGAGATGATTCGCGCTCCATGGTCGATCCAGCTGTCGTCCGTCTTCATCCTCTAGATAATAAGCACCCGAGCGGAGCTTTTCGATGATTTTGAAGGGGCCTGCCCAAGGAGCCTCCAGCTTGCCGACGTCGCCGATCGGCTTTACTTTCTTCCATACAAGGTCGCCAACTTGGAATGCTCTAGGGATCACGCGCCTGTTGTAGTTCTGCTTCATTCTTTGCCGGTACGCTATCATCCGGACGGACGCCTTGGCTCGCTCCTCGTCGATCAAGTCCAATTCCATGTTCCTTCGCTCGGTGTTATCATCATCATAGTGTTGGATCCGGACGGTCTCGACGCCGACTTCGACTGGAATAACCGCTTCGCCGCCATACACCAAATGGAAAGGCATTACGCCCGTTCCTTCCTTTGGGGTCGTGCGGATAGCCCATAAGACACCCGGCAGCTCGTCCACCCAGCTTCCTCCTTCGTGATCAAGTCGAGCTTGAAGAATTCTGAGTATTTCTCTATTGGTTACTTCCGCTTGGCCGTTACTTTGGGGATACGCCACGGAAGTAAAGTGTTGTTCAATGCCATAACTTTTGCACCAGTCTTCGAGCTGCTTCCCGGTGAACTGTCGTCCATTATCAGATACGAGCCGGTGAGGGATGCTAAACCGACAGATTATGTGCTGCCAGATAAACTTCTTGACCATCTGCTCGGTGATCCTGGCTAGCGGCTCGGCCTCCACCCATTTGGAAAAATAGTCGACCGCTACCAGTAGAAACTTGCGCTGACCGGTCGTCATAGGGAACGGACCCACAATATCCATTCCCCACTGGTCGAATGGACAGGATATTGTATATGCCTCCATTTCTTCAGCCGGTCGGTGGGAGATGTTGTGATGCTTCTAACAGGAAAGGCACGTCGTGACTGTCCGAGCGGCGTCTGCTTTCAAGGTTGGCCAGAAGTATCCGGCCAGCAGGATCTTCTTTGCTAGTGATCGTCCGCTCGGATGTCCTCCGCACGATCCTTGATGCACTTCTTGGAGGATGTACGCCGCGTCTTCCGAGCTCACACATTTCAAAAGCGGGCGGGAGAAAGCCTTCTTGTAGAGTTGGTCTCCGATGAGTGTGAACCGACCAGCTCTCCTCCTTAATAGCTGAGCTTCCTCCCGATCAGACGGTGTTGCCCCCGATCGAAGAAACTCCATGATGGTTGTCCTCCAATCGCTCGGAAACGCGAGGCCCTCCATCCGGTCAACGTGCGCCACCAAAGATACTTGTTTAATTGGCTGCTGGATGACGACCGGTGATATTGCACTTGCGAGTTTGGCTAACTCATCGGCAGCTTGGTTATCCGCTCGGGGTATCTTCTGGATAATGACTTCTCTGAAGTTGGCCTTGAGCTTTTCGAAGGCTTCAGCGTAGAGTTTGAGCCGAGCGTTGTTAATCTCAAAGGTGCCCGACAGCTGTTGGGCGGCCAACTAAGAGTCGGAATGGAGCATCACCCGACCGGCTCCAACATGTCGGGCGGCTTGCAAGCCGGCTATGAGCACCTCATACTCTGCTTCATTATTGGTGGCTTTGTAGTCCAACCGGACGGATAGGTGCATCCTTTCTTCTTGGGGAGAGAGTAATAGCACGCAAATCTCGCTCCCGAGCCGAGTGGGCGATCCGTCCACAAATATTTTTCACATAGCTTCGGGCTCTGGCCTTTGCACTTCGGTGATAAAATCTGCCAAGAACTGCGCTTTTATCGCCGATCGGGGTTAATACTGAATGTCAAATTTGCTCAACTCCGTCGTCCATTTGATGAGCCGTCCGGACGCTTCTGGGTTCAACAGCACTCTTCCCAAGGGGCTATTTGTCCGGACGATGATAGTATGAGCCAAGAAATTGGGCCGAAGTCTCCGAGCGGCGAGGACCAAAGCAAAAGCCAACTTCTCGAGCCCAGTGTAGCGAGATTCAGCGTCTTTTAAAATATGGCTTAAGAAATACACGGATTCTTCTCCGCTCGCCCTCACTAATGCCGAGCCTACTGCGTGCTCAGTCGAAGATAAGTAGATACAGAGAGGCTCACCCACAGCTGGCTTGGCTAGCACAGGCAGAGAGTTCAGATAGGCCTTCAGTTCTTCAAACGCCCGGTCGCATTCTTCATCCCACTGAAACTTGGTGGCTTTGTGCAAGATTTTGAAAAACGGAAGGCTCCGATCGGCTGTCTTCGAGATGAATTTGGACAATGCTGTTATCCGACCGGTCAAGCGTTGTACTTCCCTCATATTTCTTGGGGGCGGCATATCTTGTAGTGCTTTCACCTTGCTGGGATTTGCCTTGATGCCCCGCTCGGTCACTATGTAGCCTAGGAAACGCCCGCCTTTTGTTCCGAACAGACATTTCTGAGGGTTGAGCTTGACTCCATACTTCCTCAGCGTTCGGAAGGTCTCCTCCATGTCTTTAAAAAGATCGGCCGACCGGACGGACTTGATGAGAATGTCATCTACATACACTTCCAAATTTCGCCCGATCTGCTCCTTGAACACCTTGTTCATCAATCGTTGGTAGGTTGCCCCCGTATTCTTCAATCCGAACGACATCACATTATAGCAGTATGTGTCGTCGGCTGTAACGAAGCTAACTTTCTCTTGATCTTCTCGGGCGAGCGGCACTTGATGGTAACCCTGATAGGCGTCGAGCATACATATCAACTCGCAGCCGGCTGTGGAGTCCACCAGTTGATCGATCCGAGGTAGGGGATAAAAATCCTTTGGGCATGCTTTGTTGAGATCCCGGAAATCGATGCAAACTCTCCACTTGTTGCCCGGCTTGGAGACTAGTACCACGTTCGCCAGCCAGCTCGGGAACTGTACCTCACGTATGTGGCCGGCCTCCAAGAGCTTCTCAACCTCCGCTCGGATGATGACATTTTGCTCGGAGCTGAAGTCTCTCTTCCTCTGCTTCACTGGTCGCGCGTCCGGTCGGACATGGAGGTCATGCTGTGCTATACTTGAAGAAATTCCGGGCAGCTCGTGCGTCGACCAAACGAAGACATCACAGTTTCTCTCAAGGCATTTGATCACTTCCTCTTTCTGACTCGCCTCTAGATCAGCCGCAATGAATGTAGGCCTCCGGTCAGGTCGAGTGAATCTGCACTTCCTCTTTTTCTTCATACACCAAAGAGGGTGGTTTTCGGTTATGGCGTTTACCTCGATCCGTGGCGCCTTCCGAGCAGAATTAGCTTCAGCTCGGACCATCTCGACGTAGCATCGCCGAGCCGCCAGCTGGTCTCCTCGTACTTCTCCCACTTTATCTTCCATCGGGAACTTGATTTTCTGGTGGAAGGTGGAGACGGCCGCTCGGAACTCGCTGAGCGCCGGTCATCCCAAAATGACGTTGTATGCGGAGGGAGAGTCTACCACGACGAAGTTGGCGGTCCGCGTCCTTCTGAGCGGCTCCTCTCCCAGCGAAATAGCCAGTCGGACCTGTCCGACCGGCAGAACTTCGTTGCCCGTAAACCCGTAGAGGGGGGTTGTCATGGGCAGCAGCTCGGCTCAATCAATTTGTAGTTGGTCGAATGCCTTTTTGAATATGATGTTGACCGAGCTTCCTGTATCGATGAAAACGCGGTGAATAGTGTAATTAGCTACTGCCGCTTTGATGAGGAGAGCATCGTCATGTGGCACTTCGACTCCCTCCAAGTCCCTGGGCCCGAAACTGATTTCGGGTCCGCTCGCCCTTTCCTGGCTGCAACTGACCGCATGGATCTGAAGCTGTCTGACGCTCGCCTTCCTTGCTCGATTGGAGTCGCCTCCGATCGTCCCACCAGCAATAATGTTGATTTCGCCGCGGGACGTGTTGCTTCTATTTTCTTCTTCCCGAGCAGAAGGCCTAGGTCGCTCCCTAGACGCCCGGGGATAGTCCTCTTGCCTCTGAGGACGGTGCCGCTCGGGAGACTGGCGCTGTCGCCTGTCGAATATTCGCCGATCGGATGATGGTGAGCGACGATGGCTACTCCGAGGAGCGGGGTGGGCGATCAGTGGGAGGCTCTGACAATCTCTGGTGTTATGCGTGTCGGTCCGGTGGAATGAGCAAAACATAGGGGTCCATACCTTCTTCTTAGGTTTGGATGGCTCGGCAGCTACCTGTTGGACTGCTTGGGACCTCGCGTGGTGTGGGCGGGCTGCTTCGGCCCTCGGTCCTCTAGGTGGCTCCTGTCGATTGACAGGCTTCCGCTCGGCGGGTGCTAACCGCTTAGTTGGAACTTCCTTTCTTCGGGCCGCCTGGGCTTCCTCCACATTAATGTACTTGTTGGCTCGGTGTAACATGTGATCGTAGTCTCGGGGCGGCTTTCGAATG
This sequence comes from Zingiber officinale, assembly GCF_018446385.1. Lineage (NCBI taxonomy): Eukaryota > Viridiplantae > Streptophyta > Magnoliopsida > Zingiberales > Zingiberaceae > Zingiber > Zingiber officinale. Next base: position 28,652,889 of record NC_056000.1, on the reverse strand, counting down.
AGCGAGCGGAAGAAGTCACCGTCCACGAGGCCTTGCGTGAACGCATTCATCATCGTTTCCGAGATGACAGTTGGAATATCCATGGCCACTCGGTTGAATCGCTGGATGTAAGCTCTGAGCGGCTCTCTAGGCTCTTGTTTGATGGCGAACAAGCTGACACCTGTCTTCTGATAACGCCGACTGCTTGCAAAATGGTGGAGGAAGGCCGTGCGAAAGTCTTTGAAACTTGTAATGGATCTGTCCGGCAGCCTCCGAAACCATCGTTGTGCCGATCCCAAGAGGGTGGTAAGGAACACCCAGCACTTTACTCCATCTGTGTATTGATGAAGGGTAGCTGTGTTGTCGAACTTACCCAAATGATCGTCCGGGTCGGTGGTTCCATTATATTCACCGATCGCCGGGGGCACATAGTGCTTTGGCAGAGGGTCCCGCAGGATGGCCTCTGAAAATTGACGATTGATCCGCTCGGGGGAGGCGTCCGCTCAAGGGGCCTTGCCTTTTCTGTTGTCTCGTATTGGCACTTCGTCTGATGAAGACCCTCGATCACGATTAACTGCTGCGGCTTCAAGAGGCGTGCGGAATAAGGCCCGATGAAATGGAACCGTGGCATGCGGTGCTTCCGCTCGACCCCCTGATGCTGATGTCGCTTGTTGCTCAATCCGCTCGGCTTGCGACTTCTGCTTTTTTTGTTCCACCAACTTAGATGTTCTTGCCTCGATCAGAGCATCAAGCTCCTCCGTGGAGAGCATCACCGAATGCGGTCGTCCATCTTCGTCCATTACATCCGCTCGGATGCAGGTGCGTTCCCACAGACGGCACCAATTTGATCCTGTCCGAACGCTGACTCAATGGACGATGGGCACGTGGCGCTCTCCGAGCTACTGACGTGGATCTCCAACCGGTCGTACGGACCTCCGGCGAACCTGCAAGGAAGTCGGGCCGGGAGGGGGTTCCCGGCGACGACCCTCCGATGCTCAAGTCAGACAAGTGGACAACAAAAAAGTGGCTCCGAATATGCAAGAATGCGTACCTCCGACGAAGTGTGAGGCCCTTTATATAGAGCTGTGAAGAGGCTCCCGCACACATACCGAGGCGAATACGTGTCCTCTAACCATACCTCAGTATGGGTATGTCAAAAGAGCTTACCTGACGCCATACTGCTACAGTCCGAGCACATCTCTGATGGGACAGCGGAACCCTCTGTCATAAGATTCTGCGTATGGCCTGGTCGTTGAGCATACCCGCTGTCAGAAGATGTTCCCTTGTCCTTTTGTCTCTTCTTACCCCCTGCAGAGCGTCAAGCCGGTCGGCAGTCCCTCACGTCCAACCGGTCGTATGTGTTGGTCCGCTGGGGCGATTCTCGGTCGTGTGCTCTGCTGACTGTTCACCGTAAATGCTGCTTTATGCCTCCGGCCGAGCGGGCTCCCCGATCGGCCAGGCGACCCTATTCCCCATGAGCGTCGGATACCCGACTCCCAGTCGGGTTGTTCTTGATTCCGCTGAGACCCCGTTCGGACGACCAGTCTCCCCTTCTCCGTTCGGCCGATCGGTCTCCCCTTCTCCGTTCGTCCGACCGGCCTTCCCTTCTCCGGTCGGCCATTCGACCCTTTGACTTCACATGGCGTTGACTTCCCTCAGAGTGGGGTCCCTGTTCTTACCACCGGATCAAAGGAGAAATTAGTTTGTTGGCATGCGTAAGGTTCTCGTGATTATATCCAAGAATTAAAAATAATTACGGAGCTAATTTATTTTGATTAGTGAATTTTTAAACTTGAATTGAATTTTTCCAACACATTGGGGATTGAAAAAAGAAAGGAAAAAATATATGAAGTAAAAAAAATATTTGAGGACACATAGGAAGTCAGGATAAATAGAGGAGCACACAGGAACCGGTTTCATCCAATTCGGAGGTCTCTAGGTCGGCCAACCGTGTTTTTAAAAATATGTAGGATTTCCAACAAATCTGCAATTCGTTGGAAAGATTTCCAACGAATCTGCCAATTCGTTGGAAATTGGAGTTTATTTGAACTTGGTAGATTTAAAAAATGATGTTCGAGTGCTCAGAACGAGGGGAAATCAGTTTGTTGGCGAGCGTAAGGTTCTCGTGATTATATCCATGAATTATAAATAATTACGGAGCTAATTTATTTTGATTTGTGAATATTTAAACTTCAATTGAATTTTTCCAACACATTGGGGATTGAAAAAATAAAGGAAAAATATATATGAAGTAAAAAAAATATTTGAGGACACATATGAAGTCAGGATAAATAAAGGAGCACACAGGAACCGGTTTCATCCAATTCGGAGGTCTCTAGGTCGGTCAACCGTGATTTTAAGAATAGGAAGGGTTTCCAATGAATCTTAAATTCGTTGGAAATTTCCAACGAATTTTGGATTTGTTGGAAACATTTCCAACGAATCTTCCAATTCGTTGGAAATTGCTAATGAATTGCAGATTCGTTGGAAATTTCCAACGAATTGCATATTCGTTGCAAATATCCAACAAATAATATTTTTGTTGGAAATTTGTTGGAAGAACCCTAATTATTTATCCAGACCGGGCCCGATCTATTCTCCTCACCTCTTCTCTTGACCTAATTTTTCTTGACGGCGGCTGCGAACGATTTTTTCGCCCTCTTTGGACTAGTAAGTCGCCTCTCTCGTTCTAGCTCTTTTTTTTTTCCCAATCTCGTGGCGTCTCTTTTTTTCCCGATCTCGCAGCGTCGCCTAGCCTGTCGCGATCGCGCCTGGCCGGTCGAGGCCGCGCCTGGCCACGAGCGGCCGCGCCTGGCAGTGAGCAATCGCGCCTGGCTGCGACTGGTGCCTGGTCTTGAGTGGACGCGAGCGGCAGCGAGCTGCGACGTATGGCAGCTCACGGCGGCCCCTGGTAGCTCACGGCAGCATCTAGCCCCTTGCGCCAACGCCTGGCCTCAACGCCGCCGCCTGGCCGCTCTCGCAGCTTCCTAGCTGCTCTCAACGGTGCCAAGGTTGGCCACTAGCAGCCTCCCTGTCCACTGTCATCTGCTGTTTGGCATTGGTGATCCCGCTAGTGCCGTAGGCTGGCCACTGGCGACTAATGCTGTCTGCTGGCAGCTGACAGCATTGGGTGACCTTTGTTTGTAAATCGACAGGTCATTGTTTGATGTCGACTAGTTGTTCTCGACCTTGGTTGGTCGTGGGCTGTCTGTGCCTTACAGCGGCACAACTGTCCGGGGGTCAATGCATTGCCGTTGGGGCCAAGATTATATTTGATAATTTCTAGACTTTTTTATTTTATTGTAAATTTAATATTATTGTTTGTGCAGGTTTGGATTTGACGTGGCTGGGAGAGACTTTCGATTTTATTTACCTTTGTTAGGTATATTTTTTTACACATGATATTTTAATAATGATTGTATGTTTTTATTTTCCTCTATTATATGTTATTTGCAGTTGTATGTGAGCTAAGTAATATTGACCATTAGTATTTGTGTTTTAGAAGTTTTTATTACTATATTTTATTTGAAACACACAACATGCAGAATGAAAGAAGTTGGATGTATAATAAAAATTTACCTGCCCATGGGGGTTTAACTGATGAGTTTATCACTAGGTTGAGACAGTTTTTAAATTTTGCATCTAGTAATGTTGAGTTTATGGATGGTAATCAGATACGATGTCCATGCAGAAAGTGTCATAATGGAAAATTTTTACCATCTAATAAAGTTTCAGAGCATCTTTGTAGATTTGGTTTTACTCCGAATTACTATAATTGGACATGTCATGGTGAACCATTCATATCTGATGAGGATTATTATGGACACAACATACAAGTCTCTAGGGATCAAAGTTATTATAATCAATTAAATCCATATCAAAGAATAATATTTGATGCAGCGGCTCCGAATTTAATTCCTGAACCACATGGTGCCAGTTCTAGCTGCCCTCCAACAGTTGAGCAAATGTTTACAACATATGCATCACCATTAGAAGAGGTGCAAGTACCAGGTGTTGATGAAATTGTGAATAATGAAACATATCTTAAATTTCAGGAAGTGTTAAGTGCTGCAGATGAACCTTTATGGACTGGTTGTGACAATCATACTAAATTATCATTCACCGCAAGCCTGTTGAATATCAAGGCAGAGCCTAATTTGTCGGAAGATAATTTCAATAAGTTTGTTCAAGCTATTGAAGAGGCATTTCCCCAAGATAATATTCTGCCTAATGATTTTTACAGTATGAAAAAACTTACGAAAGAATTAGGTCTTCCGGTGGAAAGAATTGATGTTTGCAGAGACGGTTGTATGCTATATTGGGGAGATGATGCAGATGCAAATGTTTGTAGATTCTGTAATCAAGATAGGTACAAGATCTCTAGAAGGAGTCAACAACGACGTAAATCATACAGTCAGTTATTTTATTTGCCATTAACTCCTAGGTTACAAAGGCTTTATGCATCAAAGACCACTGCTCAACACATGACTTGGCATGCAAATCATCAAACAAAGGAGGGATTAATGTGTCATCCATCAGATGCAGAGGCATGGAAAATTTTTGATAGAACATATCCTGAATTTGCGAAGGAGACTCGAAACATTCGGTTAGGTCTTTGTGCTGATGGTTTTGCTCCATTTAGTAAATCAGGAAGACAGTATTCTTGTTGGCAAGTTATATTAACTCCATATAATATTCCACCTCAGATGTGCATGAAAACACCGTATATGTTTTTAACATTAGTTGTGTCTGGCCCACAAAATCCAAAGAAGTTAATAGATGTTTATATGCAACCACTGATTGCAGAGCTAAAACAACTATGGGATTAAGGGTTTCCTACATATGACGTCCATACTAATCAGATGTTTGTTATGAAGGCTGCTCTTCTTTGGACCATTAATGACTTTCCAGCTTATGGTATGCTATCTGGTTGGAGTACTGCGGGAATCTTAGGTTGTCCAATATGTATGGAGAGATCAAAGTCGATCAGATTGAAATATGGGAGAAAACCGAGTTATTTTGATTGTCATAGATAATTTTTACCATTAAATCATAATTTCAGAAGGAATAAAGATGAGTTCACTAGGAATAGAATTGAAAGAACACCTCCGCCATTAAGATTAACAGGTCAAGATATTTGGTATAGAGTGCGTCACTTTCCATCTGTTATTGAAGAATCACATGGTACAACATATGAATATGGAAGCACTCATAAATGGACTAAACGGAGTATATTTTGGGATTTACCTTATTGATATAGTAATTTAATTCATCATAATCTGGATATAATGCATATTGAGAAAAATGTTTTTGATAATCTCATAAATACAATGATGGATATCGCCGGAAAAACAAAAGATAATTTGAATGCAAGAAAAGATATGCGACTAATTTGTAAACAACCCACTCTTAATGTGGATGAAAGTAGTAGGGGACCAAAGCCAAAGGCAATTTATACATTGAATAAAGAACAGAGACGTGTTGTTTGTGAATGGTTGAAATCATTGAGATTTCCTGATGGGTATGTCTCTAATCTTGGGAGATGCATCGATATGAAGGAATTCAAATTGATTGGTTTGAAAAGTCACGATTGTCATATATTTATGGAAAGACTTATTCCAATTGCTTTTAAGGAACTCTTACCAAATTTTGTATGGGGTACAATTACAGAGTTAAGCATTTTCCTTCATGATATTTGCTCTACAGTTTTGAGATATTCACAGATGGAGAAGTTAGAAAGAGACATTCCAATTATTTTGTGTAATTTAGAAAGAATCTTTCCACCTTCATTTTTTGATTCAATGGAACATCTTTTGGTTCACTTGTCATACGAGGCCAAAGTTGGAGGACCAGTCCATTTTCGATCGATGTATCCATTTGAAAGGTATATTTTGTTTTATCTTATATACTTCGTTATTAATGCGTTGTAAATTTATAACTTTTTTTATATATATTCATCTAATACAAATTGTTATATTTCAATCAGATTTTTATATCATTTGAAGAAAAAAGTTAAAAATAAGGCACATGTTGAAGCATCTATTGTTAATGCATACATTGTGGAGGAAGTAACAACTTTTGCATCGTATTATTTTGAGCCTCACATTCAGACCAAAAGACGGAGACCTGGAAGAAATGATGAAGGTCCTATTGATCCCAATACGAACATATTCTCAATTTTTAATTATCTTGGTCGACCGAGTGGACAATGTAAGCAAAGATAATTAACTGATCAAGAATGGCGAGCAGCCCAAACATATGTTTTACTTAATTATCCAGAAGTATCACCATATTTCGAGTTAGTATATCTTTCCTATTTTTTTTATCGTAACTTTTTGGTATTATAATTCAATTTTTTATGATAGGATTTTTCAAAACTTGTATTCTAATATGCCAACACTAGAGTTTGATCGTTTCTGCGATCAAGAATTTGCACCTTAGTTCAAATCATATGTAAGTAATTTTTACCTTGTATTCTAATTTACTGTATTGGTATAGTATATTTTAACTTTTAAATGAATAACATATTCATTTGAGTTTAGGTTTATGATAATCAAGATCACCTCGAACATCAAATGTTATTTCATCTATCTTGGGGTCCAAAAGCAATAGTACGCACTTGGCCAGCATATTTCATAAATGGATATAATTTTCATACTCAAGAATATGGAAAAGGGAAGACTACAATGAATAGTTGGGTATGTGTTAAGTCATCCAATGATGGAGGTGTAAGCAATGATTTTTATGGTCTACTGGATGAAATTATAGAGATAGAATACCCTGGTCTAGAAATGCGAGTTATCTTATTTATGTGTCGTTGGTTTGATCCCATCAGAGGGATGAAGGTGCATCCACATTATAATTTGGTTGAAATAAATCATAAAAGATTATATAAGATATATGAACCTTTTGTTTTGGCACAACAAGCGATTCAAGTGTTCTATGCTTCATACCCTAGCTTGAAACGTGATAAAATGGATTGGTGGGTTGTTTGTAAAACTAAAGCACAGAAAAAATAGAGGAACATTGGGAAGACATTGCATATCAACAAGAGGAGGTTGTAAATACATTTCAGACCGATGAATATATTATTCCAACATTACGAGATCCTAGCGGAGTAGTGATAAATGTGGATGCCAGTGAATTTCATGAGGTTGATGATGACGATGATGAGGAGGAGGAGGAGGACGAGGACGAGGAGGACGATGACACCTTTGATTTTTAACATGTACGATAAGTTTTTTTATATTTAATTTTAATCTGTAAATTTATAAAATTCATAGTTTAATTAATTGTCTACATAATATCTCATTGTTAAATTTATATATGTTATATGTGTGCTATTTTTTTTCTATAGGTCATTAGAAGTGAGACATTATCACTGCAGATTCTCGCTCTCTGATTTTTATATTATGGATATTGTAAGTTTTTCATATTTCTTTAGCAAGAAATAAGTTTTTTATTTTTTTTTTATTCTAATTTTGATTTTTGGTTGGCAGTTTCAACGGGCACGCCATAGACGACACCGTTCAAGCATTGGCCAGACTGATTCACCATCTGATAGGATGGTACCTACGCCCTTCCCTCAGGCAGGACCTTCACATGGCCAGTCGCTGTCAGGACCTTCTCGTGGGCAGTCACCAGCAGAACCTTCTCATGGCCAGTCGCCGGCAGGACCCTCACGTGGACCGTCCCCGGCAGGACCTTCACGTGGCCAGTCACCGGCAGGACCTTCATGTGGTCAGTCACCGGCAGGACCTTCACATGGTCATTCACCTTCCCCACTTGAATCGTCGATACCTGCCAGACACTCAACCGTTGATATTGTCGATGCTCGACTACATATAGTCCCTCTTGGAGACTCGTAAGTATTAAAATTATTATATTTTAACTATCTTAATTATTTAACGTTGTTTATTGTAATTTTATGATAGATTTGGATTGAGAAGGATCTCCATAAGATTATCTTCTACTCTATCTTTTTCATGTTCTTGTATGATATTGGAATTTGGATACTATGACATGTTTATTGTAACTTTATTAGTGTTTGGTTTAGGGTGTTAGTTGTAGTTGTATATTGTTGTAGTTTGTATTGTTGGATGATGATGTGTTGTATTGTTAGTTTTATGCTCTTAGTTTAGGTTGTATATGGAACAACATGTTTTAATGGTGCATGTGTTTGGGTTTATATTATTGATGTTTGTATTTATTTTGTTGTACACTAATATGTTAGTTGATTTTTTATTTATATCTGTGTTATTGTGTTTAGTGGTGAATATGTTGAATCTGTTAATGTGTTTAGTGCTCTTATATATATATGTTGAATCTGTTTGAAAAAAATTATAATAGGAAAAAATATTGAAATTAGATAGGGCTGGATATATTTTTTTATTTTTTGGGACGAATTTTGCAACGAAATTAGATTTGTTGGAAATATTGTATTTTATCGGAATACTACAACGAAAAATATAAATTCGTTGGAAATTTCCAACGAATCCATATTTTCGTTGGAAGTTTCCAACGAAATATAAATTCGTTGGAAATTTCCAACGAAAATATAAATTCGTTGGAAGTTTCCAACGAATTATAAATTCGTTGGAAATTTTCAACGACTATGAATTTTGTTGGAAATTTCCAATGAATATAAATTTCGTTGGAAATTTCCAACGAAAATATTGATTCGTTGGAAATTTCCAACGAAAATATGGATTCGTTGGAAATTTCCAACAAATTCATATTTTCGTTGGCAATTTCCAACGAATATGAATTTTGTTGGAACTTTCCAACGAATATGAATTTCGTTGGAAATTTCCAACGAAAATATGGATTTGTTGGAAATTTCCAACGGAATTGCATTGTCGTTGGAAATTGCCAACGAATTTATATTTTCGTTGGTAATATTGTATTTTGAAACTTTTCCAATAAATAATTATTCGTCGCAAATCTGTTTGCAACGAATACGTTTTTTAGTTGTTAATTCGCAACAAATTTGAGGTTTGTCGGAGATTTTTCATGCTGACATTTCCAACAAATATTTATTTTCGTTGCAGTTTTTCCAACGAATTTTGCAACGAATTTTGGTTTTATCGCAAAGTGTGCAACGAATTTTGCAACGAATATTATTTTCGTTGCAAAATTTCCAACGAAATTATAATTTTTCGTCGCAAATTTTTGGGACGGCAGATTTCCAACGAATTTTTTTTGTCGCAATTTTCGTCCCAAATCCAATTTCCAACGATTTTTTTCTAAAATTTGTTGCAAATTTTGTCCCTAAATGACAGTATTTTTGTAGTGATCCATTTACAACTAATAGGTTTCGCACTTTTAGGCAATGGGACAAGATCACAAAAGTCATTATCCTTCGTAGACTTTATCTTCTCATTCATGGCATCAATCCACGTTTGAGAGTTAGAACTTTCCATAGCTTGATAGAAGTTGATAGGATCATTCTTCATCATTCTAGCGTCTAGGTGCTTAAGTTTGTTCATTTAGAATATTGTCTTGAATAGGAGGATCTCATACATTGTCTTGTCATATTGTTTCTTGGTCAAGGTCTAGAATGAAATCTTGATCAATGCCTAAAACACCTGTGGGAATATTTACATATACCTCTTTAAAGACAATATCTCTAACTTTATCTCCCCCTTAAACTTGGCATCCTCGAAAAACTGGGCATTTCCATACTCAAAAATCGATTTAGTTGTGCAATCATAAAACTTGTACCCCCTAGATCTTTCAAAGTATCCGATAAAATAACAACTAATTATCCTTGAGTTCAGTTTCTTTTCATTAGACTTGCAAGACCTTGCCTCAGCTTAAGGCTAGCTTTTTTACCTGTCCAAAGTTCATAAGGGGTTTTGGTAGTTGCTTTAGTTGAGACCCTGTTAATGATATATGTTGCAGTCTTTAGTGCTTCTTCCCAACATGATTCTAATAAGGTAGAATGACTAATCATACTTCTCACCATTGTAAGTACCCCATGGTAGTTTTGATGTGGCCAATCAAATTAAGTTAGTTCCTGTTTACATTTGATGTCTTGTGTCTAAGTGTGCAGGAACTTAGAAGCAAAAGAAATTGTTGGGTTTTTGGGCCACGAAAACCGCTTTTTCGCGTCGCGGAAACCCCGAAACCCCAAGCCACCGGATCCGTGCGAAGTAAAAATAAAACAAAATTCGAGTACGAGTTTACTAAAGCCTAGATCTACACAAGGAGAAGAGCCTTTTACCCTTGATAAGCGCCCTTCGCGAATCCCGCTCGTCCAAGTTGTCGGATCTCAAGATTGTCAAAGTAGACAATCCTCTACACGTATCCACACGAACAAAAGAGGGAGAAAACCAAACTAAAGTGTGCTAACACCTTAGTAGGGTTCGGCCAAGGTAGGATGAGAGGGAGAGAAGCAAGAGCTCTAGGAGGAAGTGTTAGAGTGTATACTAAAAGCTTAGCTTTTGTAAACATTTATTTTGTTAAAATAAAAGAATCACATTGGTCAATTTCTATATTTATTTGTTAAATGCAATTGTTCAATTAATTTATATAGTAGATAACATGGAGTGTGGTGTCACACTCAGAAGATCATGTTATCGGCTCTCTATAAATTATAAACAGTTGCTCGCGACTAAGATGGAAAGGAACAAATCATCAGTATAGTCGTAGTGTAATTAAGTATTAGTTTATCTTGACTAATAAATGTATTGAGTAGGATCATTTAGGTAAGTTCTTTTTGAACTGACTTAGTAAAAGAACTAAACCTTAGTTATTATGGAAGTGTGTACTCTTAATCCTAATATAATAACAAGCACATATATTTAATATTTATTTCTTTAACTTATCAAAGGGTGAGGTTTAGCTCGATAAATCAATATGCCCGATAAGTTGGGAAATGATATTACTTATAGTGTGTGTTGTTGATTATAGAAGAAATCTGTGTCCTAGTTATCTAGGTTGAGAATGTCCCCAAGAGGAGCTCATAAGGATTGCCATGTTAAACCCTACAGGTGGACCTAGTCCAACATGACAATAAAGTTAAGTGATACTACTCTTGGAGCTAGATATTAATTAAATGAGTTGTCAGTAACTTACTTAATTAGTGAACATTCGTAATCTTAAACACAGGGAGACTAACACACTCATGATAAGAAGGAGCCCATAATGTAATTTGGGATTGGTGCGGTAGTGCGGTAATAACTCTCTAGTGGAATGAGTTATTATCGATGAACTTGAGTTGTGTGTTCGGGGCGAGCACGGGATACTCAAGCTCATCGGAAGGCCAAAACCAATTTCTCCTCTAGGTCCCTGTCGTAGCCTCATTATAGCCTCAAGTCCATCCAAATGTAAGGCTTTTCTTGGTGTCCAAGAAGTGGGTCGGTCCAATGCTTGGTGACAAGGCAAGGGTCGGCCACATCCTCTCCTATAGGGGCCGACCCTTTGCTTGGTGACCAAGCATGAAGGGGCCGACCACAATAATTCAAAAAGGGAGGGTTGTTTTGAATTTTTAAAATCTTCTCTTTGTAGAAAACTATAAGTTTTAAAAGAGAGATTGTAATTTTCAAAACTTTCCTTATTTGAATTAGGTCACATGTTTTAATAGAGAGTTTTAAAAGTTTTAAAACTTTCCTTTTTTAACCATCCTCATGGTTTAAGAAAAAAAGGGAGATAAGTTTTAAAATTAAAATTTTCTATTATCATGTTAAAAAAGGAAATCTTATAAGAGAAGTTTTAAATTTTAAAACATGGTTTTAATTTTTAAAACTTTCCTTTTTTAACTCTAGAAAAGAGAGTTTGTAAAATTTTATAAGAGTTTTCTTCTTGTAAAATTTTATAAAAAAAATTATTTTTGTTTCCTAAACATGGTGCCCGGCCACCTTGCTTGGTGTCCAAGCAAGGGGTCGGTCAATCCCAATCCTAAACCAAATAGGATTGATCACAACCATTGATTGGTGATTGATTCAATCAAGAGGAAAGAAAAGGAAAAAATAAAAGGGAAAAGGAAAAACTTTTGGATGATTTTATTTTTTGTAAAAAGTTTTTCCTTATTTGCCTTGGGCAAGTAATATAAAATAAGGGGTGAGGGGGCTTTATGAGACACAACTCTTATTCTTTTGCTTGGGTGATCTCTTGGTGGCCGACCCTCTCCTTTCTCTCTTTCCCTTTGCTCTCTTCTCCTTGGTGGTGGTAGTGGCCGAATTCTAGAGGAAGAGGAAGGACTCTTTTGGGTGGTGTTCATCTTGGAGGATCGTTGCCCACACGACGTCCAAGGCGAGGCGAGGAATACGGCAGAAGATCTTAAGGTCATTAGTTTACAAAAAAAAGGTATAACTAGTATTTTTCTTCCGCATCATACTAGTTGTTTTTCTTTGTATGAATTCTAAATACAAGAGACAATTAGATCCAGTTTAATCGAATTTATTTTTCGATTTTTTGTTTTCTTCATTTTCGAATTTGTGATTCGATTGTTCTTTTTGGTTAACCTAGAGTTATTTAAGGAAATAAATATTAGCTTTCCTTAAAAGGCTTTGCCTAGGCGGTGGTGGTTGCTCCCATATCCAAGAAGGCCATGTGCCTCGCCATGCAGTCGTGGAAACCAATTTTAGAAATTAATATTTATGGAATTAATAACCTAGGTAGATTTGAATCAATAGTGTTAAGTTCCGCTTGCGATTCAAATCTAAACCATTAAGAACAGATAAGTTAAATTTGGAATCAATGATGTTAAGTTCTGTCTGCGATTCCTAATTTAACTTCTAAAGAACACAATAGGTTATTTAAGAAAAGGTTCGACACTTGTATAAAAATTTTGTATAGTGGAACCAGTACGTTTTCCTAGGATTAACCAACAGGAAGAAGATAGAATGAATACCATTGAATGAAAAATTCATTCCCTTTCATTTTGAGTGGCCGACCACAATTGTAACTCCTTTTCAATTAATGTGGTCGGCCACATTAAATGGAAATGGGGTTTGTAACTTCCATGATGTGGCACACACATGTGCTAGCTTTGATGATGTGGCACATCATCATTAGTCCTCCTAATGCCAACTCACAAATGAGGTGGCAAATAGTCAAGTCAAATTTGACTCTTCCTCTTCCTCTCAAGTCAAGTCAAATTTGACTTAATCTCTCTCATGGTTGATCTAATCCAACCATTTAATTCAAGCCAATTTAATATAATGAATCTAATTCATTTAATTAAATTGATTCAATGAGTCATAATCTAAATTAGACTCATTGAACACATGAATAAACTTGAGTCCAACTCAATTAGTCCAATTAGGATTATTCTTAATCCAATTTGATTCATCATATGAATGTAATCCTCTTGGTTCATCATATGAACCTAATCTCCATCTAATTGTCCTTAGTGTGTGACCCTATAGGTTCATGTAACGTTGGCAATGCCCCTAAACCCATTTAGGAGCATAAGTAATGAGCGGTATCTAGCAACACATCATTACTACCCAAGTTAAAAGAATGTTGAGATCCAACATCACCTTGTGACTCCTCACAATATATGACAAGTGTCCTTCTATCCTAGACATCTAGATTGATCAATGTGAGGCATAGACCGTGTCATCCTCTGACCAATCTAAATCTTGAACTCCAAGTAGACTCACTCAATCAAATGAGCTCAATATCTCATATTGACTCATTTGGGCATGGCCATGCACTTCGTGGTCTCACTCTATCAAGAATATCGATGTCGCTCCCGTCATATAGGAGGGATAGATCTCATCTACATCACTCACATCCCTCTGTATAATTCGTTACATACCCAGTAATTGTCTTTATAGTCCACCCAGTTACGGGTGAAGTTTGACGAAGCCAAAGTACGTAACTCCTTATGTAGGGATCCATGGTGACTTCAGGTCTAAGGACTAGTAGTCATACTAATAGCCACATGAGAAAGTATATGACACTCATATAACGATCCATGATACTTTCTCATGGCGGGTCATTCAGTATACATTCTCCACTGCATACCCATGTGTCAACTTGATATCTCTATATCCATGCCTTGTGAGATCAAGTCATCGAGTTGACCTACATGCTAGTCTCGTCGCATTAACATTGTCCCCGAATGTTAATACTCGACTAGGAATAGTTAAGAGTAGTGTTCCCTATATCATCTCACTATCGGTTCAACTAACCGATTGATATAGGTAAGAACCCTCTACTCAAGGACGCTATTATACTTAGTTTATTTAGCACCAATACAAGTAAGCATAATAACTAAAAACCAAATGCCTTCATATATAAGAAATATGATACAATGAGTCCATACAACAATCATCAAATGATTGGCTCTAGGGCTCTAACTAACAATCTCCCACTAGCACTAGTGTCAATCAGTGTAGGCTCTAAGCCCCAATGACCTAGTGTGACCATCATGCTTCCTCTGTGCCAAAACCTTGGTCAAGGGATCTGCGATGTTAGCCTCTGTGGGTACTCTGCAAATCTTCACATCTCCTCTCTCGATAATCTCTCGAATGAGATGGAAGCGTCGTAGAACTGCTGTGAACTCTTCCAGCTCACAGCACCACCATTCATGCAAAACACGAACCCTAACTGCGATCAATAATCATCTTGGTCGGTCTGGAAGCTGGCTGTTGGTTGCTACTTGGAAAGCCTAGAGGTTCCACTGTACAAAAATTTTGTACAAAGGTCTGAACCTTTTCCTAGCTACCATGTGTTCTTTTAAATTAAATTTTGGATCGCCTGCGGAACTTAACACGTTTGATCCAAAACTTAATATATTTGTTCTTTTAGGTTTTGACTTGGATCTCCTGCGGAACTTAACACGTTCGACCCAAATCACCTTAAGTTATTAATTCCATTAAATATTAATTTCCATAATTGGTTCCCAGTACTGACGTGGCGAGGCACATGGCCTTCTTGGATATGGGAGCAACCACCACCGACTAGACAAAACCTTTTATAGAAATCTAATATTTAATTTCCTAAAATAACTTTAGGTTAACCGAAAAAAACAATCAAATCACAAGGAAAAATAAAACAAAAGAACACAACTTCGAAAAACATATTCGAAACACTAGAATCGTAAGCCTCTTGTATTTGGTATTATTTCCATAAATAACTAGGATGATGCGGAAAGAAAAATTACTAGTTATACCTTCTAGAAAGACCTCTTGATCTTCTACCGTATTCCTCTTCTAACCTCGGACGTTGTGTGGGCAACGATCTTCCGAGATGAGAAACCACCAAGCACCTTCTTCTCCTCCTAGCTAGGTTCGGCCAACACAAAGAAGCTTCACCAAGGACGAAGGAAGAAACACCAACCAAGCTCCAAGGGATACAAGTTTTCTCTCCTTCTTCTTCTTCTTCTCCGAGTAGTATCCGGCCACCACAAGAGCTCCAAGCCAATAGAGAAGGTTCGTCCACCACCAAGAGGAAGAGAGGAAGAGAGGTTGGCCAGCCACAACACCAAGGAAAAGAGGGAGAGAAATAATAGAGGTTGTACACCATGAAGGCACCTCTACCCCTTCTTTTATAATCCTTGATCTTGGCAAATAAGGAAAATTTAATAAAAACTTCCTTAATTCTTTTGCCATTGAAAAGGAAAATTTATTTAATTAAAAACAATTTTTCTTTTCAATTTTACAATGGTCGGCCACACCATATAATCTCCAAGCAAATAAAATTTTAAACACCAATTAAAACTTCCTTATTTGCTTCCAGAAATTTATAAAAATTTCTCAATAATTTTTATCCCTTCATGATTGGTTTATAAAAAGGAAATTTAATAAATTAAAATCTTTCTTTTAAACATGTGGATAAAAAGAAAGTTATCTCTATAAATTAAAATCTCTTTTAATCTACAAATAAGGAAAGATATCAAATCTTTTCTTAATCTTTTGTAGAAACTTATAAAAGAGAATATTTAATTTTAAACTCTCTTTTAAATCATGAACATTGATCCGGTAGTAAGAGTGGGCCCCCCCTTTCTTGCAAAGTCAACGCCAAGGGGAAGTCACCGGAACAGCCGCCCACCCAGAGGAGAGTGTGGTCCGACCGGACGGATGGCCGTAGACGGCCGGTCCGATTGGACTGCCGACCGGCCGATGGAATCGAGTACCCGGAGGGCCCGGCCGGCTCGCACTTGTAGTTGGGAGGCACCCTGTCAAATCGGGGTTCCGACGCTCAGTTAAAAAGGTCATGGACCGAGCTGACCTTTTGACCGACCGCAGTCATAAAGCACCCCTTTTTGTTAGTCTCCACAAAGCACAAGTAAACCACTGCGGATGTCCGGTCGGATGTTTAGGTATCTGTCCGCTCGGACTACAAGTTGGAGCAAAGGAAAAGGCCAAAGGATTTCTTTCTTTGACAACCTGTAGGTTTCACGTGTGTGCCATGCTCCAAATCTTGTGACAGGGGATTCTGCTGTCCCATCGAGGGCATGCTTTGACTGTAGCGATATGGGTCAGGTAAACTTTCTGATACCTAGAAAAGGACAGGTAAGCTTTCGACAGCCGCATACCTAGGATAGGACAGAGGACACTTATGCACCTTGGTACGCTGCCCAAACCTTTCACAGTTTCTATATAAAGAACCTCGTGTTTCATCGATGGGATCCCTGCACGCACTCGAGACTTCGAGCCACCTTGTTCATCGCGATTTCCTGACTTGAGCGTCGGAGGGTCGTCGCCGCGGCTCGCCTTCTGTGCAGGATAGCCGGAGCATCTCGACACTAGTTGAGATCTACATCAGCAGCCCCGAGCGCCACGTGCCTGGCCTGCTGACTTCGGTTCGACAGATCAAATTGGCGCCTCGGGAACACCGCATCCGATCAAGACAATGGACGAGGCCGACGACAACACACGTGACGCTTTCAAGAAGAACTCGCATCTGGTCGAGATAAGGGCCGCCAAACTCATAGAGCAAAAACAAAAAGCATCCGCCGAGCAACAAGCAACATCTCATGGCCGAGCGGAAGCACCTCAAGCCACCGTCGCATTTCACCGAGCCTTGTTTCGCACTCGAAGCCGCACCAGCTCGAAGAGATAGAGGCTCCTCTTCAGATGAAATGCCAAGGCGGGATGACAGAAAAGGGAAAGCCCCCCGGGCAAACTCATCTCCCGAGCGGACCAATCGCCAATTCTCGGAAGATATTTTACGAGACCCTCCGCCCAAGCACTACGTGCCTCCGACGATCGGCGAATACAATGGAACAACGGACCTGGATGATCATCTGGGTAAGTTCGATAATACAGCCACGCTCCATCAGTACACAGATGGAGTAAAGTGTAGAGTTTTCCTTACCACCCTCTCGGGATCGGCTCAACGGTGGTTTCGCCGGACGGATCCATCACGAGCTTCAAGGAATTCCGAACGGCCTTCCTCCACCACTTCGCCAGTGGTCGGCGCTATCAAAAGACAAGTGTCGGCTTGTTTGCCATCAAGCAAGAGCCGAAAGAATCGCTTCGAGGCTACATTCAGCGATTCAACCAAGTGGCGATGGATATCCCAACGGCCACATCGGAGACGATGATGAATGCCTTCACGCAAGGCCTTGTGGATGGGGACTTCTTCCGGTCGCTCATCCGAAAGCCGCCGAGATTATGATCACATGCTACATCGGGCCAACGAATATATAAATGTGGAAGAAGCGCAAGCCGCCGGAAAAAGGAAACTCCACCGAGCGCGCACCTATTCATGCCGAGCGAAAGCCACCGGCCAGCACCACCCAGAGGACCGAGGGTCGAAGCAATCCGATCCTCACGTCCGACGTGCAAGAAGTGGTGCCGCCGCCCAAGCCAAAGAAGAGGTGGACCCCTATGTTCAAATTCCACCAAACGGATACGCACAACACGAGGGATTGCCAAGCCTTCCCTTTGTGTCCAATCCTGTCCCCCGGAGAGCCGAACGACGGTCTCCTCCCCTCGACAGGAGGCAAAGGACCCAAGAAGCCGACCGGACCCGAGAGAGGCGGCATCATCAGACGTCCGATCGGCATAGATCCCAAAGGCAGGAGAGTCGCCGACGTCAGAGAACGGTCCCGACCGTCCGCCGGAGGAGGAAAATAGGAGCAATACTTCCGGGGCGAGATCAGCTGGTGGGCCGACCGAGGAGATTCCAACCGAGCTCGAAAGTCACACGTCCGACGACATGCGGTCGGCTATAGCCAAGAGCGGGCAAGTGGACCGGAAATCACTTTCGGCCCGAGACTTAGAAGGAGTAGAAGTGCCCCATGACGACGCTGCTCGTTAAAGCGGTAATAGCAAATTACACCATTCACCGCATATTTGTTGACACAGGTAGCTCGGCCAACATCATATTCAAGAAGGCGTTCGATCAACTGCAAATTGATCGAGCCGAGTCGCCGCCCATGGCGACCCCGCTCTACGGGTTTACGGCAACGGTTCATGGCCGGACAACCCCGGCTACCTCACGGGAGAAGAGCCAGAGGACCAGACAATAAACTTCGTGGTGGTCGACTCTCCTCATCCTACAACGTCATTTTGGGACGACCGGCGGCGAATTCCGAGCGGTGGTCTCAACCTTCCACCGAAGATAAAGTTCCCGTGGAGGACAAAGTAGGAGAAGTGCGGGGAGACTCAGCGGTGCTATATAGAGATGATCCGAGCGAAAGCTTGTTCCGCTTGAAGGCGCCCGAATTGAGGTACACGCCATAACCGAGAAACCTCCCGCTTTAATTTATGATGAAAGGAGGAAGTCCAGATCCATCCGACCCGATCGGAGGCCACGACTTTATCGCCTCGATCCGGGGAAGAAGGAGAAGTCGATTCAATGCCTCCAACGAAATCATGATGTCTTCGTCCGGTCGACCCATGAGTTACTTGAATTTCGCCAAGCCTAGCGCAGCATGAATTGCATGTCCGACCGTAAAGCAGAGAAAAAGGGACTTCAGCGCCGAGCAGAATGCCATTATCCGCGGAGGTGGAAAAACTTCAAGGCCGGCCACATACGCGAGGTGCAGTTCCCGAGTTGGTTGGCCAACGTGGTATTGGTCTCCAAGCCGGGCGGCAAGTGGAGAGTTGCATTGACTTCGAGATTTAAACAAGGCATGCCCCAAGGATTTTTATCCTCTGCCCAGATCAGCTGGTGGACTCTACGGCCGGCCGCGAATTAATTTGCATGCTTGACGCCTACCAAGGATATCATCAAGTGCCGCCCGCCGGAAGATCAAGAAAAAGTAAGCTTCGAAAGCACATATTGTTACAATGTGATGCCGTTCGGATTGAAGAATGCCGGGGCCACCTATCAACGCTTGATGAACAAAGTGTTCAGGAAGCAGATAGGGCGGAAGTTTATGTGGACGACATTCTTATCAAATCCGTCCGAGCGGCCGATCTTTTCAAGGATATGGAAGAAACCTTCCGAACGCGTAAATATGGAGTCAAGCTAAATCCCCAAAAGTGCCTGCTGAGCCAAAGGAGGGCGTTTCTTGGGTACATAGTGACCGAGCGGGAATCGAAGCAAATCCCAGCAAGGTTAAAGCACTGCAAGACATGCCGCCCCAAGAAATACAAGAGAAGTGCAAAGGTTGACCGGTCGGATAACTGCTTTATCCATTCATCTCGAGTCACCGACCGGAGCCCGCCATTCTTCAAGATCTTCGCAAGGCACTAAGTTCCAAAGGATGAAGAATGTGACCGAGCATTTGAGGAGTTGAAGACATATCTGAATTCTCCGCCATGTTAGCCAAGCCTGGGGTGAGTCACTTTATATGATCTGTCGACAACCGAGCATGTCAGAGGCTCAAGACTTGTGAGGGCGAGCCAAGAACAAATGTGTATTTTCTAAGCCACATTTTAAAAGATGTTGAATCTCGCTACACGCTCGAGAAGTTGGCCTTTGCTTTGGTTCTAGCCGCTCGGTGCCTTCGACCGTATTTCTTGGCTCACACAATCATTGTCCGGACGAACACCCACTAAGAGTCCTGTTGAATCCAAGCGTCCGAACGGCTTATCAAGTGGACGCATGCATTAAGCGAGTTTGACATCCAAGACCACGGCGATTAAAGCCCAATCCTTGGCTGATTTTGTGACCGGAGTGCAAAGGCTGTCTGGAGGATATATGTGGATGGGTCTTCCACTCGACTAAGCGGGATTGGGATATTGCTTATCTCACCGCAAGAAGAACAGATGCACCTATCCGTCCTACTGGACTACAAGGCCACCAACAATGAGGCAGAGTATGAGGCCCTTATAGCCGGATTACAGGCAGCGGAGTCGGTCGGGTGACTCTCTATTCGGATTCACAGTTGGCCGCTCAGCAACTTTCGGCACCTTTGAAATCAACTGCGTTCGGCTTAAACTCTACGCTGAGGCCTTTGAAAACTCAAAGCTACTTTCCGAGAAGTGCTTATTCGGAAGATTCCCGACGGAGAACCAGGCTGCCGATGAGTTGGCCAAACTCATGAGCTCAATAACGCCGGCCGCCATTCAGCAGCCAATTGAAAAACGCTGATGGTGGCGCATGTCGACCGGATGCAAGGCCTCGCGTTTCCAAGTGACCGGAGGACACCTATTATAGAATTCCTCCGTTCGGGCACCACATCATCCGATGAATATGCAGCCCGGCTCGAGAGCCGGCCGGTTTACACTCATCGGAGATCGCCTTACAAGAAAGCTTTGGCCTCTGCTAAAATGTGTAAGCTCGGAGGACTCACTTACATCCTCCGTGAAGTACATCAAGGATCATGTGGAGGTCATCCGGCGGACGCTCATTGGCCAAGAAGATCCTCTTGGCCGGATACTTTTGAAACAGATGCCGCTCGGACAATATCTACATGCCTTTCATGCCGAAGTATCACAACTTCTCCCACCGACCCAGAGGAGATGAAGGCATCAACCATCTCATGTCCGTTCGATCGCTGGGGAATGGATATTGTGGGTCCATTTCCGGTGGCGACCAGGAAATTTTACTAGTGGCGGTAGACTATTTCTCCAAGTGGGTGAGGCCGAGCCGCTGGCAAAGATCATCGAGCAAATGGTTAAAAATTCATCCGGCAAAGACATCATTTGTCGGTTCGGGATCCCTCGCCGATCGGTGTCCGACAACGGCAGCTGTGGAAGATGTTGGAGGATTGGTGTCAAAGCTACGCATTGAGCAACATTTCACGTCCGTGGCCTATCCTCGAGCAACTGCTGTCAAGTCGCCAACCGAAATTCTTCAGATTCTCTGGCCGACCATTTGGGAGGAGTTGGCGATGAAGTGCCGAGCGTCTTGTGGGCTATCCGAACGACGCCAAAAGAAGGGACGGAGTCACACCGTTCCATTTGGTGTATGGCGGTGAGGTGTCATACCGGTCAAGTCGGCGTTGAGTCGGCCAGGATCCGTAACTATGATGATGACAACACCGAACGAAGAAACATGGAGCTGGACTTGGTAGAAGAGGAGAGGGCAAAGGCGTCCGTTCGGCCGTCACGGATGAAGCAAAACTACAACCACAGAGTAATCCCGGATCGTTCCAAGTCGGCGATCTTGTCTCGAAGAAAGTCAAGCCGGCGCCAAGCTTGAAGCGCCATGGGCGTGCCTTTCAAAATCATCGAAAGCTCCGCCTGCCAGACATCTGGAGGACGAAGACGGACTGCAGCCTAGATAGGCCGTGGAGCGAACCACCTCCAGCCTTAGCGGGGTGAAAGGTGTATCACAGTAAATCACCCTATGTATTTCATTTTCGACTAAATACTTGAAATGCAGAGATGAAAAGTCAAAGGAGCGAATATAAGGCATTATCATCGAGACGAAGGCCCCCCGATCGGCCGGGAGGTTTATGTGGTTAAGACTTGTAAGCAATAACCCGTGCTGCTCTACCGGTAAATTGTCGAGCCAAACGTCAAGAACGAAGGCCCCGCTGCTCGCCGGAGTAAATGGGTCGAGCCAAACGTCGAAGATCGAAGCCCGTGCCCTTTGGACGGAGGTATATTATCCGAGCCAAAATACTCGATGAAGTAGATCCCAGCCGATGCCGGAGGGCATTATCCAAGCCGGGGAAAGGCAAAGAGTCACCGAACGAAGTGTCAAATTAGCCTTGACTGCCCAGCCCAGACGTTAAATCAGAGCCGCTACCGACCGCTATAATATCCGCTACCGACGAGCACCGTAAAGATCAAGAGACGAGCGCGTCTATAAACCCTCCAAGCGGAAGACCGACGAGCACCGTTAAAGATCAAGAGACGAGCCGGCGTCTATAAACCCTCCGAGGAAGACCGACGAGCACCGTCGTTAAAGATCAAGAGACGAGCTGGCGTCTATACCCTCCGAGCGGAAGAGAGACGAGCACCGTCAAAGATCAAGAGACGAGCCGGCGTCTATAAACCCTCCGAGCGGAAGACCGACGAGCACCGTCGTTAAAGATCAAGAGACGAGCCGGCGTCTATAAACCCTCCGAGCGGAAGACCGACGAGCACCGCCGTTAAAGATCAAGAGGCGAGCCGGCGTCTATAACCCCTCCGATCGGAAGACCGACGAGCACCGTCGTTAAAGATCAAGAGACGAGCCGTCTATAAACCCTCCGGCGGAAGACCGACGAGCACCGTCGTTAAAGATCAAGAGACGAGCCGGCGTCTATAAACCCTCCGAGCGGAAGACCGACGAGCACCGTCGTTAAAGATCAAGAGACGAGCCGCGTCTATAAACCCTCCGAGCGGAAGACCGACGAGCACCGTCGTTAAAGATCAAGAGACGAGCCGGCGTCTATAAACCCTCCGAGCGGAAGACCGACGAGCACCGTCGTTAAAGATCAAGAGACGAGCCGGCGTCTATAAACCCTCCGAGCGGAAGACCGACGAGCACCGTCGTTAAAGATCGAGAGCCGCGCCGACCGGCTATAAATATCCGCGCCGACGAGCACCGTCGTTAAAGATCGAGAGACGAGTCGGCGTCTATAAATAATCCGAGCAGGCCAACCGTCGAGCTCCGAGGTTGAACATCGAGAGGTTCGGATCGTCTCATAACCAGCGATTCTTGGTAGCAACACAGAATTATGTGCGGCCGAACGGAAGAGCTGGAGAAAATACTCCAGCGATTCTCCAAAGGTGTGATGTGACAGGAGATGAGCGGACAGCACAAGTGTTAGCAAGGGGACAGAGCAAGAAGATAAAATACACGAAAGGAAAGCATTTCATTAAAATTAAAACCTTAGGCCGAGTGGCCTAAATACAAAAGGGTTCATGATCAGCCGAGCGGCTAAATTACAAGAATTACTCGATGTAGTCGTAGAGGTCCCTCGGAATGTTGCTCAGAAGCTCCACCTGATCGCCGCCCGGAATATTGGTGGACTCCGGAAGAAGGCCCTTCGACTTCAGATAGGTCATAGTAGCCGTAATTGCCAAGTCGAAAGCCGAGTACATCCGCAAATTTTCTCCGAGAACTCGAGCGATCGGATGTGGCTTTGTCGGAGAGCGGCGACTCGGCTCGGTTCGGCATCTTGCCTGGGAGCTTGTGAGGGCCTCATTCAGACGCTCGATCTTCTCCGATCACCGAGCGGCCCGCCTTCTCCCGATCGAGCCGCCCCGCCTCTTTATCTTCGACCTGTGCCCCGGCCTCCACGCTTTTCTTCTCCAGATCGGAGATGGTCGTGTTCTTCCGAGTGGTGGCAAGAGTTATCTTTGTGTCAAGCGACTTGACCCGCCGCTCGGACTCCGCCAGGGCGGGCCCGGTCACTGCTTTCTTCCGCCAGTCTTGAGCTCCTTTTGCAGCTCGGAGTAGGAAGGTCCTTGGGAGCCGCTCGGACCACCTGCCGCCCGTAGTTGTTTTATCTCCTCGTCCGCCATAGCCGACGGTTGGAAACTGCTATCTCTTCCACCCACCTGAAACGAGAGGGCGCAGTTGTTAGAAGCCGAGCGGAAATATTTTAGGCAAAACAAAAACAAAACAACGAAGAACTTACCCCGTAGCCACTTGCATGGTTGCGGAGAGGAATCAGTGCCACACGCGCCCGAGCGTCGGCCCACATCTCGCGAGGGGCCCTTTCAAAGTAATAGTGTGGCACTTGTCCGGCCACCGCAAAGAACTCTTCACCGAAGATGAAGAGTAACCAGACAGCGGCCGTGACCGTGGATCGCCCGACGATCGAAGTGCAGAAGACCGTGAATGGATGGTCGAACGTTGGACCGAACGGCGAGCGGGGGAGAGTGTCGACCGAGTGGCTTAATCGAGTGGCCTCGACCGAGCAGCCACCGTCTGGCCAAAAGGCGTCCGATTTGGACGAATGGTCTGCACAAAGCGCCTTTCGCAATGAGGTCGGCCGAGGGTTGGACCATGGAGGTAGCAAGCGTAGCGGGTCTCCACTCTGCCTCTTTGTAGTGGCCGATCCTCCTCCCGAACGGACCCTTCCTGGGGCCGTTGGTTCCTCGAGGGGAAGCTCCTGTCCACCGCCTGAGAGGCTCGAGCTCGACTCACTGGTGCCGCTCCTTCGTGAGAACCGACCGTGAATACCCAGCGCTTCCATTTCTTTGGCTGCCGCGGCTTTTCTTTAGAACGCCGGCCATCACCGAGTCCATGACGATGTCACCGCAGGAAGAGAAAAAGAAATCAGTTAGCAATTAAAGCAAGTGCCAAAGCAAAGTTCTTACCGAAGCCGGTCGGAAGTGGGGTCCGTATAGGACTCAGCCCAAAAATGTACATCACTCCCTCGTGAAGAAGCTTGTTGATGTCAAGCCGTAGACCGGCTAGTACATTTGCGGCGTGAAGATAGTCCGGTCGGGTCTTGAATTTCTTCAGTTCGGGAGGGGGAGGTAGGCTGACTTGCCACTGGGTCGGAAAGTTTGGCTGACTGGGCATGCGGAGGTAGAAATAATAGTCCTTCCAATGTTTATTGGAAGTGGGTAGTTTATTGAAGAAGACCAGACCGGGCCGAGCTTGGAACATAAAGGTGCCCGGCTCGGCTTGCTTAGGATAATAGAAGTAAAAGAAGACCTCCGGTCGGAGGGGGATGTTATGAATCTTAAACAAAACGACAACGCCGCAGAGCAGACGAAAGGTATTTGGTACTAAACTGCCGAGCGGCACGCTAAAATAGTTACAGACGTCTACTATAAAAGGATGTACGGGGAACCGCAGACCGGCGATGAATTGGTCGCGAAAGACACAGAAACCGCCGCGCGGTGGTCTGTGAGGCCGAGCGGCAGGACCAGCTAGGCGAACTTCGATATCCTCGGGGATTTCGAAATTGTCAGCCAAAATATCAAAATCCCGTTGTTCGAAACGAGATCGCATGGTAGTATACCATGGGCCTAGGGATTGTTCTTCGGGATGAGAAGAACTGGCCATGATCGGGACAGAAGAAATCAAAAAGGAAGTTTCAAAGACGAGGAAATGGAGTTTCAAAAACTAGAGCAGAAGTGCGAATTAGATATCGGAAAGGAAAAGAGAGATCTAAAACCTTACTGGGGAAGAGGGATCAAGAAAGGCGCGGATAGCGTCAGAAGGCAGTAACGAGATCGCCGGAGCTCCGCAACAATAGAGGTGACGGAGGCGTGTGAAGGTGAGGAGGAAATGAAGAATTTATAGGGTGAGGGCCGGGCGGCCTCCACCGTCGGATCAGTCACGGGAATCAATGCATACATCTAGCCGTTTATTTGAATTGCTTGGTCACATCAAAATATCATGCAACCGCCTCAGACTGATGGCATTGCTCCACGTGGCGCCAATCATCTGAGCATTTAATGAAGGTATGATCGACATTGATGTCAAGATTGGCAGTAACGCAAGGAGATCCTCGAAAGCCATCATTGATTCATTCAAGGATATCTCTGCCACTGAGCGGAGAAGATTAGCATGGAAGAGCCGTTCGGCTACAGTCAGTCGGACTATGCTCCTCCTTCGACTAGACTCAAGGGAGAGCGTAGTAAGAGTGGGCCCCCTTTCTTGCAAAGTCAACGCCAAGGGAAGTCACCGAACAGCCGCCCACCCGAGGAGAGTGTGGTCCGACGGACGGATGGTCAGAGACGCCGGTCCGATTGATCACGGCCGATGGAATCGAGTACCGGAGGCCCGGCCGGCTCGCACTTGTAGTTGGGAGGCACCTGTCAAATCGGGGTTCCGCCGTTAAAAAGGTCATGGACCGAGCTGACCTTTTGACCGACCGCAGTCATAAAGCACCCCTTTTTGTTAGTCTCCACAAAGCACAAGTAAACCACTGCGGATGTCCGGTCGGATGTTTAGGTATCTGTCCGCTCGGACTACAAGTTGGAGCAAAGGAAAAGGCCAAAGGATTTCTTTCTTTGACAACCTGTAGGTTTCACGTGTGTGCCATGCTCCAAATCTTGTGACAGGGGATTCTGCTGTCCCATCGAGGGCATGCTTTGACTGTAGCGATATGGGTCAGGTAAACTTTCTGACAGCCGCGTACCTAGAAAAGGACAGGTAAGCTTTCTGACAGCCGCATACCTAGGATAGGACAGAGGACACTTATGCACCTTGGTACGCGTGCCCAAACCTTTCACAGCTCTATATAAAGAACCTCAGGTTTCATCGACAGGGGATCCTGGTACGTACTCTGAGACTTCTGGAGCCACCTTGTTCATCGCGATTTACCTGACTTGAGCGTCGGAGGGTCGTCGCTGGGAATCCCCTTCCCGGCTCGACTTCTGTGCAGGATAGCCGGAGCATCTCGACACTAGTTGGAGATCTACATCAGCGAGCCCTGGAGCGCCACGTGCCCAGCGTCTGTTGACTTCTGGTTCGGACAGGATCAAACATGATTAAAAAGGAAAGTTTTCTTAAAATTTAAAATCCTCCTTTAATCAACAAATAAGGAAATATTTCAAATTTTAAACTCTCTTTTAAACATGTAGATGATTTACAAATAAGGAAAGTTTTTACCAAAAATTAAAACCATCATTTTAAACTACAAATAAGGAAAGAGATTAATCTCTTCTCTTAATCTTTTGTAGAAAGCTATAAAAGGAAATTTTTAATTTTTAAACTCTCTTTTAAAATCATGATATCCACATAAGAAATAATTTTAATAAAAATTATTTTTTTAATATTCTAGTGGTCGGCCACCTAAGCTTGGGACCCAAGCTTTGGCCGGCCACCTATATGGCTCATCCACTTGGTCTTGGCCGGCCCTAGCTTGGGTTCCAAGCTAGCTCGGCCGGCCCCATTGGATAGGTAAGAAGGTGGGTATGCGGTGGGTATAAATCTCTATATACTAGAGGTTACGATAGGGACCGAGAGGAGGAATTGGTTTTGGTCTCCTGATAAAATTAAGCATCCCGTGCTCGCCCCGAACACACAACTTAATTTTATCAATAATAATTCATTCCACTAGAGAACTATTATTGAACTACCGCACCAATCCCAAATTACATTTTGGGCTCCTTCTTATTATGAGTGTGTTAGTCTCCCTGTGTTTAAGATAACAAATGTCCACTAATTTAGTAAGTTACTGACAACTCACTTAATTAATATCTAGCTCCAAGAGTAGTACCACTCAACTTCATCGTCATGTCGGACTAAGTCCACCTGTAGGGTTTAACATGACAATCCTTATGAGCTCCTCTTGGGGACATTCTCAACCTAGATTACTAGGACACAGTTTCCTTCTATAATCAACAACACACACTATAAGTGATATCATTTCTCAACTTATCGGGCTTATTGATTCATCGAACTAAATCTCACCCATTGATAAATTAAAGAAATAAATATCAAATATATGTGCTTGTTATTATATTAGGATTAAGAGCACACACTTCCATAATAACTGAGGTCTTTGTTTCTTTATAAAGTCAGTATAAAAGAAACGACCTCTAATGATCCTACTCAATACACTCTTAGTGTACTAGTGTAATTATATAGTTAATATAAACTAACACCTAATTACACTACGACCTTCCAATGGTTTGTTCCTTTCCATTATGGTCGTGAGCTACTGTTTATAATTTATAAGGTACTGATAACATGATCCTCTGTGTGTGACACCACACACCATATTATCTACAATATAAATTAATTGAACAACTACATTTATCATAAATGTAGTCATTTGACCAATGTGATTCTTATTTCTAGATAAATGTTTATACCAAAAGCTAGGCTTTTAGTATACATCCTAACAATCTTCCACTTATACTAAAAGACTAAGCTGCTATATCTGCTGTCATACATCTGATTCCCAACCCTTCAACATGCCCATCAAAAGCTCTTGCCTTAAGGACCTTAGTGAAAGGATCTATAGGTCATCACCTGATGCAATCTAGGCGGCAACAACTTTTCCTTGTTTATACGATTTCTCGTATTGGGTAGTACTTGCGCTCTATTGTGTTTACTTGCCTTATAGACTTATGGTTTCTTCGAGTTTGCTACTGCACCAATATTATTACAATAAATTGTAATAATCTTTGGACAAACCAGAAATCATATCTAAGTCTATCTTGAGGTTATTGAGTCATTCAACTTTCATGTCCACCTCAGAGGCTTGCCATATACTAAGCTTCTATGGTGGAGTCTAGAAAAACACCTATGCTTATCACTCTTCCATAGTTATGACTTTACCTCCTAAAATAAACACAAAACCCCGAGGTTGACTTATTATTGTCCCTATTGGAAGTCAAAATCCGTGCAACCCACAGGGACCAAATTAACTGCCTTGTAAGCTAGCATATAATCTCTAGTGCCTCTAAGGTACTAATATATGCTTTACTGCAGTCTAATGTCCTTGTCCAGGGTTACTTTGATATCTGCTAACTATGCCCTTGGCAAAACAAATTTCTGATCTCGTGCATAGCATACATTAGGCTTCCGACAGCCGAAGCATAAAGAACTGCCTTTATTTCCTTTATCTCCTTTGATGTCTATGGAGACATATCTTTAGATAAAATTACTCCATGCTAAAAAGGTAAGAAACCTTTCTTGGAGTTTTGTATGCTTAAAACGAGCAAGGATTTTTCCGATGTATGAAGCTTGGGATAAGTAAAATATTCTTTTCTTGCGATCCCTTATTACTTTGATCTCAAGAATATATATATTCTCCCAAGTCCTTTATATCGAATTGTTTGGACAACCATACTCTTACTTCTGACAACATTTTGATATTGTTTCCAACTACAAAAAATGTTATCTAAGTATAGTACAAGAAATACCACCACGTTTTCATCACATCTTTTGTATACACAAGACTTATCCGGTTACTAAATCCATATATCTGGATTATT
This sequence comes from Zingiber officinale, assembly GCF_018446385.1. Taxonomy (NCBI): domain Eukaryota; kingdom Viridiplantae; phylum Streptophyta; class Magnoliopsida; order Zingiberales; family Zingiberaceae; genus Zingiber; species Zingiber officinale. The sequence continues at coordinate 28,623,766 of NC_056000.1, read as the reverse complement.
TTGATAAATCGGATGTTCCAAGACCTTGAAGCTTTGCCTCAGTCCATAGACTGATTGAGCTTGCACACAAGATGCTCTTAGCCCTTTGCAATGAACCCTTCTAGCTGCTTTATATGGATGCTTTCTTCAAGACTTCCATTAAGGAATACTGTCTTGACATCCACTTGCCAAATAGATAAAAGAATCCAGATAGACTTAAGCATGGCTACCAGTGAAAAAGTTTCCTTTTTCATCAAGCCTTGCTTTGAAAGTTTCTACCTTCCTGTCTATCCCTCTTTTCCTAATATAGACCTTTTTACACCCAAAGACTTTTACACCATTTGGTGGTTCTACAAGCTTCCAGATTTTATTAGAATACATATATTCTAATTCTTTTATTCATTACTCTTTGCCAAGATGCTGCATCTTTATCTTGGAGTGCTTCGTCATATGTCTGGAGATCATGTTCATGTCCTCCAGGGATCGAGTCCAAAAACTCTCCCAAAACATGAATCTTTTTAGGTTGCCTAACAACCCTCCCACTACGACGAGGCACTATCTGTAATTGTGTATCATTTGTGATACGTGATGCAGTTTTTTTGTGGTATCTCATCTTGTACAGTTGGTACTAGATTAGACATGTCTTTTATTATTTCCTTAAGAACAAATTTTCTTATGGGCACGTGATTTATTACATAGTCATTTTCTAAAAATCGATCATTGATGTTGATCCTGTCCGAACCAGGGGTCAACGAACGCTGGGGACGTGGCGCTCCCTGCTGGATCCTCGAGTGCTCCGGCGAACCTGCAACAAAACCGAGCCGGAGGGGGGGTGTCCCGGCGACGGCCCTTCGACGCTCAAGTCAGGCGGGGGAATAGATGAAGAAAGTGGCTGCAAGATGAAGACTCGCGTGTGTGTGTGTCTGTGTATATGTACCTCTGGTTGAAGAAATGGAGGCCTTATATAGACCTTTCGAAGAAGCCTGGGCACACCAATCGAAGCGATCACCTGCTTTTGACCATGCCTAGGTATGGGCCTGTCAGAAGGGCATCCATAAGATCATACTGCTACTGTATCAACCTTTCCGTTGACGTGATGGTGGGGCCTTTAATAGTGTCATCTGGCGTACAGTCTAATCATCATGCCTTTGTTGACATATCATATCCCGAGCGAATAGGCCGCTCGGCTAACCACGGTTCCCTCGCCACTATTCCGGCCGAGCGGACACCCCCGCTCGGCCATTCTGTCCTCGGCCGAGAGGACACCTCCGCTCGGCCACTCGGCTCCGGTCCTACTGCTCTGACGTCGGAAACCCAAACCTTTGGCTGGGTAATCTCTGGTTCCGCTCGGACGGGACCCCATCTGTGGGCCCCCCATTCTTACCGCCGGATCAGATGCTAATAATGACCTTCTGATTTTTAAGACTATAAACCTACTTTCATTTCTCTAGGATAATCCACAAACAAGTGAATTCCTGTCCAACTTATCATTGTCTCTCTTCAGTATATGTGCTAGACTACCTGAATCCGAATATGCTTCAAAATAGGCTTACGCTTATTCAGTAATTCTATATGAGTAGAGAGTTATGACTTTGGAAGGTACTATGTTCACTTCCGTTTCCAGAGCATATCCTTAAAATGAATTTGGTAATTCATCATCAATCTCCTTATTTCTATAAGAGTCTTATACCTTCTTTCTACTACACCATTCTGTAGGGGTGTACCAGGTGGATTGAATCCCTACTTCTGATAAGTGACTCCTAAATTCTCCCAAGAGGTACTTGCCACTACGATCTTACCATAGTGACTTTTACTTTAACATTTCTCCGCATCAGTCTTGTACTCTTTGAACTAATCAAAGTTCTTAGTCTTGCGGTACATTAAGTAAATTTATTTGTATCTTGAATAGTTGTCTATAATATAGACGAAATATTCAATACTACCTCTTGTCTGGATAGTCATAGGATCACACAAATCAGAATGAACCAATTTCAACATATCTTTGACTCCATACCCCTTAGACTTAAAAGCTTCTTGGTTATTTTTCCTTCCAAGTAAGACTCGCAGGTTGGAAAATTTTCCACTACTAATGAACCCAAAAGTTCATCAGCTACCAATGAATCCTACTCAAGTTAATATAACCTAGCCTTAGATGTCAAAGATATAATTGGTTCATTTCCGTAGGTTACTTTCTCTTAAAGTTAGAAGATATGTTACTAATTTTCATTTGTTGCATCATGAGAGTTATTGGATTTATAAATTTTCAACTAACGTACCAGAACAGATAACTTCCCTCTTTTTCTTAATAACAACTTTGTTATTAAAAGAGACAGAATATCAAGTTCTTTGAATAGTTTAGAAGATAGTTCTTTCTAAACTTGGTGCGTAAAGACAATTACTCAAAAATCCATGTTTTATTCTTATCAAAAGATAAACATCTCCCACTGCAACGACTACCATTTTTACTGTGGTGCCCATGTGGACGGTGTTTTAATTTTCATTTAGTTCTCGGGTTTCCTGGAACCCTGCAATGATTAATGGCATCTGTATCTACACTCCAGGTTCTGGTAGATAACACCACTAAACATGTTTCAACTAATGAATTAAATACATCTATATTGTTCTTAATTCTAAGAAGACAGTCTACCTTAATGTCCAAGTCCTATTTCCAATCATTACTATTGGGACTACTAAGTCTTTTCTATAGTATGACTACTAGGGGATTGACAAACATTTTAAATCCTAAGAATCACAAAAATATTTGGTCAAGATCAACTCCTTAAAATCCCCATGAATTTTGTATGCCACGATAGTGTGAACGTATACAAAATCGAAGAGGAGATTTTATTCATTAATTTTATTATCTCATCAACTTTACTTTATGACGAATAAAATTAATAGTTGATCTGTCTTTGATCAAATATTTGGTCAAAACTTTTTTAAATTTAAAATAACATTGATTCCTCAAACAATATTATTTAAATTCACCAACACCTCAAACACCGTGAATTTTGCATGCCACGTTAGTGTGGACGTATACAAATTCAACATTTGTAAAAGGAGGGTTTTAACCCATTAATTTTTTTATCTTGTCAACCTAACTTTTTGACAAATAAAATTAATAGTTGGTGTCTTTTGGTCACACAAATAATAGCAGTGACTCCGATGAGGAGGATACTATTAGATGTGTCTAAGTGTATACCATTACTTGACACTAAGTCCATTAATAAGATTATGCCCCTTCCGTTGGGGAAGATCACACGCTCTTAATTAACTTCCTATAGTCATCCAAAAATGGAAGTCTATTCTAGTGATCCACAAACAAGCTCATCCGTTATGGAGGAAGGCACTCAGAGCCAACGCGCAAGCTTGTTTGCATCACTTACAAACCAGTAATGGAGACCATGGGATTTATTTAAAAATCCATCTCCCACTTAGTTATTTATAAACGAGGAATTTTAACTATGCTAGCCTACTAGTCATGTATACTAACATGCACACACAGCACAATATAAAAGCAATAAATAGAAAATCTAATTTTCAACTATTATGGCTTTTATCTATAGTTGTCCTCCGTGTGTTGTCATCCCAAGCTGCTGTCATATTTGGCCACCGCCACTGGGTCTAGCTGTCGCATCCATCTTGCTCCTTGTTTCGCTGCGCTTCTGGTCCTCAGAAGGTTCCACGCTTTGCAAAATTCAATCCGCGACATAAATAGAATTTTACAATTTTGATCCTATATTCCATAAAAGGAATTTACATGTATCTAGATCAAAAATAAAATCCTAATAAAACTAAATACAGCTCCTACTGTATTTTAAAATACAATCATGCACACACATATAAATGCCCTTGACATGTCCAAGGGTCCAATCACACACATAAAACTATAAGCCATAATAGTTGGATCCTGCATCCACAAAGTTAGCACATCCTACTATTATCCTGCCTAAATTATGTATGACATGTGCATAATTAAACTAATACCAAATACACAGAGGCAAAACCCTAGCTCTGATACCAATTGTTGGTTGCTACTCGGAAAGCCTAGAGGTTCCACTGTACAAAAATTTTGTACAAAGGTCTGAACCTTTTCCTAGCTACCATGTGTTCTTTTAAATTAAATTTTGGATCGTCTGCGGAACTTAACACGTTTGATCCAAAACTTAATCTATTTGTTCTTTTAGGTTTTGACTTGGATCTCCTACGGAACTTAACAGGTTCGACCCAAATCACCTTAAGTTATTAATTCCATTAAATATTAATTTTCATAATTGGTTCCCAGTACTGACGTGGCGAGGCACATGGCCTTCTTGGATATGGGAGCAACCACCACCGACTAGACAAAATCTTTTATAGAAATCTAATATTTAATTTCCTAAAATAACTTTAGGTTACCGAAAAGAACAATCAAATCACAAGGGAAAATAAAACAAAAGAACACAACTTTGAAAAATATATTCGAAACACTAGAATCGTAAGCCTCTTGTATTTGGTATTATTTCCATAAATAACTAGCATGATGCGGAAAGAAAAATTACTAGTTATACCTTCTAGAAAGACCTCTTGATCTTCTACCGTATTCCTCTTCTAACCTCGGACGTTGTGTGGGCAACGATCTTCCGAGATGAGAAACCACCAAGCACCTTCTTCTCCTCCTAGCTAGGTTCGGCCAACACAAAGAAGCTTCACCAAGGACGAAGGACAAAACACCAACCAAACTCCAAGGGATACAAATTTTCTCTCCTTCTTCTTCTTCTCCGAGTAGTATCCGACCACCACAAGAGCTCCAAGCCAATAGAGAAGGTTCGGCCACAACCAAGAGGAAGAGAGGAAGAGAGGTTGGCCGGCCACAACACCAAGGAAAAGAGGGAGAGAAATAATAGAGGTTGTACACCATGAAGGCACCTCTACCCCTTCTTTTATAATCCTTGATCTTAGCAAATAAGGAAAATTTAATAAAAACTTCCTTAATTCTTTTGCCATTGAAAAGGAAAATTTATTTAATTAAAAACAATTTTTATTTTCAATTTTACAATGGTCGGCCACACCATATAATCTCCAAGCAAATAAAATTTTAAACACCAATTAAAACTTCCTTATTTGCTTCCGGAAATTTATAAAAATTTCTCAATAATTTTTATCCCTTCATGATTGGTTTATAAAAAGGAAATTTAATAAATTAAAATCTTTCTTTTAAACATGTGGATAAAAAGAAAGTTATCTCTATAAATTAAAATCTCTTTTAATCTACAAATAATGAAAGATATCAAATCTTTTCTTAATCTTTTGTAGAACCTTATAAAAGAGAATATTTAATTTTAAACTCTCTTTTAAATCATGAACATGATTAAAAAGGAAAGTTTTCTTAAAATTTTAAATCATCCTTTAATCAACAAATAAGGAAAGATTTCAAATTTTAAACTCTCTTTTAAACATGTAGATGATTTACAAATAAGGAAAGTTTTTACCAAAAATTAAAACCATCCTTTTAAACTACAAATAAGGAAAGAGATTAATCTCTTCTCTTAATCTTTTGTAGAAAGTCATAAAAGGAAATTTTTAATTTTTAAACTCTCTTTTAAAATCATGATATCCACATAAGAAATAATTTTAATAAAAATCCTTTTTTTAATATTCTAGTGGTCGGCCATCTAAGCTTGGGACCCAAGCTTTGGCCGGCCTCCTACATGGCTCATCCACTTGGTCTTGGTCGGCCCTAGCTTGGGTTCCAAACTAGCTTGGCCGGCCCCATTGGATGGGTAAGAAGGTGGGTATGCGGTGGGTATAAATCTCTATATACTAGAGGCTACGATAGGGACCGAGAGGAGGAATTGGTTTTGGTCTCCTGATAAAATTAAGCATCCCGTGCTCGCCCCGAACACACAACTTAATTTTATCAATAATAATTCATTCCACTAGAGAACTATTATTGAACTACCGCACCAATCCCAAATTACATTTTGGGCTCCTTCTTATTATGAGTGTGTTAGTCTCCCTGTGTTTAAGATAACAAATGTCCACTAATTTAGTAAGTTACTGACAACTCACTTAATTAATATCTAGCTCCAAGAGTAGTACCACTCAACTTCATCGTCATGTCGGACTAAGTCCACCTGTAGGGTTTAACATGACAATCCTTATGAGCTCCTCTTGGGGACATTCTCAACCTAGATTACTAGGACACGCCTTCTATAATCAACAACACACACTATAAGTGATATCATTTCCCAACTTATCGGGCTTATTGATTCATCGAACTAAATCTCACCCATTGATAAATTAAAGAAATAAATATCAAATATATGTGCTTGTTATTATATTAGGATTAAGAGCACACACTTCCATAATAACTGAGGTCTTTGTTCCTTTATAAAGTCAGTATAAAAGAAACGACCTCTAATGATCCTACTCAATACACTCTTAGTGTACTAGTGTAATTATATAGTTAATATAAACTAACACCTAATTACACTACGACCTTCCAATGGTTTGTTCCTTTCCATTATGGTCGTGAGCTACTGTTTATAATTTATAAGGTACTGATAACATGATCCTCTGTGTGTGACACCACACACCATATTATCTACAATATAAATTAATTGAACAACTACATTTATCATAAATGTAGTCATTTGACCAATGTGATTCTTATTTCTAGATAAATGTTTATACCAAAAGCTAGGCTTTTAGTATACATCCTAACACTGGCATCACTGTAACCTTTACAGCTAGCTCATCATTGCCTCCATATATCAAGAAATATTCTTTAGTCCTTCTTATGTACTTAAGAATATTCTTGACCGCTATCCAGTGACTTTCACCTGGATCTGACTGGTATCTACTCGGCATGCTCAAAGCATACGAGACATCAGGACGAGTACATAGCATGGCGTACATGATAGATCCTATGGCTGAGGCATAAGGAATCTGATCCATGCGGTCTCTCTCCTCTCTAGAAGAGGGACCTTGAGTCTTCGAAAGACTCACGCCATGTGACATCGGCAGAAATCTCTTCTTGGAGTTCTGCATGGAAAACTGAAGGAGTACCTTGTCAATATATGTACTCTGACTTAAGCCAAGCAATCTCTTAGATCTATCTCTATAGATCTGTATCCCTAGAATGCGGGATGCTTCACCTAAGTCCTTCATTGAGAAACATGTCCCTAGCCAAATCTTGACAGATTGCAGCAAAGGGATGTCTTTCCCAATGAGTAGTATGTCATCCACATACAATATGAGGAAGACAACCATATCCCCTACAACCTTCTTGTAGACAAAAGGTTCACCTTCATTCTTGATGAAACCAAACTGTTTGATTGCATCATCGAATCAAAGATTCCAGCTCCGAGAAGCTTGCTTTAGTCCATAAATGGACCTATGCAGCTTGCATTCTTTGCCAGTATGCTGTGGATCTACAAAACCCTCAGGTTGTGTCATGTACACATCCTCGAGTAGGTTTCCATTCAGAAACGTGATTTTGACATTCATCTGTCATATCTCATTGTCATGGTATGCTGCAATAGCAAGCATGATCCGAATGGACTTAAACATCGCTACTGGAGAAAAGGTTTCATCATAGTCAATACCATGAATCTGCTTGAAACCTTTAGCTACCAAGCAACCCTTATAGATAAGTTCATCCATGTCAGTCTTTCTCTTAAATACCCATTTACACCCAATGGGTTTTACCCCTTCAGGTGGATCAACCAAAATCCATACTTGGTTGGTGTACATAGATTCCATTTCGGATCTCATGACCTCTAGCCATTTCTCAGAATCTGGTCTCATCACATCTTCCTGATAGGTGGTACGCTCATCCTCTATGAGCACAATGTCATCATGGTCAGACAAGAGAAATGAGTATCTCTCTAGCTGACGACGTACCCTATCAGACCTGCGAAGAGGTATGTCTACTTGAACTGGTTGTTGTTCCTCAACTCTTTGTGGAACAACATCATCCACAACACTTTGTGGTTCCAGTTCAACTTCCATCAAGGCCTCAGTGCTATGGTCCGCATCTTGAACTTCTTCAAGATCGAACGTACTCCCACTAGTCTTTCAAGAAACAAAGTCCCTTTCTAGAAAGACCCCAGTCTTTGCCACAACTACCTTGTGCTGACTGGGAATGTAGAAATAATATCCCTTCGTTTCCTTGGGATATCCAATAAAGTAGCACTTGTCAGATTTGGGTCCTAACTTGTCTGAGACTTGACGTCGAACGTAAGCCTCACAACCCCAAATCCTCATGAAAGACACCTAGGCATCTCTCCCAGTCCATATCCTATATGGTGTCTTTATCACGACCTTAGATGGAACTCGGTTGAGTATAAAAGCTGTCGTGTCTAGAGCATAGCCCCAAAGGAATGTCGGAAGATCTATGTGACTCATCATAGATCGTACCATATCTAATAGGGTACGATTCCTCCTTTCGGATACACCATTCCACTGTGGTGTTCTAGGAGGAGTGAGTTGGGATAGAATCCCACACTCAGCTAGATAGTCACGAAACTCATGGCTAAGGTATTCTCCACCTCGATTTGATCGAAGTATCTTAATACTCTTGCCAAGCTGGTTTTGTACTTCATTCTTGAATTCTTTGAACTTTTCAAAGGATTCAGACTTATGTGTCATCAAGTACACATAACTATATCTACTGAAGTCATCAGTAAATGTGATGAAGTACCTATAACCGCCTCTAGCAGCGACATTGAAAGGGCCACATATATCACTATGTATAAGACCTAACAAGTCAGTCGCTCTCTCACTGTGCCCACTTAAAGGGAGTCCTGGTCATCTTGCCTAGTAGGCATGACTCGCACGTCTCATAAGATTCAAAATCAAATGAGTCCAGCAAACCATCCTTATGGAGCTGGGATAAGCGCTTGTCATTTATATGACTTAAGCGACAGTGCCAGAGATAGGTTTGGTTCATGTCATTTGACTTGAACCTCTTGGTATTTATGTTATAGATAGGGCTTTCAAGGTCTAGAATGTAGAGTCCGTTCATCAGAGGTGCACTACAATAGAACATATCTTTTAAATAAACTGAACAACATTTGTCCTTTATTATAAAAAAGAAACCTTTCTTGTCCAAACAAGAAACTGAAATTATGTTCTTAGTTAAAGCAGGCACATAACAACAATCATCTAACTCTAGTACAAGCCCAGAGGGCAAAGATAGAAAATAAGTCCCTACAGCAACAGCAGCAACCCGTGCTCCATTGCCTACGCGTAGATCCACCTCGCCCTTTGCCAATGCCCTGCTATTTCTCAACGCCTGCACATTAGTACAAATGTGAGAAGCACATCCGGTATCTAATACCCATGATGAAGAAATAGATAGATTGACTTCTATAACATATATCTTAAGTGGAAGTCTCACTTCGCTTCTTCTTAAGATCTTCCAGGTACACCTTGCAGTTCCTCTTCCAGTGCCCGGTCTGACCGCAGTGGAAGCAGGTAGCATCCTTGGCGACCCCTCCTTTAGGCTTCAGTGCCTTGCCTTTGCCCTTGTCTTGGGACTTTCCTTTGCCTTTGGGCTTACCCTTGCCCTTGTGTTTCTGAACCATCAGAACAGAGTGAGGCTTAACCTTCTTAAGGTTCAGCTCAGTAGTTCTTAACATGCTAAGCAGCTCGGGCAGTGGCTTGTCAATTTCATTCATGTTATAGTTTAGAACGAATTGACTATAGCTATCCGGCAAGGATTGCAAGATCAGGTCAGTGGCCAGTTCTTGGCTAAGCGGGAATCCCAACCTCTATAGGTTTTCTATGTACTCAATCATTTTGAGTACATATGGGCCTACTGTTGGACCCCGTAGGTGTTTTGATATGATCAACCAAGTTGGTTAGGTCCTGCATTTTGTTTGATCCCTGTGTCTGAGTGTGCAGGAGCTTAGGAGCACAGGAAGTCGAGCGGAAGACGCAGCTAGCGATAAGGACGGCACGGGAAGGGAGTCGACGGGCTCGGTGCGTCCGAAGGACAAGAGAGCTGCGGAAGAGTACTCCGGTGGAGTGAGAAGAATGTGCACGGCGTTCGAGGGACAAGAAGCCGGACGGAAGCATGCTCGAGGAAGGCCGGAAATTGGGTTCGGGTGAGCCCTATTTCGGTTGGTCGGAATCACCCAAAAGACCGGAACTACGGAAGACATCGGAAGACGAAGCAAAGAAGAAAAGGAGCTGAAAAGGCAACTCAAGGTGCCTTCATCATGCTTGAAGGCGCCTTCAAGGCTTGTTTAAGGTGCCTTGAGCCTGGTCAAATTGACCGTTTGGCTTCGGATAGAGTTCTATCTAAACACTTGCTTGGAGGCGCCTTGGAGCTTCGGGATAGACTTTCCAGGGGCTACAAAAGGACCCCTGGACCTAGGAATTCATCATTGATTCAAGCTTTCAATTCCTAGCAACTTGTGAGTTCATTAAGTGTGTAAAAAGGCTTCTCCGCCTACAGTGAAGGAGACTTTGCTAGTGCGATCTTCGATTGTCCTGGATTAACAACCTCCTTGGTTGTAACCAGGTTAAACCTCGGTCTCCCGTTTTATTTCTGTCTTTAATTTTATATAATTGCTAGTTATTTTTACTGCTGATTTTATTTCTGAGTTGAAATCCGAGGAGGGTAGTTTTATTTTTGTTTTCAGCAATTCACCCCCCCTCTTGCCGGCCTCCGCTGCACCTACAATTGGTATTAGAGCCTGACCGCCTCAGAAGGACTAACCGTCGACTGAAGCATGAAGATCAAGACGATGGTCGGAGCGAACATCCATCCCCCGAAGTTCGACGGAGACTTCGCCACATGGAAGCGCAAAATGGAGGTATTTTTTAAAACGGATTTTGATATTCTTATTACAATGAAATATGGTTTTGCAGCGCCGAAAGACAAAGAAGAAAACACATGGAGCAAAAAGGAGTAAGCCGATTTCGTCGCCAACGGAAAGGCAAAGTTCCACCTGCTCAGTGTGCTGCCACCACAAGAGGTAAGTCGAATCAGAAGCTATGACTCCGCGAAAGATCTCTGGGAGAAATTCCTGGAGCTTCACGAAGGTACCTCCGAAGCAAAGCTGGCGCGACGCGACATCCTCCGGACCCAGTTGACGAACCTCCGGATGAACCAAGGCGAGAAGGTAGCGCAACTCCAAGCGAGGATCAAATAACTGATTACTCAACTCACCAACCTTGGAGAAGAAGTAACGAACCGGGACTCAATTCGATATGCACTCAACGCCTTCCCGAGAACTCCCGAGTGGGCCTCCTTAGTAGATGCTTACTACATCTCTAAGGATCTTGAGGTAAGTACATTGGAACAATTATTTTCAACCTTCGAACTTCACGAATCTCGACTTGCAGAAAATCTAGTAGAGAAGTCGAACCTCAACATTGCCCTACGAGCCGAAAAGGACGATCCTGACTCCGAAGCGACAATCGACGAAAACGAAGCTGCATTAATAGTAAGACGTTTTAATAGGTTTTTTAAATCTAACAAATTTAGATCGCAGTCAAGTAAACATCGTAAAAAGAGAAAGACAGTCCGTTGCTACAACTCCAACGAAGAAGGGCACATCAAGGAGGACTGCCCAAAATTGAAGAGCAAATAGAAGGATAAGGAAAGGAGCAAGAAGTCAGCTCGAACCAAACACAATCTAAAGGCCACGTGGGATGATTCGTCATCCTCCGAATCGGAAGTCGAAGAATTCTCGGGACTAGCACTGATGGCCAACCATCAGCTAGAAGAAACGTCCAGCTCAGAGATGAGCATCGACAAAGGGGGAGGAATGTCAGAAGAGGAAAGCAGCAGTGAAGGGGGAGCATCACCGAGTCAGGTAAGTAAGGTACGCAATCTAACCCCGACTCAGTCCTTTAAATTTATAAAAGCACTTTCTAAAGAGTTAGATAAATTTGAAAAGGAAAATGAAATTTTGAAATTAGAAAATACAAAATTAAAAATTGATATTGAAAAATGATGCATGCTTAAAGAAGTTTCCAAATTCAAAAATTAGAATTTATGATAAATTAAATTTGTATATTAGAAACCATCAGGATCAACTTAGAAAAGTACCAAGAAACTATGTACCCCCTAAATTTTTGAATAACCCTGTAGGAAGGAACCTCTATTGGGTTCCAAATGTTGGGATTTTCGGGCCGCGAAAACCGCTTTTCGCGTCGCGGAAACCCCTAATCACCCATGCCACTGGATCTCGTGCGAAGGATAGATTTCAAAAATACGAGTACGAGTTTCAAACTATGATCTACAGTAGATCTACAAAGGAAAAACATTTTATACCTTTGAAGCATGCCCTCGCAAATCCCACTCGTCCAACGGTACGCCGGATCTCGAAGTTGTCAACGTAGATAACTCTCTAGTGATATCCACACGAATAAGAAGTGTTCTCTAACACTCAAGGATGGAGAAGAGAGCACCACAAGTGTGCTAGTACTCTCTAGGGCTCTCGGGTAGGATTGGAAGAAGAAGAAAAGAAAAGAAGAGAACACACTCCTCTAAAATCTCTATGTGACTTTCACTAACCTTTCTTCTTGGATTAGATTCACTCTCCTTTCTTCTCCCTTGCTTGAAACCCACGACCAAAAGAAGAGAAGGAGCAAGAAGAGAGCTTAGGAGGAGGAAGATCACTTGAATGAGAGTTACACTTGCAAAATGAAACTCTTTTCATCTAATTAAGTGGTTTGTAACCTCCATGGGATACCAAGAGTCACAACTCTTGGTAACTCCCATGAGGTGCCACTTCACTTAAGTAACCATGATGATGTGGAGCATCATCATTGGTTCACTTAATGTCAACTCACCAATGAGGTGGCATAAAGTCAAGTCAAACTTGACTCTTCATCTTCCTCTCAAGTCAAGTCAAACTTAACTTAATCTCTCTCATGGTTGATCTAATCCAACCATTTAATTCAAGCCAATTTAATATAATGAATCTAATTCATTTAATTAAATTGATTCAATGAGTCGTAATCTAAATTAGACTCATTGAACACATGAATCAACTTGAGTCCAACTCAATTAGCCCAATTAGGATTACTCTTAATCCAATTTGATTCATCAAAATGAATCTAATCCTCTTGGTTCATCATATGAACCTAATCTCCATCCACTTGTTCTTTGTGTGTGACCCAATAGGTTTTTGTAATGTTGGCAATGCCCCTAAACTCATTTAGAAACATAAGTAATGAACGGTATCTAGCAATACATCATTACTACCCAAGTTACAAGAATGTTGAGATCCAACATCACATTGTGACTACTAATTGTGACTCCTCACAATATATGACAAGTGTCCTTCTATCCTAGACATCTAGATTGATCAATATGAGGCATAGACCGTGTCATCCTCTAATCAATCTAAAGCTTGAACTCCAAGTAGACTCACTCAATCAAATGAGCTCAATATCCTATATTGACTCATTTGGGCATGGCCATGCACTTCGTGGTCTTACTCTATCAAGAATACCGATGTCTCTCCCGTCATATAGGAGGGATAGATCCCATCTACATCACTCACATCCCTCCGCATAATTTGTTACATACCCAGTAATCGCCTTTATGGTCCACCCAATTACGGGTGACGTTTGACGAAACCAAAGTACATAACTCCTTATGTAGGGAACCATGGTGACTTCAGGTCTAAGGACTAGTAGTCATACTAATAGCCACATGAGAAAGTATATGCCACTCATATAACGATCCATGATACTTTCTCATGGCGGGTCATTCAGTATACATTCTCTAATGCATACCCATGTGTCAACTTGATATCTCTATATCCATGACTTGTGAGATCAAGTCATCGAGTTGACCTACATGCTAGTCTTATTGCATTGACATTGTCCCTGAATGTTAATACTCGACTAGGAATGATTAAGAGTAGTGTTCCCTATATCATCTCACTATCTGTTCAACTAACCGATTGATATAGGTGAGAACCGTCTACTCAAGGATGTTATTATACTTAGTTTATTTGGCACCAATACAAGTAAGTATAATAACCAAAAACTAAATGTCTTTATTTATATAGAATATGATACAATAAGTCCAAAATACAATCATCAAATGATTGACTCTAGGGCTCTAGCTAACACCAAAATCTGTGCTAAATTAATTTTTTTTAAAAAAAAACTTTAAGAGAGAAAATTAAACATTGAAATTCTTTATGGAAGCTTTGTCTAAGGAAGTGGTTGTTGCTCCAATAACCAAGAAGACCTAGTGCCTCGCCACGACCTGGAAGCTGAAATATTGAAATAAAATGTTTAATTAACTTTCTGAAAAAGCATTAAAAACTAGAATTAAATAATACTTTGAAAGTTTATCAAACATTTTTTATTTCTTGAAAATTCTAACTTAAATTTTTTTTTTTTAACATTCTAAATAACTTCATTTGACTTAGAATTTTTTTTTTAGAACAGTCAAACAGTTCGCTTAGAATTTTTTTTGTAAAATTCTAAAAATTCATTTTTGCTTAGAATTTTTTTTTCTCTTATTAGTACCCCATTTTTGTTGTGATCAAAGGGGAGAGAAAGGTACAAGTTTAGGGGGAGTACGAAAATTAAATATTTTTTATTTTTTGCAAATTTATGCTTAAATATGTTAGTTTAGTAATTTCCTTTAAAATTACTATTTATGTCTATTTACCCTAACTTGAACTTGGGTTGATGCATATCAAAAAGGGGGAGATTGTTGGACCTCGTAGGTGTTTTGATGTGATCAACCAAGTTGGTTAGGTCCTGCATTTTGTTTGATCCCTGTGTCTGAGTGTGCAAGAGTTTATGAGCACAGGAAGTAGAGCGGAAGACGCAGCTAGCGATAAGGACGGCATGGGAAGGGAGCCGACGGGCTCGGTGCGTCCGAAGGACGAGAGAGCTACGGAAGAGTACTCCGGTGGAGCGAGAAGAACGTGCACGACGTTCGAGGGACGAGAAGCCGGACTGAAGCCTGCTCGAGGAAGGTCGGAAATTGGGTTCGGGTGAGCCCTATTTCGGTTGGCCGGAATCACCCAAAAGACCGGAACTACGGAAGATGTCGGAAGACGAAATAAAGAAGCAAAGGAGCTGAAAAGGCAGCTCAAGGCACCTTCATCATGCTTGAAGGCGCCTTCAAGGCTTGTTTAAGGCGCCTTCAAGGCTTGTTTAAGGCGCCTTGAGCCTGGTCAAATCGACCGTTTGGCTTCGGATAGAGTTTTATCTGAACACTTGCTTGGAGGCGCCTTGGACCATTGTTGGAGGCGCCTTGGAGCTTCAGGATAGACTTTCCAGGGGCTATAAAAGGACCCCTGGACCTAGGAATTCATCATTGATTCAAGCTTTCAATTCCTAGCAACTTGTGAGTTCATTAAGTGTGTAAAAAGACTTCTCCGCCTACAGTGAAGGAGACTCTGCTAGTGCGATCTTCGATTGTCCTGGATTAACAACCTCCTTGGTTGTAACCAGGTTAAACCTCGGTCTCCCGTTTTATTTTTGTCTTTAATTTTATATAGTTGCTAGTTATTTTTACTGCTGATTTTATTTCTGAGTTGAAATCCGAGGAGGGTAGTTTTATTTTTGTTTTCAGCAATTCACCCCTCTCTTGCCGGCCTCCGCTGCACCTACACCTACGGGAGCTCCATCTGACATCTTGCACTGAAATAGTGCCTTTGAGATCTCGAATCTCTCATGCCTAGCTTGTCCCTGATATAGTTGACGAAGATGTTCAACCATATCATAAGCTCCTATCAACTCATGTTGCTTCTGAAGCTCAGAGTTCATGGTCGCGAGCATCAGACGGGACACATCTAATGTGTCATCTTGATGCTTCTTGTAAGCATCTCGGTCAGCTCGCGTGGCAGTGGCAGGAGGAGCCTCCGGAATGGGCTGCTCCAGAACGTACAGTTTACGTTCCTAAGTGAGAACTATTCTCAAGTTCTTGTACCAGTCCAGGAAATTTGCTCCGTTGAGCTTGTCCTTCTCAAGGACAGAACGCAGGGAGAAAGAGTTCGTATTCGACGTCATGGTAATCTACAACAGAAATTAAAGCAGAAAGTAAATATCATATTCTTTTAATCATTTAATTAGGTCTTTAACTAAATGATGCTCCCACTGAATTCTATAATTCATGTGGGACAAGATCCACATCATACTACGCCTTGAGTTAGCTTTGGCTAATACGCCCAAGATTTAGTATGATCGGTAGGTAACGATTTACCAATTACATCTCTATGCAACTCTTGTTTATAGGACAAGATCCGCATGTATATTAATACTTGAGTTAGCTTTGGCTAATACGCCCAAGAATTAAAATAAATGTGATTTTGACCTATCTACCAACCATTAGAAAATGCCTATAGTTAAACTTGATCCAATTGAGTTAACTAGTTACTCAATCTAATTGAGTTGTACTCACCCATGCGTTGATAGGAGGGACCAAGATTGTCCCTCCGTACCCTACCAAGACAATATGTGTTGCTCTGCTTTGGCAGATTCAACAACACATGTGATCGAGGTAGTGATATGTATCACGGCACGGTAGGCATTTGAGTTGACGCAATTCAGATCTAATCTAATCGAGAAGGTGCATCTTGTACACGATTTAGATCTAATCTAATCGTTAGACACTAATTAATTACTAATTATGCATCACATACACACAAGTAATTAATTAAATTATTTGTGATTAGTCATGGTCCTACTACGATCTTCTCAAGCCAATGAGAAGATCGGATGGTCAACCTAAGGTCAACAGCTTCTCAAGCTCCTCCCTTTGACCACCTTGTGTTGCTCGCGCCCTCCTCGTAACTCTGTCTCGAGTGGACCTTCCACCACTACAATTTTGTACATTACAATTTTAAAACTCGAGTTACATTCGAGTCTAAACTAATTTACAACAAGAATATAAAATAGACAAAGGCACGATGCGCAGGTCGCGAATCAAACATATAACACGCACATCACATGACGGCACGCAGGCCGTATTATGAATTACAACACAAATATTCCAATCAAATTGGGTCTTTTTGGGCCATGACCATCACAAATTATACATAATTCTAAATTATGTAATTTCCATAATTTTATGTAATTTTAATACTATTTTTTTACAATTTTTATGAGTAAAAATTCCCGGCGGTCCCGTTTAGCGATTTTCGGGCGCAATCGCGGAACGAATCCCCTTGTGGGGCCAGGGGCAGCGCCCCTACCCGCGATCTAACCATCGCGAGTGTTCCTTAGCGATCCTACAGCGCCTTAGTCTGCTGTCCCAAAAGGATTTGGGGTGAAACCTTGCCGTTTTGGAAAAATCTTCTCTGTAGTTGAAGCCTACAAGTGTCTAAACACTTGTGCTTCGCTTCTACGAGAAAATTACTCATAAAAACCATAAAAAATCTAAATTTACAGAAAATCACAGAACCTACATTTTTCATAAAAATGCAAACTAAACTCGTACAAGACTTCGCACGTGGCTTTGATACCAATGCTGGGTTTTTCGGGCCGCGAAAACCGCTTTTTCGCGTAACGGAAACCCTGAAACCCCAAGCCACCGGATCCGTGCGAAGTAAAAAATAAAACAAAATTCGAGTACGAGTTTACTAAAGCCTATATCTACACTAGGAGAAGAGCCTTTTACCCTTGATGCGCGCCCTTCGCGAATCCCGCTCGTCCAAGGTGCCAGATCTTAAGATTGTCAAAGTAGACAATCCTCTACACGTATCCACACGAACAAAAGAGGGAGAAAACCAAACTAAAGTGTGCTAGCACCTTAGTAGGGTTCAACCAAGGTAGGATGAGAGAGAGAGAAGCAAGAGCTCTAGGAGGACGAAGATAGAATGAATACCATTGAATGAAAAATTCATTCCCTTTCATTTTGAGTGGCCGACCACAGTTGTAACTCCTTTACAATTAATGTGGCTGGCCACATTAAATGGAAATGGGGTTTGTAACCTCCATGATGTGGCACACACATGTGCTAGCTTTGATGATGTGGCACATCATCATTAGTCCTCCTAATGCCAACTCACAAATGAGGTGGCAAATAGTCAAGTCAAATTTGACTCTTCCTCTCAAGTCAAGTCAAACTTGACTTAATCTCTCTCATGGTTGATCTAATCCAACCATTTAATTCAAGCCAATTTAATATAATGAATCTAATTCATTTAATTAAATTGATTCAATGAGTCATAATCTAAATTAGACTCATTGAACACATGAATCAACTTGAGTCCAACTCAATTAGCCCAATTAGGATTACTCTTAATCAAATTTGATTCATCATATGAATCTAATCCTCTTGGTTCATCATATGAACCTAATCTCCATCTAATTATCCTTAGTGTGTGACCCTATAGGTTCTTGTAACGTTGGCAATGCCCCTAAACTCATTTAGGAGCATAAGTAATGAGCGGTATCTAGCAACACATCATTACTACCCAAGTTATAAGAATGTTGAGATCTAACATCACCTTGTGACTACTAATTGTGACTCCTCATAATATATGACAAGTGTCCTTCTATCCTAAACATCTAGATTGATCAATGTGAGACATAGACCGTGTCATCCTCTGACCAATCTAAATCTTGAACTCCAAGTAGACACTCAATCAAATGAGCTCAATATCTCATATTGACTCATTTGGGCATGGCCATGCACTTCGTGGTCTCACTCTATCAAGAATATCGATGTCGCCCCCGTCATATAGGAGGGATAGATCTCATCTACATCACTCACATCCCTCTGCATAATTCGTTACATACCCAGTAATCGCCTTTATAGTCCACCCAGTTACGGGTGACGTTTGACGAAGTCAAAGTACGTAACTCCTTATGTAGGGATCCATGGTGACTTCAGGTCCAAGGACTAGTAGTCATACTAATAGCCACATGAGAAAGTATATGACACTTATATAACGATCCATGATACTTTCTCATGGCGGGTCATTCAGTATACATTCTCCAATGCAAACTCATGTGTCAACTTGATATCTCTATATCCATAACTTGTGAGATCAAGTCATCGAGTTGACCTACATGCTAGTCTCGTCGCATTAACATTGTCTCTGAATGTTAATACTCGACTAGGAATGGTTAAGAGTAGTGTTCCCTATATCATCTCACTATCGGTTCAACTAACCGATTGATATAGGTAAGAACCCTCTACTTAAGGACGCTATTATACTTAGTTTATTTGGCATCAATACAAGTAAGCATAATAATCAAAAACCAAATGTCTTTATATATAAGAAATATGATACAATGAATCCATACAACAATCATCAAATGATTGGCTCTAGGGCTCTAACTAACAGAAATCGAATAGAAGACGCAGCAAACTAGAAGGATGAAATGGGAAAGGAGCTTGGGCTTAGTGTATTCAAGGGATAAGGAGCTATAGAAAAGTATACTGATGGCTAAAAAGGACATGCCCGACGTTCAATGGACAAGAAGCCTGATGAAGACTGCTCGAGGAGAAGGTCGGAGTTGGGTTCGGGTGAGCTCAACTCTAGATAATCGAAACATCACCCACGTGAAGAAGACTAGCTAGAGGTTGATCTACCTTGTGGAAGGTGCCTTCAATAGCCGTTAGTCGAAGATAAAGTTTTATCTTTGACGGATAAAACCTATTCTATTGAAAGCGCCTTAGACCGCCTTGAAGACGTCTTCAAGCTATGGATAACATTTTCCGAGAGCTATAAAAAAATCACTGGACCTAGGAATTCAACAACAACTTCGTATTCAATTCTTAGTTTATTTTTAGACTTTCAAAAAGTGTAAGAGGCTATCATATCTTATTTTCTACAGGATTGAAGATGATTTTGTATTAAATTTTGAGTCTGATGTCTTATATTGAATGACATAGATTGTTGTTGGACTTCTCTTGATTGTATTCAGATGTTTGGTTAATATCGTTTCTTATGTTCGGATTTGATAGGATTGAATTTTATTATTGTTTGTCATGTTTTGAATGTTATGTTTGGATTGATTATGTTTGAATTGGATGCTGTGGTGTTTAGTTATGTAAGACATGAAATGGTCTCCTTAGACAACTAAGTTCAAATTTCACTTAGAATCCATTTTAATTAGGGAGTTTGAAAATTTTATAAGTCATTATAATTAGGGAGTTTGAAAATTTTACAACGTTAGACCGTCTATTAGGATTTATCTATACTTTTTGATTTATCTTTATATTAACAAAAAAATTTCGTAGAACCTAATCATTCACTTCCCATGTTAATTCATCATAAAAATTAGATACCTGATTACTTAAAAAATAATTCATTCTCATTAAAATAATATAATTTATTATATTATAAAGTCAATTTTGTTTGTGTAAAATTCTCCAATTGTCTTCAATTTCAAGCCAGCACTTTTAATTAGATTACATATTACATTTATACACTTCAAGTGGCAACAAACTTTATTAAGGTCCAAATGTTCAATTTCTTTGCTAATCTAGAAGAGTAGGGCCGTATGGATCCCAACCCAATTTGGGCTGCTTTGTATATTAAAAAAAAGCAAAATTGATAAAAATTTAAAGTTGTCTAATAATAATTATAAATTTAATTAGATTTGTTTTTTATCCAGATTAATCTTTTACATAATCTTTTAAACCAAAACTATTTTAATTTTTTATATCAATTAAAATTTTTAGGTATTTTTTAGTATTTTAAATTATTTTAATTCTGTCCAGATAAGGATTCTAAATATGTCTATATATATATATATATATATATATATATATATATAGTTTTTTGGAAAAAAAATAAAAAAATGCACCCTTTTCATTATATAAAGCTATTTTCTATTAATTTAAATTTTATTGTATATTGACAGAGGCTCACAGTCTAAGTAGTGTGCTTAAAATCAATCAGTTCAAAAAATAGAACAATATGTAACACACATTTATTTTGTTTCTTAAAATAATTAATTAATTATCTAAGAACAAAAAATAAATATTTTTAGTTATTTTTGTAAAATCGTACAACACAAATTGTAGGAAAGCAAAAATATTATCAGCCATGGATTATTTTTCGAAAAATGAAAAATAAATATGTACCCAAGTAGCACACGTGGCAAGTAACTACTGGACACCATTACTCCTCTCGATCTCTCTCTCTCTCTCTCCACGGTGAACCGCGAACCCGATCTGGATGTCGACTCCGAAGTCTTCCTTCGGATAAGAAAGCAAGTGGGCGAGCGAGAAGAGGACGCAGAGGAAGGAGATGGAGGTCGGCATGTCAATGCGCTCGCTGGTCCTCCTTCCCCCATCGCACCCTAGAGGAGCGCTCTTTCAGGAGGAGTCACGCTTCTTCTTGCGCAGTGGGTCGCCCCTCCCCTACAGCAGCAGCAGCAAGCGTGGGCAGCGGCAAACGCGGCGGAGTCTGCTGGTGGTGGAAGCCAAGGGAAAGAAAGGGATGACATCAGGCCGCCAGTTTCAGCGCGCCCCTCCTCCTCTCCCTAAGATCGAGGACGACGGCAACCCTCGTTTTGTCATCTTCATCCGCACCTCCAACGTATCGTATTATCATCTCTTTTTCCTCGTTCCATCTCTCTCTTTGCTTCATTTTGATTGGGGTTGAGGAAGACTGTTAAGTTTCGTTCAAAGGCGAGGACTTGCCAGGTTTCCCCTCCGTTTATTTGCTTTCGAGATATGCATGCAAGTACATGCCTGTAAAATTCATTTCTGAAGGAAAAAACAAAACATTTGTTATGATATGTTGCATGATCTCTCCTCTGGTACCAAACTAGTATGATAGAGTCAAGTGTGATCGATATGCTTCTATATCTGAAAACTCATGTCATTGTCTTATTGATGCATATTTTAGAATTCCGTAGACTTTACCGCTTTCTGTAGTTGAGAACCAACTTGTTTTTCTCGTATCTTATGAAATTAATGACTTGCTCATTTGCCAATCACAAACTGAATGCAGGTGTACCTGTGGTACCCTCTTAGTATAGTTTCTGGTGGCACAACTGCGAAGATTATGGTTGCAGCAAAGGATAACTTTCTTGGAAAATATATCTATAAAGATACTATTGCCAGAAATCTTGCAGCTGTTATATACAAAGTAATGTTCTTGCACCTTCCTTGCGCTTTCTTAACCGGCTTCTGTAGAAGTATAAGATATGGGTCAGCCATTAGATTCTTTTATTCTTATATTTGTTTACAAGAAATTAACTCTTGTGTTTTCTATTGCATACAAGTATTACCTCAGCTTCTTGTGTAATGTGTTGTTTTATGTTGTTCCAAAATGAACACGAATTTCCTAATATATGTGTTTGAAACAGCAAATTACTTCTTCAATTTTTCTTTACCCATTTTATTTTTAATCAGCAAATTAGTTAACACATACAATAATTATTTGTTTCAGCAATCACTCTAAGATAGCCATGCAACTTCCTGTCTAGCTCTCCAAACTATGAAGAAATAGGTTAAATGAATCATATAATAGACCATGTACACCAGTGGATGAATCTGAATTCTCAGTTCCATTTATGCTTGAAGAAATGCAATATGTTCAATGGCAGCTGTATATTTTGTTATCTGCTGACATTGTAAATTGTTCTTGAAATCTTAGTCAATGTGCTGATGAGATGTTTATTATGGGGTTAGTTTTTTTGCCTGTCTTCTATTTCTTACACTTGTTTGGTGACTCATGTAACATCTTCAATAATGTCATTCTGCATCAACTAGTTATTACTGGATGTAGTCTTGTGATAAATGTGACCATACCACCCTATTTCCTAACTGCCCTCATCTTATTCTTAAAAATACATTGTATGCTTAATTTGGATTAGTGAACCTCCTGATGCATTGTTTAGCATTGAAGTAATGAGATAAGGATTTGAAACTCACTGTAGCTGATGACCAAGGTTCATCAGAATGAGCAAGTTTCTGTAATCAGTACCTATGTGGGTTGCCCTGGAAAACAAGAAAGTAGAAAGGGCTGAGAAGAACAATAAATTGGAAAGAATTAGACTTGGAGAGGTTTCAATTTGTTGAGATAGGTCAATTGGTATAATTGATCAGGAATTAGTCTGAATTTTAGCATATTCTATGATAGATGACTATAAGCTCTGACACAATTGTTTTAAGTCTCCCATTTTGGGGCTTGCTGTGAGTTCTTCCTAATATTTGAAATGAGTATCTTTTTTAATATATACACATAGGCACACACACACATGTAATTTTTAGCACGGTGTATACCTTATAATCCTGAATAAGTTTTGAAGCCTTTTCCTTTTCACATGTTGATTTTAAAAACCTATCAAGTGTAGTCCAAGGGAAGTTTACTTTACATTATTTTCTGTATGCTTTCTAGGTACTTCATCGTTGCTGTTTTTAATATCAATGTTTCCTTAAGTGCAAATACATATTCACAACCAATTTTAATTTAGAGGCTTGTGAAGTATATGGTTGCCACAATTTCTTAGGTATTTCATCTTCTGAGTCATTCTCAGCTTGAAAACTGTGATTTACTAAGTTTGGAGACCGGTATGATACAATCAAATTAAGAAATGTTATACAGCAGAATCTTCTCACTTTGATTTGGTGTCTGATTTTTTAAATGGTTTTTCAGCTTCCAAGAATAAATAACTGAACGCATGCTATGTCTTTATAGGATGAGAAGGAAATACAAAAGTCAGCATTTAAGCAATTCCGTGTTTTGAGATCTGCTACATCATTCAGATATGGTTATAAACTAGTTGTAAGGCTCTATAATCCTGCATAATCTAAATGTATACTGATATGATGCTTGACTTGGGAACTTTTTCCCTTCACTTTGTAAAATTACTGTTAATCTTCATTTATATATATGCAGGAAAATAAAAATTTGAGAGCTGCAATTTCCACCAATAATGTTATTGAGGTATGGTTCCCTCCTCTAATATGATGAATTGCAAAGTATTTCATATTTCTTAGCATTTATGTTTTCCAATAGATGTTTGAAGTCAGACAATATGTGCAAGCTTTTATTGTGTCTCTATTGTATCTATTTATGATTGCATAAGGATTTACAGGCTTAGTGAATTCCTGGCTTGGTAAATGCCTTTTCATGTCCAAGTTATGCTAATTTGATTAAACAAATATTTGCCAAATATTTAAATGAAAGCTGGGTCAACATGAAGACCTTTTTTATGGCTTGCTTATTTGTATTGTTAAATCTAGCATTCATACAATTAATGTTTTTTTTTTGTCTTCGCTATAATGTGTCCTCATCCCACATTGGTGTGAGACTTTCTGATCCGAACTTACCCTAGCACTTGAAAATTGGTACACTAACTACATCCAACGTAAATATGTTTAACAAATTATATTACTTATTTCCCATGTCATGTTTTAGTTCGGCAACATATTGTAAGATGCAAGCTGTATACATCAAAAGCCAGCAACTTATTGTGAGATGCAGGTAAATCAGTCGACAAGGTAGCACAAGGCTGTGCCTCTTTGCATAGCCACTTACCTCAAGTGAACTGGAGTTGCTCTGAAATGCACCAACATGGCAAAACATTGTGCTGTGAAGCATCATTTCCATCCTGATATGCAGCAAAATCCAACTAATAGCCAATCCATAAGTGCTTAATAGTGCATCAGAAAGTATAGCTTATACATTATGCATAATGCCAATTTTTTGAAGATTACAAAAACAGGCTCATGCTTTTCTGTCCTCGGTTTGTCTGAGAAGCTTTATAGCGCATCTCTAGTGCACCAATAGGATGCACTTTAAATGGCATATAGCATGCCTGTGTCATATTCAGTCTAGCGTTTCTGTTTGTTAAAGCTCTTATGGCCAGCATATGCACCTTTGCATTCTGTTTATGAAATTTGGCATAAATTCTGAAAAAAAAAATCATTTTAGTGTTTCCAATACCTTGTGGAATGCTGAG
The DNA here is from genome assembly GCF_018446385.1 of Zingiber officinale. Classification (NCBI taxonomy): domain Eukaryota; kingdom Viridiplantae; phylum Streptophyta; class Magnoliopsida; order Zingiberales; family Zingiberaceae; genus Zingiber; species Zingiber officinale. The sequence goes on along the minus strand of NC_056000.1, from coordinate 28,598,932 downwards.
GTTGAGCAAGAACTTTATTTTTCCTTTCAGCTCCCACCACAGGAAGAACTAAAAACTGTGGTTGACAAGGTGAAAGACTTCTTTGGTAATGCTACAACTGGTGCAAAAGAGTCATTTGGAAAGCTAACTGCCTTGGGCTCATTGACGGGCGAGGAATCAGATTCCAAATCTGAGTGAGTATCAGAATACCATGTCGTTCCCTTTTAGTCATATGTGAAGATTAAGCTTGGTGCTTTGGTGAAGCCCATATGCCTGTTTTAGCTTAGCCCTTGTTCGGATTGGAAAAAACACTACTTGACATGTACCTTTCAGTATAGTACAGGAAAAACTAATGCTTGCCTCAGAAATCCTGTAACTAGACTAGAATGCCAGAGTTCACATCTTTCATCAGTTTCAATTTTTTAGTACTGATATATTCAACAGTGGATAAGTTTTTCCTCTTTTCCCAGGGTGAAGAGTTAGGAAAGTTTTCTGAAACCAAGGATAAAGATCTCTCAGCCTTGTCTTTTTTTTTTCTTTATTTTTTAAAGTTGGTTGTACTCTTAACAGTGAAAACTTTTGTTCATATTCGTTGTAGATCATTTTGTCTAATATTTCAGGCTTTCTCATCTTATAGCTTTTGATATGTTACTAAGCAACTTGCTCACGCTAGTGGATTGCACAATTGTGGTATTGATGTTGTAATTCTGATTAATAACATATACGATTCTTATTAGACAAATAATCTAGGAAGGATGCATCCAAAAGCCACAGTTGTGCAATCAAAGAGCAATTACCCAAGTCAGGCTCTTTATATTTCACAATGTCAAAGTTGGGGCTGATAATTTTTTATTCTTTAATAACATTTTCGTACAATATTTTTTTTAATAACAGATAGATGGTTTTCTCATTTGCCTAGTAATTCTAAAATGTAATTTAATATTCATCTCTTAATTGATTGTTTGAGTGTTTTATTATTTTTTTTTTTATAATATGGGACCTTACGGATCTAATTAATCTTCTATAATTCAAGCATCCAGATCCTTAGAGAATTAATCTGGAGGTGGATGATCATTTTACCGATTTACTCACCGAGTACATCTAAAAGTTTAAGTGACTCCTCGCTTAATAGTTAACGTTCTAAAATTTTCATTTCATAATAAGAAAATGTTCTATAATGTGCTATAGTTGAGATTTAAATTGTAAGTGCTTGGTCAATCTGTTAAATATCTTGTTGCGACATTATGCTTGGGCCATTGACTATTTTAGTATTGCACCATACTCAGGGAGGTACATTTTCATCCAACACTTGATGGACTCTAGGGATAATAATTTCCTTTGAACTCAATCCAATTCGAATGCATGAGGATATGGAGGGATGTTTTAGATCTGATTAAATAATCAAGTAATCAGGTATAGAGATTTTCGAGTTTGGATACTATCTATATCTAATCTGAATACCCATATGAAAGTTGAATACTTAATAAAAATAAGATAGGGATGAGGATGAAGATGGATATAATAAATGAATACAGAGGATATAAAATCTTACCCAAATCTAATCTATTATCATCCTTAATTGACTCTATGTTGTACATGCGACCAACTAGATATGATTTTGAGTTCAGTCTCACGTGGTGAGTTGTGAACTAATTATGGAAGCTCTATAACCTTTGATAAAGTGAGCTACAATTATCTTGAGCTAAAAAACTTCTAAGTTTTACACATACAACTAAGTTCTAAGTAACGATTCTCACACCAATTCCTATATCATTCGACTAATCCAGCTCAACAAACCCTAGTGACCTTGTCAATTCTTCTCTTTTTAGTACTCGCGTCAATCTAACAACAGTGCAACTTTCGATTGACAAAAGTGAAAAAGAAGTTTTTATATTAATCTTCCCAAAGAACACACGAACATGGCATCCACCTGCATACTGAACACCACATAGCCCCCCACCCCCCATCCCAATCATCTCATAGTACCGATGAACAGATGGGTGGAATCATAGCCTATGCCAAAAAGAGAGAATAATGTGTCCCTTAAAAGGAGAGAAAGCCTAGTTATGGTTGTAGTGCAGGTCTTCTTAATTATCATCCACCTCTGTTTGACCAGCAGCAGTATAATTAGTATCAATACATAGAGAATGATGACAGAATCCCTGTTGCATCTCTAGGCATACTTTCTTTTGAGTTTTAGTTTTCGGAAAAAGAATACACTTTTCAGAAGTGTTAAAAAAAAATATATGCTCTCTCTCCTCACTCACGCATGCAAGAATTCAGTGTCCCTTTACTACTGTGATGAATTAAAAATACTCCATAAAGCAGGGACTGTGCAAAAGGAAAAGTTAGAGTAGATAAAGATCGCATTGATTCAATGATATCTTATTCCCAATGGCACTTTTAGTAGCTTTTCTTCTTTTAATTTGTACGAGCTTTAGTTGGAATCCTGTGATCTCTATGTCACAAATAATAATGTCTAGCCAATTGAATTGAGTCATTGTTTATAATTGTCCTATTCAGCAAAAAAATATATCATCTGCCTAATTTATATAATAGGTGAATCACTGACTTCATGGGCATCTCTAATCACTTAGCAATAAAGCATATTATGCAGCCATCAATTACCAGCATTATTACGTGCAACATTAATTATGATCTGGAAGTTTAAAAATGTCTGAATTGTTCTCCACAGCTTTGAAGTTTCTCTATAAAAGGAGCAGATTCATTTATCAAGCCAATAGAGATCGATTTGTACTTGTTTGTTGAGCTAGCGTAGTAGTGAAGCAATGGAGGTTGGGCCGTGCAAAGGATTGGGAGAGATGAGCAAAGAGTCCTACAGGAGCCTCTCTGGTTCATGGCGCCGGGCTGAGGGCGCCCTCAACCGCGCCGTCGCCGGCAGCCGCGTCGGCAAGTATTTCAATATCGAGGCTCGCAAGACTTCCTTCACTAAGGAGCTCCGTGCAGGCGCCGCTACCTTCCTCACCATGGCCTACATCATCTCTGTCAACGCTGCCATCCTCGGCGACTCCGGTGGGCCCTGCACTCCCCGCCACTGCACACATGCGCACGCCGTCGTTGCCAATTCCTCGGCCACCCACGCGCGCCACCACGGCGCTCAGACGGTGCAACGCCCCTGCGACCTCGACGCCGACCCGGGGTACCAGAAGTGTCTGGAGACGACCAAGAGCGACCTCGTCACGGCCACCATTGTGGCCGCCATGGTCGGCAGCTTCGCGATGGGCGCTGTCGCCAACCTGCCGCTCGCGCTGGCCCCTGGCATGGGCGCCAACGCCTACTTCGCCTACAACATGGTGGGTTTCCGCGGGAGCGGCCCGGTGGCGTACGAGACCGCCATGGCCGCCGTCATGCTCGAAGGCTGTCTCTTCCTCGTCCTCTCGGTGCTGGGTCTGCGCGCCAAGTTGGCCCGAATGATCCCGCGTTCCATCCGCCTCGCCTCCGCGGCCGGCATCGGGCTCTTCCTCGCCTTCACCGGCCTGCAGGCCCGCCAGGGCATGGGCCTCGTCGGGCCGAGCAAGTCCACGCTGGTAGCCGTGGCGGCGTGCGCCAGGACAGACGCGGCCACGGGCGAGTGTCTCGGCGGCGTGATGCAGAGCCCCACCTTCTGGCTCGCCGCCGTTGGCTTCCTCATCACCGCCGTGTGCCTCTCGAGGGAGGTGAAAGGCAGTATGATCTATGGCATTGTGTTCGTCACCGTGATCTCCTGGTTCCGAGGGACGAGCGTCACCATCTTCCCAAACACCGATCAGGGGAACTCTCATTACCATTACTTCAAACAGGTGGTGGGCTTCCACATGATCAAGAACACGGCGGGGAGAATAAGCTTCCGCGGCTTCAACAAAGGCGGTGTGTGGGTCTCCGTCCTCACGCTGCTCTACGTCGACGTCCTCGACACGACGGGGTCGATGTACTCTATGGCAGAGTACGGGGGATTCACCGACGAGAGGGGCGGGTTCGAGGGGGAGTACCGGGCGTTCATCGTCGACGCGGGAGCCACCATCGTGGGGTCAGCGCTGGGGACGACGACGGTGACGACCTAATCGAATCGACGGCGGGGATGAGGGAGGGTGGCCGGACGGGGGTGACGGCGATGGCGGTGGCGGCGTTATTCCTGGCGTCGGCCTTCTTCGCGCCGCTGCTGACGAGCGTGCCGCCGTGGGCGGTGGGGCCGTCACTGGTGCTGGTGGGGGCGATGATGATGAAGGTGGCGAGGGAGATCGAATGGGGCGAGACGAAGGCGGCGGTGCCGGCGTTCGTGACCATGATCCTGATGCCGCTGACGTACTCGATCGCGAACGGGATAATCGCGGGGGTGGCGCTGCACTGGGCGCTGCATCTGTACGACTACGTGGCGGCGGCGTGGCGGTGGGTGGAGAAGGTGAGGAAGGTGATGGGGGAGGCGCAGAATCAAGTGTCCGCCGCCGCCGCTGCGGACATCATTCCCGGCACACCACCTGTTTGATGTTATGCTATATTGTTATTTTGTTTTTGTTTTTAATTTTAAGTATAAAAAAAAAAACCTCCAACAGCTCCTTCATTTGGAAGGCCATTTCTGAGCGGAAGAAAAGTTGGGAGGTTATTCGGATGTAATATCTTGATGATTAGAGATCCTGCAGTTGTTTAAGTTTTTTGATATATATATATATATATATATATATATATATATATATATATATATATATATATATATATATATATAATTTTAAGTTATTGAAATTTCACTCTATTAATTTTGAAAGTAGATGGTGTAATTCGTCTATCAAATAAAATTGAAATATAACTTATGCAGATGCTGATTTTTAAAATATTTGTCTCTATTAAAATTTAAATTTTGATATTTTTATTTTTTCTTTAAATATTTTATATAATTACTTTTTCTATATAATTCAAGTGTATGAGGGTTGTTGAAAATTCATGAGATGTTTTTTTTTTTAATTTAGGAATCGTAAATGCATAAGAGCATCCATAATGCTCTACCCTCTTTCCTCTTTGATGTTAAAAATATTGTGAAGGTGTGTTATAAGGGCATTCATAGCGGTTAGAGTCCATTAAGAGCTCCTTCGTTGTCATGTCTACACCATATCAAAAGTTAAAAACTTCATACCTCTTTCCACTATCAAAAAATCTCTCAACAACTTCTTCATAGGTTCCACACTTTTCACTATATATAATTCTCATTTCTCCTTCATATTTTACATTATACACCATTAAATTTTATAAAATTTAAATTTATAAATTGCTAACATGAAACTTCATGCATGGTCCCATATTTTTTAAACCTCCAAACCATATATATTTCTTTCCTAATTAAAAAAACATCTATAATATTATATTTAAATTTAAAAAATTTTAAAAAAAAACGGTGAATGAGCTATATGGAGCCGCTCCTTGCCAAATGGGGAAGAAGCTCCCTCCCACTATGGGAGGGAGCTTCTTCCGTACTGATCTGCAGTGGGAGCTCCGAAGGAGCTCTCACTGTGGATGCTCTAACATTCCTTCACTTGAACATATTTAAGAGAGGGGTGAGATGGGTCAGCCCTGGCCCACCCCACTAGTTTATGGTTTTTTTAATTTTATTTATTAAAAAAATTATAAATTTTAAAATTAAAAATTGAATAAAAGAGGTAAAAAATTATTTTTCTAAAAGTACAATTATTATTAAAAATAATAATTTTAATATTTTAAAATATATTTAAATTATATTTATTTAATATGTATTAATTTTAACATGATTAAGTGAACTGTGAGACCTATAAATAATAAATGTTAATGTTAAAAGCAATGTGGTGAAAAAAATATATTGTTATAATAAGTATGTGACAATAGACCTCATACTTTTTTATGAGGTGGTGGATATAATAATGAGTTAGCGTTGCAGATGCTCTAAGAGCATCCACATTGCTCCCATTAATAGGATATTATAGCACTCCCTTGTGTTAAAATTATTATGAAGGGGTATTATAACGCCCCTTCACTTGAAGGTGTACAAGATCTTGAAAGAACCCTAGCCCACCCCATGAGCGTATTATTTTTTTAATTAATTATGCAAAAAAATTATAAATTTTAAAATTAAAAATTGAATAAAATGGGTAAATAATAAAACATGAGTGTATTTATTTAATATGATATAATTTTAATATTATTGAGGGGACTGTGTGACTCATAAATAATGAGTGTTAATGTTAAAAGGAATGTGGGTGAAAAAAAATATATTGTTATACAACATATCTCATACTTTTTATGAGGTGATGGGTGTTATAATGGAAGCAGGTTGTGAATGCTTAAGATAAAACTTCTACTGTAAGAGGGAGATTGCCTCTTGTTTGAGAATAAGCTTTATAAGAGAAGAGGAGAATAAAATTTCTTGATTGTTTCACATCGGGATGAGACTCCTATTTTATAGGAGGTGAGATGGTTAATTAATCATTGTCAACTAGCGGAATAATAATTATATTATAGTCAAAATAATAACAACTAAATCAACCAAATAATGGCTGATTTGGCTGATTTAGTAACCAATTAATGGTAGATAAATTAGCCAAATATGAGTTAATTTTACAACCAAACAATTGTTGGAGCAATCCCAAAAATCCATGCAATCATGTGTTTTGGTGTTTAGGCATAGGGTTAGTTAGATTCACCCTTGTATTTGATATGTGTATTTGAGTTGTGCAAGTTTGCAGGATATACATATGACTCAGCTTGATGACTTCGGGTTCGGTGAATGATAGAACATCTGAGGGACCATGGATAAGGCAGCAAGGGCAAGGGCTAAGGGAAACGACTTCAAGGGCATCCGCGAAGGATGACATTGGAGACGAGCCGCGAGTGTGAAATGCATCCGAGGGACGAGAGCCAAAGAAGTAGGCTTGAAGGCAAGAGGTCAAAGATGCAAAGAAGAGTCAAGTGCATCGTGAGGGTCCAAGTGTTAGAGAAATGTACTCGTGAAGGGAAACCATGTCAATCGATTGGTACTGGGACCAGTTAACTGGGGGTGAACATAGAGAGGTTTGTTGGTTGCTACTCGGAAAACCTAATGGTTCTACTGTACAAAAATTTTGTACAAAGGTCTGAACCTTTTCTTAGCTACCATGTGTTCTTTTAAATTAAACTTGGATCGCCTGCGAAACTTAACACGTTTGATCCAAAGTTTAATCTATTTGTTCTTTTAGGTTTAAACTTGGATCTCTTGCGGAACTTAACATGCTCGATCCAAATCACCTAGGTTATTAATTTTATTAAATATTAATTTCCAAAATTAGCTTCTAGGACTGCATGGCGAGGCACATGACCTTCTTGGATATGGGAACAACCACCACTGCCTAGACAAAGCCTTTTAAGGAAAGCTAATATTTAATTTCCTTAAATAACTTTAGGTCAACCAAAAAGAACAATCAAATCAAAAAGAAAAATAAAAGAACACAACATCGAAAACAAATTCGAAATACTAGAATCGAATGCCTCTTGTATTTGGTATTTTTACAAAGGAATAAAACTAGTATGATGCGGAAATTAAATACTAGTATACCTTTTCTTTTGCAAACAAAAATCTCTAGGTCTTCTATCGTATTCCTCTTCTAACCTCGGACATTGTGTGGGCAACGATCTTCCGAGATGAGAAACCACCAAAGCACCTTCTTCTCCTCCTTGCAAGGTTCGGCTAAAACAAGAGCACTGTAACGACCCAATTTTCCTCATTAGGAGTTCTAAAAGTTCTTAAAAATATTTAAAAATGTTTTAGAAATATTCTAGAGATTTTTAGAAATTTTTAGAGTATTTTTAGGTAATTTTTGGAGGCCGTTTGGTATTTTTACTAAACGAAGGAAGTTTCGACAAAAATATGTCCAAGCCGAGAATTAAACCCACGACCTTTGATTCGGTCAAAATCCGACTGACCAGGTGGGCAAACGGATTTTTCTGTTTAGAAAATGTAGCGAATTTATTTAAGATAGTTAACAGAATATTGGATTATAAAAGGGATAAGTTGATCTTGGATTTGTTTGTTTAGAAAAGGTAGCGAATTTATTTAAGATAGTTAACAGAATATTATAAAAGGGATAAGTTAATGTTGGATTTTTCTGTTTAGAAAAGGTAGCGAATTTACCTAAGATAGTTAGCAGAATATTGGATTATAAAAGGGATAAGTTGATGTTGGATTTATCTGTTTAGAAAAGGTAGTGAATTTATTTAAGGAGTTAACAGAAATATTAAGTTATAAAAAGGGATAAGTTGATGCTCTGTTTTCCCGTGACTTAAACCATTCTCTCCTTCTTTTTTGCGTACGATGGCGGAGCTCGGGCAAAAAACGAAAGGGAGTTAGGGCATCATCTCCGGCGGTCGGCCAAGATCCTAGAAGCCCTTTTTGTTCAGTTGTGAGTCCAAGAATTAAGGTAAGTGCTTCTCACCTGCAGTAAGAGTAGTTTCGGACCTTTGTTCTTCTTGAATTCGAAGCATAAGAAGCGCTTATAGTACAGATTTTTAATTAAGCCTACAGTACAGATTTTAATTAAGCTTACAGTGCAGATTTTTATGTAGGCTTATAGTGCAGATTTTAATTAAGCTTATTGTGCAAATTTTTAATTAAGCCTATAGTGCAGGTTTTAATTAAGATTATAGTGCAGATTTTTAATTAAGCCTATAGTGCAGATTTTAATTAAGCTTATAGTACAGATTTTTATGTAGGCTTATAGTGTAGATTTTAATTAAGCTTGTAGTGCAAATTTTTAATTAAGCCTATAGTGCAGATTTTTAATTAAGCTTATAGTGCAGATCTTTATGTAGGCTCATAGTGCAGATTTCTTAGAGCTTAAAATGCAGATTTCTTTAGAGCAGATTTCTTTAGAGCTTGTAGTGCAGATTTCTTAGAGCTTAAAATACAGATTTCTTTAAAGCAGATTTCTTTAGAGCTTGTAGTGCAGATTTCTTAAGAGCTTATGGTACAGACTTCTTTAAAGTTTATAGTGCAGATTTTTGGTGGAACTTGTAGTGCAGATTTTGGTGGAATTTATAGTGTAGTTTTTTGGTGGAACTTGTAGTGCAGATTTTTTGTGGAAATTATAGTGCAGTTTTTAAAGAAAAATATTATAGTGCAATTTAGTTAAGTATTATAGTGCAGAATTTATGTTTGCATAGTATGCAGAAATAGTGTTGCATAAAATGCAGAATCTTGATTAGTATAGTATGCAGAATTTTGATTAGCATAGTATGTAGATTTTTGTTTATGCATTTCAAAGTTAGAATTTGTTTAAACATTTCAGTTTTTAAAGAAGCATTCTTTTATTAGAAGTATTAACAAGTGTAAAAAAGATAAAGAAAAGAAAGAGAAAGGTCAAGGCCTTAAGTAGATCCCAAAGTCAAGACTTTAGGGATTTTGACACACAAGGTGCTTAAAGAAAATGCCGAGGCATTATATATTAGAAGTAATAAAAGATAACAAGTATTTTACTTTATTTAAGAGGCTAGTACCCGACTTCCGAGGTTGTCGTTAAACAAATCCAGGTGTCCAATTCCGAGGTCTTGGCCCTGGTAGACCGAGGTCTGCTCTTTTAGGATTGGTGGCTCGCTACCCCAACCTATTAGGGAACGCGCATAAGATGGTACTACGCCTGGGCCCAAGAAGAAAGTTGATTATTATTTTGAAGTATTAAAGTATAAGTTTTTAAATAAGTGAAATAAGATTTAGAAAGTGTTTAAAATTTAGCAAGATTATGCTAGCATGATTGTATAGATTTGTTATACACGTTTAGCATTTCAGTATGTTTCTTTTGCTTGTAGATGAGCATGAGTAGTTTTCCTTTTGAACATTCAGCTTTTAGATTTCAGTATATTCACATGCATATTCGAGTTTTGTGAGTTAGATAGCGCTTACTAAGTAATTTTGCTTATAGATGCATTTTCCTCATACTGCAGATAAAGGAAAGGAAAAGTTATAGCAAAGGAAGACGACAAGGAGGTGGGGATGGATGTGTGATGCCTGGACTATTGAAGTCTTGGGACCTAGCATAAGAATTTATTAAGATTGTCATTTATTAAGAATGTATTAGATGAGTCATTTAGTCTTCCACTGCTAGTTAATTGTATGTTTTGAGTTTTTTTAGAATTTATGTATTGATCTTTACATGTGAACAACTCTAATTAAGTAAAGTTAGTAGTCTAGTAGCGCTCCGCCCTCACAGTCCAGTAGTGAGGAGGGTGGGGTGTTACAAGCACCTCCAAGGATGAAGAGAAAACACCACCAATGCTCCAAGGGATGCAAGCTTTCTCTCCTTCTTCTCCAAGCTAGAATCCGGCCACCACTTGATCTCCAAGAGGGAAGAAGGTTTCGGCCACAAAGGATGGAGAGAAGAGAAAGGGAAGTGGCCAGCCACACCAAGGAAGAAAAGAGGGAGAAAATAATAGAGGTTGTTCACCATGAAGGCTCCCAAAATCCCCTCTTTTATAATCCTTAGCTTTGGCAAATAAGGAAATTTAATTACAATAAAATTTCCTTAACATGAATTAATTAAGAAAAATTAAATAAAATTTCCTAATTAATTATATCATGGTCGGCCACCTCATAGAGAGCAAACAAGGTAATTTTCAATCAACAATTAAAAATTCCTTATTTGCCTTCGGAAATTTTAAAAAATAAAATTTCCTTTTAAAATCCATTCATGGTTGATAAAAAGAAATCTCTATAATTTTAATTTTTCATGTGAATAATTTACAAAGAAAAAAATAAAATATCTTTCCAATCTACAAATAAGGAAAGAGATTTAATCTCTTTCTTTAATCTTTTGTAGAACCTTATAAAAGAGATATTTTAATTTTTAATCTCTCCAATAAATTATACCTTTTATATAAGAAAATTTTAAAATTAAAATTCTTTTTTGATTTAATAGGGTCGGCCACCTTAGCTTGGGTTCAAGCTAGGGCCGGCCACCCATGGACCAAGGCTTGGCCGGCCCTAGCTTGATCCACAAGCTAGCTTGGCCGACCCCTACACCATGGGTATGAAGGTGAGTATAGGTGGGTATAGTACTCTATAAATAAGAGGCTACGATAGGGACCGAGAGGAGGAATTAGTTTTGGTCTCCCGATAAAATTAAGCATCCCGTGTTCGCCCCGAACACACAACTTAATTTTATCAATAATAATTCATTTTACTAGAGAACTATTATTGAACTACCGCACCAATCCCAAATTACATTTTTGGGCTCCATCTTATTATGAGTGTGTCAGTCTTCCTGTGTTTAAGATATCGAATGTCCACTAATTAAGTGAGTTACTGACAACTCATTTAATTAATATCTTAATCTAATAATAGTACCACTCAACCTTATCGTCATGTCGGACTGAGTCCACCTGCAGGGTTTAACATGACAATCCTTATGAGGTCTTCTTGGGGACATTATCAACCTAGATCACTAGGACACAGTTTCCTTCTATAATCAACAACACACACTATAAGTGATATCATTTCCCAACTTATCGGGCTTATTGATTCATCGAACTAAATCTCACACATTGATAAATTAAAGAAATAAATATCAAATATATGTGCTTGTTATTATATTAGGATTAAGAGCACACACTTCCATAATAACTGAGGTCTTTGTTCCTTTATAAAGTTAGTATAAAAGAAACGACCTCTAATGGTCCTACTCAATACACTCTAAGTGTACTAGTGTAATTATATAGTTAAGATAAACTAATTCCTAATTACACTACGACCTTCCAATGGTTTGTTCCTTTCCATTTTGGTCGTGAGCTACTGTTTATAATTTATAAGGTACTGATAACATCATCTTCTGTATGTGACACCACATACTATGTTATCTACAATATAAATTAATTGAACAACTACAAACAAATGTAGACAATTTGACCAAATGTGATTCTTTATTCAAAATAAATGTTTACAAAAGCTTAGGCTTTCAGTATACACTCTAACAAGGTTCTGCGCCCGAACGGTAGGGATCAGTCGACTGATAAAGAGTCGTTGGCCAGGCACCCTAATTAGTAGTCACCAAAATTCTCAAGTGCTCGTGTAATCCAAGAGGTCTTGGTGAGTGTTGTGGTGAGCCCCCCCCCCCCCCCCCTCCACAAGGAGTTGTTTGAGTAGCCGGAGTTTGTTGGGTGCTAATCTACAGACGAATAGGGATTGTCCACCTTACAGACAGTCGTGGAGTAGGAGCCCTAATCTCCGAACCACATTAAAGGAAATGTGTTAGCGGTTTGCCTTTTCATTTCCTTGTCTTTAGCTCTCTTTATATTCATATTAGTTTGTATTTCCACTGAGCAAACTAACAATTGTAGGAAGCGATCAATTTTGGGGCGCCGTCTATCCAACCCCCTTCTAGCAGGCTACAAGAACCCCAACAACAATGACCTGTTAATTAGCCAACTAATGACAGATTTAGCATGATAAAGTTTGATTTCCAATTAGATGATCTTTCTTATTTTCAACATTCTCTCTTAAATTTATGAATAAATGTAAGCCTAACTTAATGAGGACTTTAACTATATAGGTATCTTAATGAGATACCAGCAACTGCTCATGACTTTGCACATAAGGAGTAACTATGGTTATCAACTTCAATAGGTTTGCTCATGAAAGACGGGATTCAAAACAATGTGGATGACCGATTGGTTGTCATAATATTATTTGATAGGAATTGTGATAATAAATCCCGACTTCAACCATACTATTTCATTGGTTATGATTCTCATAACCCTATATTATACATCTACGCTTGATCTAGACACTACTAATTACTTCTTCAAGAGACTAGTTTTCCTCCAATGAACATAGAATATTCATTAGTCAATTTTTTATCTTGCTGTCTCCAACCTAGACGAACGATGATTCAGAACCGTCATTCGACGATTCCTAAAAGATCGACCCTTAACCTTAACCGTCAACTCAAGACAGCTACTATTCAACATTCAAAACCACCAGTTACAATTTGGTTCATGATTTGCAACAATTCAAGATTGTTCACTGTTCCTGACGACTCACGATGAAAAAAATATCCCAAAGAAAGGTGATGGAAAGGAAATCTCCCATTCCCGACCTATCTATCCTCGTTAATTAGATGACAAGACCAGGAGCAATGAAGTCCACTGGTGGCGATCCTCCCATTATTAAAGGCATTGAAGCCTCCGCTTTGTCATCTCCTTCGCCAACCACTAGATTCTCCTCCCTTTCCCTTCACATTTAGCCTCTGGAGGTGAGATGTCGTGATCCATCACCTAATCTACACCCCTTCAATCCTCTTTAAATGGTATAGAGTCCTTCCCCAGGAGGAAACCTTCGTTGCTACCTCCTCTATGGGCTACAGACTCATTGTACAAGCTTGTTACTCATGGCAAGCGGCCACTGGGCTTTAATAATAAAAAACAAATAAAAAAACATGATTGAACCAGTGATTCAAATTGACAGTTAAGATCCTAGATGGCTCAGTTTTGATTCAAGCATGTGTAACCGAGTTAATAGGTAACTGACCTATTGACCTAGTTACGAGTCTGAGCCTACGCCAACCCAATCTGCATCACATTAATCCACAATCTTTGAACTTTTGTTATTCTTCATGTAAATTCCTCTTCCTAGAGTGGAGATCCCTTGAGATATCTAAGAATCATTTCAGTTGTCTTCCAATGGATCATCTGAGGTGCATGCATATGCTGGCTAATTTGACTAGCTGCATATGAGATATCTGATCAAGTAATAGTCAAGTAGATGAGTTTGTCAATCAACCTCTGGTACCTTTGTATTTAAGTGAAAGGCTCATCCTTATTCTTCCCTTCATCCTATGTAGAGAATGGACCATTAGCTGGTTTTGTTTTCGGCTTATCTGTCTCTTACAAAGGTCAAGAGCATATTTTTTATGACAAAACTAGCCCTTAGGAGAGTAGACTAATTATATGCCTAGAAAATACTTTAATTTTTCTAAATTTTAAAATTTAAATTTAGACATTAAGAAATTTCTAACTTGATTAGTAGAGTTGATGTCATTTCTATTAACAATTATGTCATGTATAAAAATATTATGATTATTTTCCTATCATTAGTTTTAATAAAAGAGAAGAATCATTATTGTATGTTTTTAATTGAGACTAATAAGTGCATAATTTAATTTCTCATACCAAACTTAAGGAGATTATTTCAACCCATAGATAGTTTTTCTTAGTCAATAAATCTTTCTTCCTCTCATTAATAAACTTTAAGGTAATGATTTATTCCTCTTATTAATAAACTTTAAGGTAATTGCATATATAGTTTTTTCTTCTAGCTCCCCTAAAGAAAAACATTTTTAATATTCATGTGGTACATTAGTCATCTCTTATTGGTGGCTAATGATAAAAGGATCCTTATAGTGTTCATCTTAGTCACTAGTCTAACTTTATTTCGGTGTAATCAAATGTTTCCATGTAATCAACACTGTAAGTTTGGATATATCATTTGGCTATTAGTCTAGCTTAAAACGATCTACTGAACCATTGTTGTTATGCTTGACTTTATAGATCCATTTAACTCTATTGCCTTCTTGCCCTCGGATAAGGATGTAGCGAGACTAGAGCCGTCAATTTGGGTTGAGCCCGTCGGGTTGGCCCGCCCCGTCAAACAATTTAAGCGGGTTGGGTTGGAATTTTATCAACCCAAGCCCGCCACGGGCCGACCCGCCTAGGCCCGCGACACGCGCGGGTCAGCCCGCGATGGGCTTGGGTTGCCCTGCGGGTTGAGAAACACATATAAGCTAAGTTTTTTTGCCAATTTATTATCTTTCTTTTTATAATTTTGAAATAAAAATAATACTTTTTATCCCACATAACTACTCATTTGTGTTCATTTATATGTAAAATACATGTTTATGGATACATTTGGATGATGAAATATTTCCGAAGTAAAACATTCAAAATATAAAATATTTTTTATTTTTTTTAAAAAAAATGATAGGCCTACGGGTTGGCCCGCCAAACCCACAACCCGCCTTAGATTGGGTTGGGTTGAAAATTTCCCAACCCGCCAAGTTTACGGGTCAGCCCGTCCCACCCCGCCATGGGTTGGCCCGCTTGACCGCTCTAAGCGAGACTCTGCATCCTTCAATATATGATTTAAAAAGTATACAGGCTGTTGCTCTTGGTCGTTCTACCTAACTAGAGCCGACTCGACCGCATACTCGTTGGATGATAAATAGATCTAGAGTGGCTCACCAAGAATTGGCTTAGCTAATACAAGCAAGGAGTTAAGGTATTCCTTCAGCTCTTCCAATGTCCGATCGCACTCCGCGTCCCATTGGAATTTCGTAGCTCAGTGAAGCACTTTAAAGAATGGCAGACTCTGGTCAGATGACTTGGATATGAATCTGGATAGTGTCGTGATCCGACCATCCAGCTGTTGCGCTTCCTTCAAGTTCCGAGGTGGCAGCATGTCTTGCAATACTTTGACTTTGCTTGGATTGACTTCAATGCCCCGCTCGGTGACGATGTAACCCAGGAAGCAGCCACTCTTCGCACTAAACAGACACTTGTCGGGGTTCAGCTTTATTCCATACACCCTCCGTGTTTGGCAGGTCTCCTCGATATCTGCGCATAGCTCAGTAACTCAGAGAGATTTTATTAATATGTCGTCGACGTATACCTCCATATTACGACTGATCTGCCATCAGAACACCTTGTTCATTAGCCTTTGGTAAGTGGCTCCGACATTCTTGAGTATGAACGGCATGACGTTGTAATAGTACATTCCGTTGGCCGTAATGAAGCTGACCTTCTCCTAGTATTCTCGGGCGAGCGACAACTGGTGATACCCCTGGTATGCGTTGAGCATGCAGATCAGCTCGCAATCCGCCGTTGAGTCCACCATCTGGTCTATCCTGGGCAATGGATAGAAGTCCTTTGGGCACGCCTTGTTCAAATCACGGAAGTCGATGCAGACCCGTCATTTATTGCTTGGCTTGGAGACTAACATGACATTAGCTAGCCAGCTTGGGAATTGAACTTCCCTAATATGGCTGGCCTCTAGCAATTTCTCTATCTCTGCCCGGATGATCAGATTTTGCTCCGCGCTGAAGTCCCTCTTTCTTTGCTTCACCGGCCGAGCATCCGGTCGGACATGAAGCTCATGCTGAGCCACGCTTGAGGACATACCGAAAAGCTTGTGTGTCGACCTGGCGAACACATCGTGATTTTGTCTAAGGTAGACGACCAACTCTTCCTTCTTCTCCACCTCCAGGTTAGTGGCAATAAAGGTGGTTACTTCCATTCGGCTGTGGTGGATCTGTACCTCATCCTTTTCTTCGTACACCAGTGTAGGAGGCTTTTCAGTGATTGCCTTCACCTCCAAGCGCGGATTCTTCCGAGCGCTTCTTGCTTCGGACTTGACCATCTCGACGTAGCATCGGTGAGCGCCCAACCTATCGCATTTAACCTCACCCACCCAGTCGTCCACCGGAAACTTAATCTTTGGCACTAGGAAGACACTACTGCCCAGAATTCATTGAGGGTCGATTGACCCAAGATGATGTTGTAGGCCGATGGTGCGTCAACCATGATGAAGTTCGTGGTTCTGATTCTCCTCAATGGTTCTTCCTCAAGCGAGATGGTCAGTCGAGCCTGTCCGAGCGGTAGCACTTCATTGCTCGTGAAACCGTAAAGAGGGGTCGTCATGGGCAGCAACTCATTCCGATCAATTTGTAATTGATCGAACGCCTTCTTGAAGATGATGTTCACCGAACTCCCTGTATCAACAAAAGTTCGATGAATAGTGTAATTAGCGATTACCGCTCGGATGATCAGCGCGTCGTCGTGAGGGATCTCCACTCTCTTCAAGTCGCTGGAGCCGAAACTGATCTCGGGCCCTTCGACCTTCTTCCTACTGCATCCAACTGTGTGAATCTCTAGCCGTCGAGCGTACGACTTCCTGGTTCGATTGGAGTCGCCATCGGTCGACCCTCCGATGATCATGCCTATTTCTCCTCGGGATGCATTGCTTCTAATTTCTTCTTCCCGAAAGGAGGGTCTATTTTGCTTGGCCGAGACTCCGGAGGGATCAATGTCATCCCTCTGCTGATGTTGATGGTGTCGCTCGAGTGCCTTTTTTTTGTCCTCTCGCTGCCCAGTAGATCGATGTCTTTGTCGTCGATCGGGAGAAGGAGATCGGTGGCAGTATTCTCTTGGAGTCGGTCGGCTGACAATTGGTGTTAGACCGCGATAATCACGTGTGTTATGAGTCGCCGACTGGTGGAAAGAACAGAACATCGGCGTCCACACCTTACCTTTTGTTGTCTTCTACCGACTGGAAGTCACATGCTACACGACATGTGTCCTGATCTCCTGGTGTGGCGGCGCTCCTTCGGCCCTCGGCCCTTTGGGCGGTTGATGGCTGCTTGATAGTTGGCGCTCAGTCGACGTCTCTTTTCTTCTTGCCGCTTGGGCTTCTTTCACATTTATATATTCGTTGGCCTTCTTGAGCATGTGGTCGAGGTCCCTGGGCGGCTTTCTAATGAGCGATCAGAAGAAATCTCCCTCGACAAACCCTTGAGTGAAGGCGTTCATCATCATCTCGGATGAGACCGAGGGGATGTCCATGCTTACTTGATTGAACCGCTGTATATAGGCTCGGAGCGTTTCTTTCGATCCTTGCTTTAGAGAGAAGAGGCTGACGCTCGTCTTTTGATAACATCGGCTGCTGGCGAAATGATATAAGAATGCAGCTCGGAAGTCCTTGAAGCTACGTATAGATCTGTCTAGCAATCTTCTGAACCAACGTTGTGCCGATCCGCGATCCGGAGAGGGTAGTGAGAAAAACTTGACACTTCACTTCATCCGTATACTGGCGCAGCGTGACTTCATTATCGAACCTATCCAGATGATTATCTGGATCGATTGATCCGTTGTATGTCCCGATCGCCAGCGGGGTAAAGTGTTTGGACAGAGGGTCTTATAAGATCTCCTTGGAGAATTGCCAATTGATATGTTCAAGTGATGCGTTGCTTCGAGGCGCCTTGTCTTTTCATGCATCACGAACGGGAGCATCATCCGAAAACGATCCCCGTTCTTGATTCGCCTGGTCTATTTATGAGCGGGTTTGGAACAAGGCGCGATGAAAGGGGATCGACGCGAGCGGCGCTTCCTCCTGTGTGTCGATCGACCTTTTATTCTGCCCCCATACGGAGATTTGCTCCGCTTGGTCTTCCTGTCCCGCTCGTCTCCCAGCCGTCGATGTTGCAGGCTGCGACACTTGTCGATTGGCTAGCGCCTGTTGTTGATGTTGCTCAATCATCTTTACCTCTCAGGCTTGATTTTGATCGTCTCTCACGGAATATACAATGGGAGTGATAAAATTAAGATTTGATTATTTGTATTTGCGAGGCGCCTTGCCTTTTCATGCATCCCGAATAGGAGCATCATCCGAAGACAAACCCCGTTCTTGATTCACCTGGTCTATTTCTTAGCGGGTATGGAACAAGGCGCGATGAAAGGGGATCAGCGCGAGCGACGCTTCCTCCTTTGTGCCGGTCGGCCTTCTATTCTGCCCTCATACGGAGATTTTCTCCGCTCGGTCTTCCTACTCCGCTCATCTCCCGGCCGCCGATGTTGCAGGCTGCGACACTTGTCGATCGGCTAGCGCATGTTGCTGATGTTGCTCCATCATCTTTACCTCTCGGCTTTGATTTTGATCGTCTCTCATGGAATATACAATGGGAGTGATAATATTAAGATTTGATTATTTGTATTTGATGGTTTTGATTTTGATATTGTAATTGGGGATTTATGTTGGATTGGATATTAAAATTAATAAATGAAAAACATTTTAATCTAATTAGATACTATGACACTAATTTTAAATTATCCACATATCAAATTTGACTTGATTTCTTGTCCACCTCTTTGCTTCTAGGTTACTCGATAGTAGCAACGAGCATCTTGACGATGGCAGTGTTGGCCTTGTAAGGCTGTGGGCGATGCGCAACCTCGCCCGTGACGGCATTACGCTCCTTTCCTATCGTGAGGTCGTGGGGCAGCGCATGGCCTTGCCATGAGGTCCCCAACACAGTGCTCGTGGGAGAGGAGCGACCTCACCAAGAGGTCATGGTCGTAGCCTCATGCCTCACATGCAACCTTGCGACGAACCATGACCTCATTATAGGAAGCACCGACAAGGAAGATGTCATGACACCTCAGGGATCCAGTCACAATCAATTACGACTAATTCATGACTACCAGGGCTGGTCCTAGACTTTGAAGGGTCCAGTGCAAAAAAAATAAATAAATGGGTCCTTTAAATTCAGATAAAAAATAATAAAATCGATACTATATAATAATTCATCAACAGAACACATAAAATAAAAGTCATAATAATGAAAACATTATATTCAATGTTGTTAATACTCAGTATTAGAAAATGAAAAAGAATTATTACAATTAACTATGAAAAATTGATCTTCTTGCAGTTTTATTTGCAAAGTCATCGATCAATTTTTCATAATTGAGTTTTTCTAAAAACTCACTCTCAATCGAAATCATAGCTAATACATTCAATCTTGTTTGGGTCATGGTTGATCTTAAACAAGATTTCAACAACTTCAATTTAGAAAAACTTCTTTTTGCAGATGCGACAGTCACCGGAATAGTAATAATATCTTGTATGCAATGAATGAAATCGGGAAATAATTCATTCTTTGCAAAAACATTAGTATTTCACTTGCTGTTTTTGTTTCCTTTGGCAGAATATGTTGTATGATTTTTAGTTCTTGATATAAGTCATCTCCATCCAAATCTGAAACATCTTGTCTTGTACCATTTTTTCTTTGTAGTTTCCTTTCAAGATTCTTACAATGAGTTCCAAGTCCTCATCAATCAATGAACTCAACTTTTCAGCTGTGAAAAGAAATCCAAAAAGATCTTCATATTCCTTGTATTACTCAAACCTTGTCTTCAATGACCCAATTGTTTGATCTACTATGAACAAGAAATAATAAACTCTAAAAGCTTCCTCGACAGATTCTTGAGGTAGTTTCGAAGATTCATATGTAACCTCATCAAAATGTCTTTTTCTATGTATTTGTCTTTTTTCAGAAAAAACAAGATCAATCTTCATTGTTGAAGCAAGTTTTTTTTACTGTATTGATAGTTTGTCCAAATCCAGATTCTCTATACTCTTCAAAAGAAGCAATTAACCCCTTAATCTTGGTCATAGCAACATCAATAAGCATGTTTTCAAATTTTTAAGCTTTTGCTAATAATATTAACTTTACCTAATATCTTATACAAAATAATCATACCCACTAAAAACTCAAAATTTCCAAGTTCAAAAGTTGCTAAAGACTTAGCTTCACTTTTATTTTTAGAGTCAGTGTCTTTTTCTTTGGAAACTTGAAGTAAAGCTTCTCTGATTTGTTGAGCTTGAAGTACCACTGCTTTTACACTTTCAGTACGACTTTCCCATCGAGTGATTGACAATGGCTTGAGAGTTAAACCTTTTACCGTTACATGATCTATCAAAATCTTCCACCTCCTTGTAGAATGAGAAAATATTGTATAAATCCGTTGTACTACTCAAAAAAAGTCTTTCGCTTTTCCACAGGAATTTGTAATATCACAAAGTGTTAAATTCAAACAATGACAACCACATGGAGTATACAATGCTCTAGGATTTATATCCAACAATTTTTTTATACGCCTTGGTGCCTCCCTTTTATATTTGCCCCATTATCATATCCCTGCCCTCTCACATTATCAATATCAAGATCATAACTCTTCAACACATTTTGCAGTTCTTCAAACAAGCCTTGTCATGTTGTATCATCCACTTTTAAAAATCCCAAAAAGTATTCTTCTACTTTATTGGGCTTGTAGAAACATCAACACATCTTATAACTAAAGTCATTTGCTCTTGGTTACTAACATCAAGAGTGCAATCAAGTATTACAGAAAAGAACTTAGCTTTTTTAATGATTTCAAGAATAGAACTCTTTATTTGAGAAGCTAACAAGCATATCAATTCATTTTGAATTTTATGGGTAAGATAATGATGATGTGTATTTCTTTCAATATGTTTCCTCATCACTGAGTCCCACTCAGCAATCATCTCAACAGCAGCCATAAAATTTCCATTGTTATCATCATAAAGTTTCTCATTACTACCACGAAATGCTATATTTTGTTTAGCCAAAAATTTCACAAGTGAAATTAATTGGTGTAATACCTTCCTCCAATGCTCTTTTGCCTTCTTGATTTGATCTTGAATAGCATGATCAATTGTTGTATCCTTCATTAACCTGATACGCAACTCAGACCAACTAACATAATAATTGATATGCTCAATATTTGTCTCATGTTCTTTAAGTCTGCTACTAATATGCCCCCAATCACAGTATCCCTCATTTGCTAGTTGACTTGATTGAGGCCCCCTTTTGAACAACTTGCAACAAAAACAAAATACTTTATCAAGTGCTTGTGAGTAGACCAACCAATCTCTATGGTGCTTTTGACCATTTGGCAAAATCTGTGTATAGAAATCTGAAGAGAATCGTCTATTTGATCTATCTTTGGGACCATTCCCTGTTAATACATCTATTATAGGGCCCTTTTCCATTAATTGATCCTTCCACTTGGGATCTAAATTCTCCCAATTTTTAAGATAAAAAATGTCAAGTGGAATTGATGAACTTGGTTCTTCATTCACTTTGTTAATAGCATCATTATCACTTTCAGAATAATTATTTTTAAAGTCTAAGTCATCACCACTTTCATTGTCTTCAATCTCATTCACATCTCCTTCTATATCATTTTCAATGGCTAAGTCTTCATGTAATCCATTACCATTGTTTTCTTGTTTTTCTTCATTAACTAAATCTTCAAATGATGAATTTTTTTATTCTTTGATAATAAATCTGTCAATTGTCCCTCTTTGAGACTCAATAAATTCTTCAACTCTTTTTTTTCCCGCTTATTATGTCCTGATAAATACTTTCTAGTATCAGACATTCTAATTTTCTATTAAAAAAAATCAAACTCTCAAACAACCACTTATTATAGATATTAGACAAACATTTATTATAAAATGTTTATTTTGCAACTCAATTTCCTATGAAGTAATTTCCTATGAAAATAAATCCCTGCTCCATGAAGCTTGAGAAACATAAGCAGAGAGAAAGGGGCTAATTAGAAAAAGCTACTGATTCAACCATTGTTATAACTACTTAAAGGAGCCAATTGGAAGAAGCACTTTCAAAAGTACAAGTTCTAGAAGGAATTGTTGAGCAATTGAAAAACAAATCTGATGAATTTAAAAATGAGAACGGAGATATAATCAGAATCAATCTTAGACTCTCTGAGGAGCTTGCAACACATGAGCACAAAATGAATCATTTAAAGGTACAACCAACTTCAACACTCTAAGAAAGAAGTAGAGTACCTTGAGAAATGTTTTACTTTGACAGAGACAAACTCCAATCACAAGTTAGTATGAATAACTTAATCATATATGCACATGAATGTCAGGTAGATAGGTAAAATTCTACAAGCTGATAAGTTGCAAGTTAAGAGTTTGATATCTTGCATTTCACATTTGTACAATTAGAAATCTTGCAATAGGGACTTCATTTTCTAAAAATGAGAAGTAACTTTGTAGATAACATATTAACATTTATCATGGAAGAAAACAACATACTAATTGCTAAGTAAAACATATAAGAAGGAAAAATATGATTCATATGAATATACAATAGTCCAAATAGAGGGAAACTGGAATAATTGAAAATCAAAAAATTTATCTTGATTCTCTTGTGAAAATTCTTAAAGTTTAGCCATTTGGGGAAGGTGTTGTTGGCGTCCCAGGTATCTCTACATCTTGGAAGAATGCAAGGAAATAGGAAGACCGAGAAAGAGGAGCAAGAGATGTCTCTAAAAAAGTGTAAAACTGCATCTACATAAGTGCGCTGTAACAAAAGAAAGTCAAATATTTGCATGATTGTGCATGCTAATTGCATGTCATACTACAATCGAATATGTAAATAATTAGCTTTATTTAACAGGTAATACTACCACGTCTCTATCGAGCCTTTGATGAACAGCAAAAGCAGAAAAAGGCGACACCTTTAGGTTTAGCGAACATGGAGGAAGAAATATCTACATGGTTATTTTTTAGTACTTTTACAAAAAAAAAAAAAAGCTCATAATAATTTATAATTTATAAATAGGTCCTTTTAATTAAATTTTTTACATAGGTTAACTTTGCTATAAAATATATATAAAAAAAATGGGCCCTTCAAAAAATGGGACCCTGCGCGTCAACCCCATGTTGACCGCATCAGTGTCAGTTCTGACGACTACGATTCAATTGTAATGACAAATAATACATCTCCTAAATTAATTTTTTTTTTTTTTTTTTTTAATGAACTAGAGGATGTAGCCTAGCTTCCCAGGCCCCCGTACCTCTAGAAACTGAACCCCAGCCCAAGGTTTAATTGTAGTTTACTGCAACCGGTGGTTTAATCGTAGTCTACTGTAGCATAAAATAAAAAAATAAAAAATGAACCCCCAACTCGAATCGTCGTTGATTTAAACGGTCGGTTCACGATTATTTTCGAGCCGGAATCAGTCTGTCTAGGACTGGATCGATTCCCATGCCCTAGTTGGCCGGATGAAGAATTTCGAATCTAATCCAATTTAAAATAGGCTGCGGGGTTACATGGATTTGTTTATAAATAAAAATAAAAAATTCCTATCATTTATTAAATTTAATCATTTCATCATAAATAAACTAAGGCTTATTTATTTTGATTTTTAATTATTTTTTCTTCTCAACCCATGGATCAACCCGAGTTTCATCACTCGGCTTGCGCGGACTCATAACCTACTCAAACTATTTAATTAGTTTGGCGGGCTGAATTAATCTAAATTTACGGTTCTAATGACAGCTAACAACAACGAGCAATTTAGTTTAAGCATAGATATATTTTGGTTTAAAATAAGATGCGTTACTTGGATTATATTTAAAGAAAATAAGATGCGTGATTTAGATATAAATTGACGGCTTTAATCACGGCTAACAACAACAAGCGATTTCGTTAAAGCATAAGATATGTTGGTTTAAAATAAGATGCGCCGCTTATTAGATTTAAGGAAAATAAGATTTGTGATTTAGATATTTAAGAAATAAAACTTAAACCTCGATTTTTTTTATTGTTTGACTTATTGCCTTACACTCATCGTTTCCTTCCGTCGTTTTAACTCCAAAGTTCACGCAAAAAGGAGAGATGAAAGATGGGCGGCGGCATAGAGTGTGTTAGAGTGGTGTGTTGGATTGGGTTAGCAACAAAACTTAGACCTCTGTTGCTTTCACTTCTCTCTTCTTCGTCCATCACCAAATCAGTACAGTGCGTATAATTTCAGCTGTCGTTTATTTGGATAATTATCTTGTTACTGAGACAGTTTTCTCCATCAATCTTCCGAAACGTTCCTAATCAATTCAAAACCAAGCGATCGATGAGGTTGCATGATAGACCACAAGGCAGTGTGATGGTAAAAATTAATTAGATTATATATTTATTTGTTTATAATTTTTAGAGTAATTTGGATTTTTTTTTAAATAAAGTTTAGGTTTTCTTAATTTAATTATATAAGACCTTATATTCTGTATTTCTATGTATCAATTTTAGATTTAATAATATAGTTAGTTTTTTTTTCTCTTGATTTCTACATAGTATCGGAGGATCTCTTTCTCTGACATAATTTTTTCTACCGTCCCCTATTATTGTTTCCTGTTGCCACTATTATCTCCTACTGCTATTATTGATTTCAGCGTCGACATCTATTTTCTGTCGATTTCGACGCCGACATATTGTCATACCGATTTCAGCGCCGATTATATTTGTCGGCACTGGCACTATTTTCTGTCGATTTCAGCACCGACGTATTGTGCTGCCAATTTTGACGCCGATGCTCTTTTCTGTCGATTTCGATGCTGGAGCCCTATGTTGTCGATTTCGGCACTAATTGTAGAAAATATATTCTAAATGCATGATAGACGAATTAATTAAATGCAGTAAAAACTTACAGCGATCTCCCGCAGATCCGCAATTGGCAATGACGAAACTCGCTGTCGGAAGAGCGATCACAGGATCGGAAAGCCCTCCGCAATTCCACAAACCAAATCCCACCGTCTTGGATGTTCTCCTCTTACTCTCGTCGCACACTCGCAATTTCACACACCCTGAGCCTTGGACGGACCCCCTTTTATATAGGGAAATACGCTAGGGGCATAATGGACTTTTCCATTATGAGTAGTGGGGAACATGGCCACATTCCCCACTATCCCCATTTCCAACATCTCCCACTCGTCCAAGGTAAGTCACTAAGACTAGTTCATTCAGGTAAGTCACAAAGACTTAATAAGTCACATAGACTATTAGAGAGTTTGGTCACATAGACCATATGAGAACATCCAATCCATACTTAGAGAAAATGGTTCGTGCGACAGCAAGCACACTGAGCGATAGTTGCTAAGAAGATTGTTACACCTTGACTTAGCCGCTCTTTGAGCAATCAATGCTAATAAAGTTGTTACACTTTACTTAGCTACTCAAATAAATTAGAGACACACTCTTTATGGCACTTAGCCACTTTCCTGGTGGCACATAGCCTTTATCTAGAATCCATCCAATTTTCAAGTGACACACAGCCATTATCTTGAAGATATTCATGTCTTGCTATTTACCCAGATTAAATAATTTTCATTTACATCGATATGAACATCTCTAATCCCTTATAATGATTATTATGTCATGAGCATGTTCCATATCCAATATTCACATTCATTTCCGTACATAACAGAAATGGGTCGACCAGTGAATAACAACAAAAGATGTAAATATATTTAATCTTCCTTTTTAGCTAGAATCAATTCATTTTAATCAGTCGCTTTCCTAGTTATGCTCCATAGACCGAATCATCCATAGCCATAGGATACACACTAAAGTAGCAGACACTGATTAAAACTTCAAGTAAACAGCTAAATAGTCACTAAAGCAAAAATTGAGATTAACATATAATCTCAAAGGTCTCACATAGTAGAGAAACAGGGATTCTTTCTCCTACTACCTTTATTGTCGCAATAGCACATGTGGTATGAATCACATGCTACGATGTTATTATCTTTACTAAAAAGAGCGCATGTTGTCTTCAAATTTAACATCGTACAGATTTTGATCTAGATATACTTAACGTCTAATCCTGAATTCAACATATGAATTCTAATATGGCCTTCAACAGGTTCAGTAAATGGTGGGTTCATTTACTTAGATCATTATTTACATATAAATGATCTCATCTTGACATAATTATCAAGGCGACCTCAACTTATGAATCTGTCTCTAATTTCATAATTTCAGCTACGTAAGCTGTTTCATAAGTAACGGTCTTACCCCTATTTGTACTTAACAAACAGAGATGATTGTCCATGTGAGTGGACCAATCTCCACCTGCCAACATGCTCACCGAGATCTTATATGAATGTAACAAATACAACATATACACTGAATAAATTATGACAAATGACACAATCATAACATAAAGTCTGATTGTTATTCCAATATTGTTACATTCTACGAAGTCCCAAAGATTTTACATGTTCTTTAAATGACTCTTTATGTCACGCCCCGGAGGAGTCCCTGTCCGAAGAAATTTCGGCAGCACCGCCCCTGTACGGCGGACAATTTGAAACTTTCTACAATCACTATATACCTCAGCCACATGCGGCTGGAATAATAACAAAAATAAAACAATCACCACGCAGTTTATATAAATATAAGCAAAGCAAAGCAGTATTACCATGACTCAAAATCAACCCTACTCAACTACACTCGTAAAGCTCAAATCCGATGAACTCACCTCTTCTGCCGTCCAGGCAGGCATGTAGTAGGATAAATCCAAATCATACCAAAAATCCATCAAACGATAAGAATCCATACAATATCCATAAGTAAAACAATACAAGATTAAAAACAAAGTCTGATAGAGAAACTAAGATAAAATAACAACTCAAGACCAGCAGAGGACTAGCACTACGTGCAGATGGGGACTAGCGACTGGAACTGCTCCGGACAGCCTCAACCTGAAAATCTAACAACAATGGAGGCGAGTCCAACACTCAGCAGGTATAACTGATATGCAAAATAAAGTAAATAACAGACAACATTAATCATGCGTACAGTCTCCTGAATACGAGAAGGATAAATGCAACTGAAACAAAAACAAGAGAAAATTGTACTAACCAGGATCAAGGTAAAAAGGTAACAGGGTTGTCAGACCGAAGGTGTCATAATCCTGTATGCATGTCAATCAAATGCATTCATATAAATGCAGCAAGTAAATGCAACAAACACAAACAATAAATGCATCATGCATATGATGCCAATGATATGGTCACCCCTGACGCCAGTCAGCCATCTCACACACAATGGTGTGTCTGAGTGGGTAGAGCTGTGACAACTGTGCACTCTAACATCACTGCCCCTGATGAGTACTGAGTGGACGGGATGCTATCGGAGTACACACATACTCCTACCCCGAAATAATAAATAGGAGAGCGCAATGCTCTCATCTCTCGGTACACGATCACGGGGAGGACTCTCTGCCAGCTACCACGCCGAGTCACACTACCCATGAGCGGACCAACGGAGCCAAACAAAGTCCAACTGCCTGCCGGCTACAATGCTGCTACACTAAACCAACAGAGCCAAACAGAGCGGAATTGTCTGCCAGCTACCACGCTGAGTCACCAGAAAAACGGAGCCAAACAGCAGAACTACCACACACCTGTCTGATATACCACTAATCCATGAGTGGTGGTGTGTACAGATACATATAACTTGCGATGCGCTCTCAATAATGGAGCAGACAATCGTACAGCATGCAATCATGCAAGATGATGCATGACACTAAACATGGCAATATCATGAATAGCATAGCAAGATCCATACATAAATAAAAGGTGTACCACAAGTCAATGTATCATATGGAAGGTACACAAACAGATAGGGTATCAAATAAACCCTAGGTCCTGAACATAATGTATCATATGGTTGGGTCACTACCTATAAAGCAGGTATGATTAGGTAAATAATAACATGCAGTGCATGACGAGTAAACAAGCAAACATGTAATAGATCATGTAGTGACCAACCGAAACAAATGGAAAACACAATCATGCTATATGTTAAACACATTATTATGCATATCAAAAGACATAAGTCAAAGTACCCGCCTCCGATAAAATGATCCAAATCTGACTCCGAGATGCTCGTCTCGCGTCAAAGTCCTGTGCCACCAATGTAATATATTTTATTTAGCTACATTTCTCATAAATAGCTAAATAAAAATCTCTAACCCTAAATTAGGAAAAAACCCAAATCATATGACCATCGTCCTGTCTAAACAAATTGGACGATCAATTAGGATTAGTTACCTAATCCTCAATCCACCCTTTGATTAAAAATCCAAAACCTAAGTCCAATTACCCATGCATCTAAAACATGATGAATCATATATTCCATTTTAAATTTAATTCAAACATAACCCTAATTCAAATCTACACATGATCAACCATCTAAAATAATCGAATCAAAATCATGATCAATAACATGTATCAAATGCCCTACTCCTTACCTTATTCCTCAGCCTTGATTGTTAATCCACAGCAGAGATAAATTTGCTGCCGAGAACAGATCCCACAAATTTCAGATGATCCCCTGTTGTTTCACTGTAGGTGGCTAAAAGAAAAACCAGGCAGTTGAATTAGGGCACGGAAGGGAACTCCAAAGCTTAAGTTGTTGCTTCTAACCGAAGACTTACTTAATCTTCTGAATTCCGGCGATCTAGGGCAGAGACAAAATGGTGGTGCTGGTCCTTCCTCCCGGCGAGCTCTTGTGGCTATCTGGTTGGCAACGTCAGTGCTAGGGTTCGGACACAGAGGAGGGGAGAGGAACCGGGAGGCGGCGTCGGCGCTAGGCTCGGGTGCCGACACAGAAAATCGGCCGTGAACACAAACTAGGGCAGAGGAAGAAAGGGTGCTACGCGGTGATCGGCGCTAGGGCACCGGGGGGTTTGCGGCGCTGCTCCGTGCGTCGCCGGCGGCTAGGGCGCAAGAGCGGCGTCGCTGTGGTGACGGCAAAGGAGGGCTTCGGCACAGAGAAAGGGAAGAAGAGAACAACCTGTTGGTGCGGGTAGCACTAACGGTCTAACCCAGGTTTTGATGAATGACAAATAGGTTAAGTTAGTTGTGTTGTTGTCTGACACTTTGATCAAGTGTGCAGGAAAAGTCCAGCTAGGTCGACGGGCTGACCGGATAGCTGGCGAGAAGTCCAAGCGGGTCGACGGGCTGACCGGACGTTTGGCGAGAAGTCCAGCTAGGTCGACGGGCTAACCGGATAGCTGGCGAGAAGTCCAAGCGGGTCGACGGGCTGACCGGACGCTAGGCGAGAAGTCCAGACGGGTCGACGGGCTGACCGGACGTCTGGCAGGTAAGTGAGGTAAGTCACTGGAGGGGAGTGACTGTGAGGGTGCGTTCCCGGGAAGGGGACATTAGGCGTCGATCAGGCTTAGATCCATTTCGGATGTCTAAGTCGAGATCGTGACTAGATTCCGGTCTCGGAAAGACGGAATCTAAGTCATACTCTCTTTATCTATCTGTTGAACTTTAACTGTGCTAACCATTTGTTTTACAGGATATATATTTGCCTCGGACTAACCTTGTTTTGCAGGAAAAAGGAGTCTTTCTGGAACAAGGTGGTCCGGGCGCCCGGAGGGGATCCGGGCGCCCGGAAGGGATCCGGGCGCCCGGAAGGCGAATTTTATCCAGACACCTCGTCGCTACGTGGAGCATCTTGATTTGAGCAGTTACGTCACACTCCAGGCGCCCGGAAGGGATCCAGGCGCCTGGAACAGCATATAAAAGAAGCCCCAGGTAGGAGCTTCAGAATAAATCAATTAAGCTGAGAATTCTTCTACTGCTGGTCTTGCTGCTCAACGTTCAGTGCGACGCCAACAAAGCTCCGACACTACGCTCCATTCTTTTCCCTTCTTGTCGGTATTTTGTTTTTAGTTTTCATTAGCATTCACTGTACGGTTCTTTTGTAATCATTATTTCGAATTGCTAGTGATTGCCCAACGAAAGTGGTCAAGGACCACGGGCCTTCGAGTAGGAGTCGTCACAGGCTCCGAACGAAGTAAAACAACTGTGTCTATTTTACTTTTCCGCTGCGCTTATACTCTTGTTTTTCGAATCGATATTCACCCCCCCTCTATCGAATCTAACGGTCCAACAAGTGGTATCAGAGCAGGTACCGCTCTGATTTGGTGCAACCACCAATCAGGCAAAGGGGGGACTTTTTGAAAGAAAAATTAGATATCGTTTGTCTTTTTGCAACCACCAACCCCCTCTATAGAATCTACGCCTTTCGTTTTTTCCCTCCAAAACTGTTTTTGAAAAATACATCGTCATCTCGTCACCATTGCTTAGTATTGACAAGATATTACATTTTCAAAAATTTGAAATAATATATTTTTTATTAATATTTTATTATTTTTTTTCGAAAATAGTGAAATATTATTTTTTTCGGCACTGCTAATCCAAGATCAAGTCTTGGGATCTTTTGTTTATTTCTCTGTGTGCAAGAAATTATGACTCTTCTAGAAGGACGGAACCCCTGCGAACCACCACCATACGATCATGAAGACTTCAACTACTGGAAGCGATTAATGGAATGCTTCTTAGGAAGCGTAGACATCGATTATATGCTAATTTTGAGGAAACCTTCTCAAAACTCGGAACTGAACAAAAAGGTAAGTAACATTATTTGTAATGTTTTACCTAACAATATTTTATGCAGATTAGAAAAGTACAAGAACGCATATGAGCTGTGGACCCAGTTGATCAAGCTTCACGAGATGCCGATGG
The DNA here is from genome assembly GCF_018446385.1 of Zingiber officinale. NCBI lineage: Eukaryota > Viridiplantae > Streptophyta > Magnoliopsida > Zingiberales > Zingiberaceae > Zingiber > Zingiber officinale. The sequence goes on along the minus strand of NC_056000.1, from coordinate 28,567,989 downwards.
AGCTAGAAGATCAAGTTAAAGTCGAATCCGGACTCGAGTCAGATCCAACGGAGAAGCCTGCTGAATTAGGGGTTGCGCTCAAGGTTAGTAATATTTACCAAAACACCCTTGCCAGTAGTAGTTTGAAATATGCGCCTGTTAATTTGGATATGTCTGAAAGTATATGTGAAAATAGTGTACATGACAATACTTGCAAAAATACCTCTAGGATATTTTCTGATAAAACAAATATAATTACTTTAGAAAATATAGAAAATCTGAAAATAATTAATAAATCAAAAAATTTGAATTTAAACCTAAACAAATTTGAAAATTCAAACAAAAAAGATGACAAGGTCAATATTGATCTAGATAAAATTAATAAATTATTTAATCTAGAAAATGCTATCCAAAACCAAGATGATCTAATTAATAAGAAATTAAACTTTAAAGATAAAACTAATCTAATTAACCATATCAATTTAAAAGGCAAAGAAAATATAAGGATAAAATCAAACACTTTGATAAAATCAAAACGGAATTTAACAAACTTAAAATTAAATGTTAAAGATAACATATTAAACAAAAATAATCTAGAAATTTCAAAATTAACAATTAATAAAAAGCTAAAAGATAAACCGTTAAGAAAATATAATTCAAACAGTTTAGTTAATTCAAATTTAAAAATAAATAAAAACTTAAACTTTAAAAAGAAACTATTAAAGAAAGATAATTCAATTAACCCAATAAAATTGAAATTGAAAGAACATTCAAATATTAAATACACTCTATTAAAGAAAGATAATTTGACCAATTTAATTAATTCAAAATTAAAAACTTAAATTTAAATTACAAATTAAACATTATAACTTAACTAAAACCAACTCTAATTATACAAAAATCTTAAATTAAAGACCAATGATTTAGGGGGAGGCTCCAGAATAGCTGGCACCTCCAAAACTAACTTACCCGACAGGTAACCCAAACAAACTAACCAGCAGGGTAATTAGGATTAGTTAAAAAGAGACCAAGTTTAACTTGATCATGGTACTGGTGAAGTTTTGGATGATAGTACGTTAGGGAAGCTTGGGCATGCATGTCTAGAAAGATATGCCTCGACCGGTGCATTTGGCCAAGTGAAACTGACCGAAGCTACCCTTAAATGGATCCTAACTAGTTAGACCAAGGTTTAATACTAAGCTCCGTGGATAGGACTATTCGGAAAACCTCGAAAGGTTGGCTACTTCTAATGACGTCTAAGTGACTCACCAAGCTTAGAAGTTTATCCAAAGAATGCCTATTTGTTGAGACCAAAGCTAAACCTGAATCTAACAAAAGTTAAACCAAACTCTGTAATTAAATCTAATTCATCTCACAAAATTATAGGATTCCCTGATTGATAATCTAGATCGGGTGAGATGAATAAGGATCAAATTAATTTTCAAATTAAATTAAAATTAATTAAAACTAAATTCCAAATTTCAAATTAAATTAAAATTAATTAAAATTAAATTTCAAATTAAATTAAAATTAATTAAAATTAAAATTTGAATTTCAAATTAAAATTAAATTTTAAATTAATTAAAAATTAAATTTCGAATTAAAACTAAATTAATTTTTTTTTAAAAAATTAATAATAAATTAACTTAAAAAAATTATTTTAAAACAAAAATTAACTTTAAAAAAAATATTTTTAAATTTAACTTTAAAAATTTTATATTTAACTTAAAAATTTTATTCTAAACTTAAAAATTATTTTAAAATTTTTTCCAAATTTTTTTAAAAATTATTTTAAAAACTCTTTGAAAAATCATTTTAAAAAATTTTAAAAATTCTTTTAAAACATTTTAAAAATTATTTTAAAAAACTCTTTTAAAAATCATTTTAAAAACTTTAAATTTTTTTTTAAAATTCTTTTAAAACATTTTAAAAATTATTTTAAAAAACTCTTTTAAAAATCATTTTAAAAACTTTAAATTTTTTTTTAAAATTCTTTTAAAACATTTTAAAAAATTATTTTAAAAACTATTTTAAAAATCATATTAAAAAAAAAACTTTAAAAATTATTTAAAAAAAACTCTTTTAAAAATCATTTTAAAAACTTCAAAAATTCTTTTAAAACATTTTAAAAATTATTTTTAAAAACTCTTTTAAAAATCATTTTCAAAAACTTTAAAAATTATTTTAAAAATTCTTTTAAAACCTTTTAAAAATTATTGTTATTTTAAACATTATTTTAACTTAAAATTATTTTAATATAAAAATTATATCTTTAAATTATTTTAACTTAAAAATTATTTCAAAAATTATTTTAAAAACTTTTAAAAAATCATTTAAAAACTATTTTAAAAATTATGTATCATTTTGAAAAATTCTTCTTATTTTTTCACTATAAGAAAATTCTTTTAACTTAAAAAAAAATAGTAATAATAATAAATTATTTCTATAGACTATTTTCACTTTAAAAATTATTATTTTGACTTTAAACTCATTTTTAATCTTAAACATCATTTTAACCTTAAAACTATTTTTTAATTTAACTCAACTGAAAATTAGATCTTAAATTAAAACTCATTAAAACTTAATTTAAACATTACTTTTCAACTTAATTTGACCTAACTAAAAATTAAAACTTAAAAATTTAACTTAAACTTAAAACTTAAAGCTAAATTAATCACTGATATTAATTTTAATCTAAAATCAAAACTGAATTGAACGTATATTAATTGTTATTAAATAATTAAAAAAATCATTTTAAAATTCTGTTAGAAATCTCTTAAAAATAATAATTATTATAATTCTTTTAAATTCATTTAAAACTTAGACACCTAACTTAAAAACTTAAATTCCATTAACTTTAACTTTAAACTTAATTATGTAATTAATAAGTAGAACTTAACTATTTAAGTTTAACTTTATTTGAGAACTAAGCTTGATTTGATCAGAACCTAGGTTTAACCTTAGTAAAAATATTAAAATTACTCTAAGTCATTTTTCTTAATCAACCTTTAAAATATTAATTATTTTTATTAAAACATAATTAAAGTTTGACTTAAATTGAACCTTACTTAACCTTGTTTCATAACGAGTTTAACTTCAAATTACCACCAACTTTAAACTAAGTCAATCCAACTTAAAAGGAAGTAAAGAAAAGTTAAATTATAACTAACACCTTCAACAATTAATACAAAATTTAGATTATAACAAAATTTAATCAATAAATTATTAATATTGATCAATTTTTGAATTAATAACAACTTATCTTACTTAACATTACACTAAAGGTTAATTTATTTCAACTTAATCTAACATTAATTACGGTTAGTCAAATTTAAATGAACAATTTTATAAAGATAATTATACAATCGTCTAAAACACTTAGGTACGAAAATATGTTACGGTTGTAAAATTTTATATTAAGGGGAAGTAATAAATAAGGAGGATTAATAAATTAAAGGGGTATCAAATTAAGGGGGAGGTTTATTTTTTAATTATCTCCTTAAGTGTTATTTTTTAATCTTCTCTTTAAAATCTCTCTAGAAAATTCTACCTCAATTTAAAATATATATATATATATATATATATATCTACTTTGAATATTTTTAGCAAATATTTTCAAATTTTATGTCAGGTTCAGGGGGAGGAACTAATTAAAAATTTCCCTTTATATAAAATATTTTAAATTTTGTTTGAAAAATATTTTCTTAAAACTTTCTTAAACCTACTTTTGAAAACTAACTCTTATAAAACTAAGTTGTTTTTAAGAATTGGGTTTTACTTTTTATTGAAAATCGATTTTGAAAATTAGATTTAACTTAGTTTTGAAAATTGTGGAAATTAGATTTTTCAAAACTTAAAGTTTACATACTAAGCTTCTCAAAATCATTTTCCTTATTTTGAAAATCAAAGTTTAAAAATCAATTTTCAAAATCAACTTGCTTAAAATTGTGAAATTTTTTAAATCAACTCAAAATTGTTTGTTTTAAATCACAAACTTTTTATCCTTTTTACTTAGTCTTTGAAAACTCAACTTTTCAAGTATTTTAAACCATGGTTTTGAAACTAGTACTTTTGAACTTTAAAATTTTGATTTTTGAAAATTAGATTTAATTATTTTACTTTATCAAAATTAGTTCTACCAAACTCCTTTGAAAACTAAAAGTAAAGTTCAAAATCAATATTTACAAACTGAAATTTGATTTGCAAAAACTTAGTGTTGAAAATTATGAAAGTTAGATCTTTCAAACTTAAATCATTGTCAAAACTTAAGTTTTAAATTAAATCGTTTACAAACTTAGTGTTGAAAAATAAATTAGTTTTTGGAAAAATAAAATTTTCAAACTTAGTTTTGGAATTTTGGTGTTTGAAAACTTATGTTTGTAAATGAAACTATCTAAACTTAGCTAGCTTTCTAAAAGCTAAAAGCTAATGCTTTAAACAAATTTTCAAAAGTTTAAATTCCCCCAGATTATCTTGACATTTCAAAAAATCTGTGCTTATTTTTTTTACAATAACTCTTCACTATGATTATTTACCTTTGTTCATTTTTTTTGATGAATGTCAAAGGGGGAGAAGGGTTAGGTGGTTAAGTTAGCTAAACCAATTTGAAAATACTAACTAACTTAAAAACCACATAAATGCATGTTGTTACTTGCATATATTTTCACTAATTTAACCAGGTTGTCATTCCATCAAAAAGGGGGAGATTGTTGGTGCGGGTAGCACTAACGGTCTAACCCAGGTTTTGATGAATGACAAATAGGTTAAGTTAGTTGTGTTGTTGTCTGACACTTTGATCAAGTGTGCAGGAAAAGTCCAGCTAGGTCGACAGGCTGACCGGATAGCTGGCGAGAAGTCCAAGCGGGTCGACGGGCTGACCGGACGTTTGGTGAGAAGTCCAGCTAGGTCGACGGGCTGACCGGATAGCTGGCGAGAAGTCCAAGCGGGTCGACGGGCTGACCGGACGCTAGGCGAGAAGTCCAGACGGGTCGACGGGCTGACCGGACGTCTGGCAGGTAAGTGAGGGAGGGGAGTGACTGTGAGGACGCGTTCCCGGGAAGGGGACATTAGGCGTCGATCCGGCTTAGATCCATTTCGGATGTCTAAGTCGAGATCGTGACTAGATTCCGGTCTCGGAAAGACGGAATCTAAGTCATACTCTCTTTATCTATCTGTTGAACTTTAACTGTGCTAACCATTTGTTTTACAGGATATATATTTGCCTCGGACTAACCTTGTTTTGCAGGAAAAAGGAGTCTTTCTGGAACAAGGTGGTCCGGGCGCCCGGAGGGGATCCGGGCGCCCGGAGGTCCGGGCGCCCGGAAGGCGAATTTTATCCAGACACCTCGTCGCTACGTGGAGCATCTTGATTTGAGCAGTTACGTCACACTCCAGGCGCCCGGAAGGGATCCAGGCGCCTGGAACAGCATATAAAAGAAGCCCCAGGCAGGAGCTTTAGAATCAATCAATTAAGCTGAGAATTCTTCTACTGCCGGTCTTGCTGCTCAACGTTCAGTGCGACGCCAACAAAGCTCCGACACTACGCTCCATTCTTTTCCCTTCTTGTCGGTATTTTGTTTTTAGTTTTCATTAGCATTCACTGTACGGTTCTTTTGTAATCATTATTTCGAATTGCTAGTGATTGCCCAACGAAAGTGGTCAAGGACCACGGGCCTTCGAGTAGGAGTCGTCACAGGCTCCGAACGAAGTAAAACAACTGTGTCTATTTTACTTTTCCGCTGCGCTTATACTCTTGTTTTTCGAATCGATATTCACCCCCCCTCTATCGAATCTAACGGTCCAACACAACCGGCCTCTCTTTGGTCCCAGCTCACGTAAGAGGAGAAGGAACTGCCGCAAGCGGCGGTTAGGGCAGATTCGCCGCGAGGGGGAGCAGGCGCGGGGAAGGAGTCGGGAGGAAAGGCACGGATTCGGCGTGAGGAGAAGAGAACAAATAAAAACAAGGAAAATAAAATAGAAAAAAAAATTAAGAAAAATCAACTTTTCCTCATTTAAATGGGGTAGCCAAAACAGGCTTTCCCGGACCCCCGTTTTATCCCCATGAACTCGTCCATACAATCTCTGAAAAATTCTCGAAAAATTCCCAAAAATTTCGAAAAATTCCCTTATTAATATTCGCCTATTTTCGGTATTTTACATTTTAGTCATTGGCTTAGTAAAAGGATCTGCAAGCATAACACGTGTAGGGACATACTCAAGAATGACTTTTCTTTTAGCCACAATATCCCTTACAAAATTATATTTAATTTCTATATGCTTGCCTTTGCTATGATATTTGGGATCTTTGGAAAAAGCTATTGCAGCTTGACTGTCACAGTAGATAGTTACTGGACTCCCACTATCCTCAACAATTTTCAGATGCTTCAGAAACCTTCTCAACCAGACTGCTTCTTGCACAGCTGCTGAACATGCCACATATTCAGCTTCCATAGTCGACAAAGCTACACAAGCTTGTTTCTTGCTGTTCCAGGAGATGGCGCCACCATTTAGCAAGAATGCATAGCCTGATGTGGATTTTCTATCATCCAGGTCTCCAGCCCAATCTGCATCTGAATAACCTTTCAGACTCATTTCTAATCCTTGAAAACAGAGACAATAATCTGTTGTCGCCTTCAGATATCTGAATATCATTTTTACTGTCTTCCAATGTCTCGGTCCTGGGTTTGACTAGAAGCGACTGACCAAGCCCACAACATAGCTGATATCGGGATGTGTACACAACTTAGTGTACATCAAACTACCAATAGCACTGACATATGGTTTTTTATTCATCTCAGCTATTTCCTTTGGAGTTTTAGGACACATACTCTTGCTCAACACAGTACCTTTCACAATAGGTGTATGTTCTATGTTGCAATTAGACATGCTGAAATGATGTAACATCTTATTTCTATAAGACTCTTGTGACAAACCCAAAATTCTTTTAGGACGATCTCTTATGATCTTCACCCCTAAGATATATTTAGCTTCTCTCATATCTGTTGTATCAAATTGTGATGACAGCCACTTCTTGACTTCATTCACATATCCTATGTCATTTCCAGCTATCAGCATATCATCAACATATAATAATAAAATGACATACTTTCCTTTTTCCAGTTTCAGGAAAACACAATGATCCTCATTGATCATCTCAAAACCATAAGATAAAACGACTTCATTAAATCTTATGTTCCATTGTCTTGACGCTTGCTTTAGCCCATATATAGACTTTCTAAGTCTACATACTTTTTGCTCTTGACCTTCAGCAATGGAACCTTCTGGTTGAATCATATAGATTTCTTCGTCAAGATCACCATTAAGGAAAGCGGTTTTTACATCCATTTGATGTAATTCTAAGTCATAATGTGCCACAAAGTCCAAAATAACTCTTATTGATACAAATTTCACTACGGGAGAAAATGTCTCTTCAAAGTCAATACCCTCCATTTGGGTATATCCTTTTGCAACTAAACGAGCTTTGTATCTATTAATCGATCCATCTGCTTTCCTCTTTATTTTGAGAATCCATTTATTCCCAATAACCCTTCGGCCAGGAGGAAAATCGACTAAGCCCAAAACATGATTTTAAATCATGGACTCCATCTCTTCAACCATTGCAGCTTTCCATTTTTCTCTAACTCTACATCCCAATGCTTCCTCAATGGATTGAGGCTCGTCGTCGTCAATTGGAAGTGTAACCAATGCCTTATTCTCAATATCAAACCTCTTCTTAGGTTTAATGTAACGACCCGACCCTCTTGGCTCATTTGGCGGCCCATTTGGCGACCTCTCATGTCGTCGACCGTCGGCCCTTATGTCGTCGGCCCATTTGGCGACCTCTAATGTCGTCGACCGACGACCACCCTTGGTCGTGCCGTTACTCACTAGGACTTTCCACCCCTGGCCAGTGGATTTTTGCCTCCCCCAGGATTCGAAATCTAGACTTCCAGGCTTAAGTACTAGAGTTTATGAATCCTTGGTAACCACTGGCCAGGGGTGGAAAGTCCTAGTGAGTAACGACATGGCCAAAGGGTCGTCGGTCGACGACATGAGAGGTCGCCAAATGGGCTGACGACATAAGGGGCCGCCGCAAGGGCTGCCCAAGAGGCCAAAGGGCCGGGTCGTTACAATAAAAAGGCGCTTTTTATTGTAACGACCCGACCCTCTTGGCCCATTTGGCGGTCCATTTGGCGACCTCTCATGTCATCGACCGTCGGCCCTTATGTCTGTTAGGATCGATGGTCGCGGCTAGAGAGGGGGCGTGTGAATAGCCGACCCCAAATTCTCGTTCCTTCCTACGAATTAGGTTAGCGCAGTGGAAATAAAATAATAGAAACGAGAACGAGAAGATCAAACCTTAGACGCAGCGATGTAACGAGGTTCGGAGATGAAACTCCTACTCCTCGGCGTGTCCGTAAGGTGGACGAAGCCTATCAATCCGTCGGTGGATGAAACCCCGGATAACCGGCTAATATGAACTCCTTCTGGGTGGATAAACCTCACCACAAAGTCTTTGCAACAGCAAAACAGAGGAGTACAACAATAGAGGAAGCAAACACGAACAATAGAAATTGTAAACACACTTGCTTGCCTTCTCGTCGGAGTCCGTTGATGAAGCAGCAGCTTCACGGCTCCAGCAGCTAGTAAACCAGCACGAAGCTCACGCGAAGCTTCAGTAAACCGAGAGCTCAGCAAAGCTCAAATCGCAGTAAGGAGGAAGAGCAAAAACTGTAGCTGTAGAGGCCCTCGATCTCGATATATAACCTGCGAAGAAGAAGACACATAAACTAGCCGTTATGTCGCAACGGCTAGGGCCTGGACCGATCAGGGCACCGATCGAGAGTGTTCTGATCGGTCTTGGGACCGATCGAGCCTTTGGACCGATCGAGCTATGTCGATCGGTCGAACCCTGATCGGTCACGGGGACCGATCGAGCTTCCTGATCGGTCCAGGGACCGATCATCATGCATGTCCTTCCTTTTCTCCCGAACTTCTTGCCTTCGATCGTTGTTTCGATCGATCCGCACCGATCGATAACACTCGATGAGGCTCTTGTTTAATTCTTGATCGGTCACCGACCGATCCAATACCTTATCACTTGGATCGATCCATCGATCGATCCGAGCTTGGTTTTTGCCCAAACCAAGTCCCAAGCCTTCCAAACCAACATCCGGTCAACCTTGACTGTTGGTACATCATGCTTAGCATCCGGTCACTCCCTTGACCTGCTAAGACTCCCCACCAAGTGTCCGGTCAATTCCTTTAACCCACTTGGACTTTTCTCTTCGTGCAAGTATCCGGTCCTCCCTTGACCTTCTTGACCTTCACAACACCGATGTCCGATCGGCCTTGATCCATCTGGATTTTTCCTGGCTACCACCAGGACTTCCCAATTGGCTTCACTCACCAGGACTTTCACCAACGGCCTGGCTTCACTCACCATCTGGCTTCACTCACGGACTTTCCCACCGCCTCGCTTCACTCACCGGACTTTCACCTAGCTTCACTCACTAGGGTTTTCTATCTTCACTCACCAGGACTTTCCCACCGCCTGGCTTCACTCACCAGACTTTCCGTCTGCTGGCTTCACTCACGGGACTTTCCACATCCGGTCCAGAGAGCGAGCTCCCGAGCCCTCGGTCCAGAGAACGAGCTACCGAGCCCTCTCCGACTTCCATCCGGTCCAGAGAATGAGCTCTCGAGCCCTCTCTGACCACAGTCCGGAGAATGAGCTACCGCGCCCTCTCCGACTTCCCATGTGCCAAGCTTCCATACTTGGACTTCTCCGTGCCAAGTCTCCATACTTGGACTTTTCCTGTGCCAAGCTCCCTGCTTGGACTTTTCACCATGCCAAACTCCCTGCTTGGACTTTTCACCATGCCAAACTCCCTGCTTGGACTTTTCCCATGCCAAGCTCCCTGCTTGGACTTTTCCGAGTCAGGTCAACTCACCTCGGGTCAACCAGGTCAACCTTGACCACGGGTTGCACCCACAATCTCCCAAGCTTGTATCCTTGTAAAACATCAAGATACAACTTTTCTGTTCACGTCAAACATTGTCAAACATAACTCGTCAAACATCAAAACACAACTCGAGTCAAGTCAACTCGAGTCTGGTCAACCAGGTCAACCTTGACCTAAGGTTGCACCAACAATCTCCCCCTTTTTGATGTTTGACAAAACTCATAATCAAACTTAGGTTTTCTAATGTTCTTCCTTGAACATTCTCCCCAAACCTACACTCTCCCCCTTTTTGACACACATCAAAAAGAGTGAATCAAGGTCAAGAGTTTCTTTCTAATGAAGGTCCCATACCTTTCATTGAAACCCTTAATTTCCCCCTTGATACTAAGGTCAACAATTAACTTAGTGATAATCCCATATCACTTAAGTCTTTTAGGAGTAAAAACTCCCCCTAAAAGTCAACTCCCCCTTGACTAATAGGTAAAACTCACCCTAAAGGTCAACTCCCCCTTGACCATTGCACCAACAATGTCTTGGAGAGTTTCAACCCTTTAGAAACCTAAAACACCACTTCCCGAGCTGAAATTTCAGACAACCAGTCGAATTTCAGCAATTTGGCACGCCCTGATCGGTCACCAGACCGATCAGGCTCCCTCTGGATCGGTCCAGTGACCGATCCACACAGACCTGGACCGATCAGGGAACCTCCTGATCGGTCCACGACCTCTGATTTCTGATTTCTGAATTTTTTTCTTCCGAAATTCAGAAACCTCTAGAAAATCACAGAAAATTTCAAAAATTGTAAAATTTTGAGGATACATTCCTCATAACATATACTATCATGGAAAAATAGTTTTCTATGAAAATAGCTTCCATTTTTCAATCTTGATACAAAGTTCACAAGTCTTTGAAATAGCTCAAAGTTAACTCATCTTTGTATCACCTTGTTCAATGATGAATGCTATCACTAGAAAAGCTTCATCAAGGTTTTTCAAATCAATTTTAAAATGATTTTAAACTATTTAATTTAGGACCACAATCTTAGGGCTAAATGTACATGACTTGTACACAAGCTTTCCCTATGATCCTCCAATTAGAACTAGGCTCATCTAGGTACAAGAACTATGCATCTTGATCCTAACTCATCATCCTAATATCTCACACACATCTAAGGTGTATCAAACACATCCAAGTCAATTTTGATGTGAGATATGGATTTAGGTTAGCTTATTCTAAGTTCTCATGCATTTTTCTAAACAACAATTTGATTTCCATATCAAATTGTGTTTCTTATCCTTAAATCAAGTTAATTGATCATTAATGCACAAGATGATGACATGGCATATAATTGTATCATAAATGGAAACATGTGCCAATGTCATGATGTCATGGCATAAAGTATGAAACTTAAATAAAGCATGACATTTAACTAACCTAAGCATTATCATGACATTTTAAATAATCATAAAATAAATATGATGTCATGACATGGCATATGGCAAACAATACATGGCAAATAATATATAAAGGTATAGAAAATACCTAATTCTAGCCTTAGTTGCCATTTTTGATAATTTTGATCATTTTGCCATAGGTTCTATATTCCTAAGTGTAATAGACCTAGCATCTTATACCAAAGATTTTTAGATCACTATGTGCCAATTAGATTGACTCTAGACAACTCCTCAAATATGATTGACACATCCTAATCACCTTAGGAATAACTTTTCATTTCATTTTCAAGGCTTGATTACACCTTGAAAAATTCCTAAAGTGCCACCTTTTGCCATGACTAGGTTAACTACCTATTCAAGTAAGGTTGGCACACCCTAAACCATCTAGCGTGATGGAATCACGCTCCTAGGAACCCAATACCTATTTGAGCTCATTGGGTTCACTAAATATTCACTAGGAATGACTTCCCTAGCAACCCTCCTAATGACCCTCCTAGGCTTTGAAGCCTTGGTCATTTGGGACTCATCAAGATCAACTCTAGGGGTGACTCCCCTTGTGACCTTGGTGATGGTCTTCCTAGTCCTAGGTTTTGTTCCATAATCGAATGAAACATTGTGATAAGTGGGCTTGACCACTTGAGACTTAGGTTTGTGACCCAAACCTTTCATGTCCTTGGACTTGGGTTTTTGACCCTTAGACCCTAGAGATGACTTCTCCAAGTTCTTAAGAGCCTTTTCCAAAGTATCAAGTCTTGACCTCAAGACTTGATTCTCCTAGTCTAATACCTCAATTTTTAATTTTTCATTTTTCTTTGAGGTATTCCTAGGCATGTGTCTAGTTGTTTTGGGGTTTCTACCTAGATTTTCCTTAACCTTAGATGAATTAATCCTAGGGTTGGCATTTCTAGTATTATCCTTATCTAGGTTAACATGTTTGGCTCCTAAGCTCATGTATTGGTTCCTAAAATTAACATGCTTATCATTATTAGCAATTGCAATAAAACTACTAGCATGTGTCTTATTAGAATTGTAATAATGTGCCTTGAAAGTTACCTTAGGGTTTGCCATAGCTCCCCCTATCGATGTGCTCGGTCTCTTGTCCTTGTGAGGTTGCCTCCCCCTCGGACATTGACTCCTATAGTGTCCCCTTCGCTTGCATTGGAAGCACACCACGTGCTCCTTGCCCTTGCGTGTTGGGACTCCGGCTTCCTTGACCTTTGGCGCCGGTGGAGTCTTTCTAACCCTCTTTGGACATTTACTCTTGTAATGTCCAAATTCCCTACACTCAAAGCACATTATGTGTAATTTTCTAGAAACTAAATGGCTTGAGTTACCTAGAATTGAGGATGGATGAACGCTCTCTCCTTCATCCCTTCCGGAGGTAGAAGCTTCTTCTTCTTGCTCCGAACTTGAAGAAGAACTCTCCTCCTCTTCTTCTTTAGATGTTGAGTGGCCCTCAACTTCTAAATCTATTCCTCCATGAAGTGAGCTACTTGGCTCACTTGACTCCTCTTCATGACTTGAAGTGGAGTTCTCCTCATGGAACTTTGCCAAGTTGTTCCACAACTCCTTGGGATCGTTATATCCACCTATCCTACACAAAACATCATTAGGTAAAGAAAATTCAAAAATTTTCAATACCTCATCGTTGACTAGGGATTGGTGGACTTGTTCCTTGGTCCACTCCTTCTTCTCTAGGGTTTCTCCTTTCTTGTCTATCGGAGGCTTGAAACCTAATTGAACACAACTCCAATTTTCAAGGTTAGTCATAAGAAAGTACTTCATTCTTACCTTCGAAAACGCGAAGTCGTCGCGATCGTAGAAGGGTGGAATCGTGATATCTTCTCCAAGTTGATCCATTCTCTAGCTTGTGCTCCCTTGGGTGTTAATCCGTCGAAGAGCAACCTCGCTCTGATACCACTTGTTAGGATCGATGGTCGCGGCTAGAGAGGGGGGGTGTGAATAGCCGACCCCAAATTCTCGTTTCTTCCTATGAATTAGGTTAGCGCAGCGGAAATAAAATAATAGAAACGAGAACGAGAAGATCAAACCTTAGACGCAGCGATGTAACGAGGTTCGGAGATGAAACTCCTACTCCTCGGCGTGTCCGTAAGGTGGACGAAGCCTATCAATCCGTCGGTGGATGAAACCCCGGATAACCAGCTAATATGAACTCCTTCTGGGTGGAGAAACCTCACCACAAAGTCTTTGCAACAGCAAAACAGAGGAGTACAACAATAGAGGAAGCAAACACGAACAATAGAAATTGTAAACACACTTGCTTGCCTTCTCGTCGAAGTCCGTTGATGAAGTAGCAGCTTCACGGCTCCAGCAACTAGTAAACCAGCACGAAGCTCACGCGAAGCTTCAGCAAACCGAGAGCTCAGCAAAGCTCAAATCACAGTAAGGAGGAAGAGCAAAAACTGTAGCTGTAGAGGCCCTCGATCTCGATATATAACCTGCGAAGAAGAAGACACATAAACTAGCCGTTGTGTCGCAACGGCTAGGGCCTGGACCGATCAGGCACATGGTCGCACGGACCATTGGGATTGCTCGATCAGCTGCATCTCTGACCGATCGTGGAGACCGATCAGACTCCCTCTGATCGGTCTGGGGACCGATCAGACTCCCTCTGATCGGTCCAGACCGATCAGTTCACTCACCGAATCCTTTCTCGAACTTCTCTGATCGGTCTCCAGATCGATCAGATAACTTACAGAAGCCTTCTGTTTGTTACCGATCGGTCACCGGACCGATCCAGATACTCATATCACTGGATCGATCCACTGATCGATCCAGAGCTTGGTTTTTGCCCAAACCAAGTCCCAAGCCTTCCAAACCAACATCCGGTCAACCTTGACCTGTTGGTACATCATGCTTAGCATCCGGTCACTCCCTTGACCTGCTAAGACTCCCCACCAAGTGTCCGGTCAATTCCTTTAACCCACTTGGACTTTTCTCTTCGTGCCAAGTATCCGGTCACTCCCTTGACCTTCTTGACCTTCACAACACCAGATGTCCGATCAGCCTTGATCCATCTGGATTTTTCCTTGCCCGGCTTCACTCACCAGGACTTTCACCTAGCTTCACTCACTAGGATTTTCACCTGGCTTCACTCACCAGGACTTTCCCACTGCCTGGCTTCACTCACCAGGACTTTCACCTAGCTTCACTCACTAGGGTTTTCACAACTGCCTGGCTTCACTCACTAGGACTTTCCCACTGCCTGGCTTCACTCACCAGGACTTATCCGTCTGCCTGGCTTCACTCACCAGGACTTTCCACATCCGGTCCAGAGAACGAGCTACCGAGCCCTCTCTGACCACAGTTCGGGGAACGAGCTACCGAGCCCTCTCCGACTTCCATCCGGTCCAGAGAACGAGCTCCCGAGCCCTCTCTGACCACAGTCCGGAGAACGAGCTACCGAGCCCTATCCGACTTCCCATGTGCCAAGCTTCCATACTTGGACTTCTCCGTGCCAAGTCTCCATACTTGGACTTTTCCCGTGCCAAGCTCCCTGCTTGGACTTTTCACCATGCCAAACTCCCTGCTTGGACTTTTCACCATGCCAAACTCCCTGCTTGGACTTTTCCCATGCCAAGCTCCCTGCTTGGACTTTTCCGAGTCAGGTCAACTCACCTCGGGTCAACCAGGTCAACCTTGACCACGGGTTGCACCCACAATCTCCCAAGCTTGTATCCTTGTAAAACATCAAGATACAACTTTTCTGTTCACGTCAAACATTGTCAAACATAACTCGTCAAACATCAAAACACAATTCGAGTCAAGTCAACTCGAGTCTAGTCAACCAGGTCAACCTTGACCTAAGGTTGCACCAACAATGTCGTCGGCCCATTTGGCGACCTCTAATGTCGTCGACCGACGACCGTTGGCCGTGCCGTTACTCACTAGGACTTTCCACCCCTGGCTAGTGGATTTTTGTCTCCCCCAGCATTCGAACTCTAAACCTCCAGGCTTAAGTATTAGAGTTTATGAATCCTGGTAACCAAGTGAGAAGAGTTTACTTAAGCCTGGAGGTTTAGAGTTTGAATCCTGGGGGAGGCAAAAATCCACTAGCCAGGGGTGGAAAGTCCTAGTGAGTAACGGCACGGCCAACGGTCGTCGGTCGACGACATTAGAGGTCGCCAAATGGCCCGACAACATAAGGGCCGACGGTCGACGACATGAGAGGTCGCCAAATGGACCGCCAAATGGGCCAAGAGGGTCGGGTCGTTACAATAACGACCTCTAATGTCATCTCACTTGGTTACCAGGATTCATAAACTCTAATACTTAAGCCTGGAGGTTTAGAGTTCGAATCCTGGGGGAGGCAAAAATCCACTACCAGGGGTGGAAAGTCCTAGTGAGTAACGACACGGCCAAGGGTCGCCGGTCGACGACATTAGAGGTCGCCAAATGGGCCGACGACATAAGGGCCGACGGTCGACGACATGAGAGGTCGCCAAATGGGCCGCCAAGAGGGCCGGGTCGTTACAATAAAAAGGCTTATTGTAACGACCCGGCCCTCTTGGCCCATTTGGCGGCCCATTTGGCGACCGTCGGCCCTTATGTCGTCGACCCATTTGGTGACATCTCATGTCGTCGACCGACGACCCTTGGCCGTGCCGTTACTCACTAGGACTTTCCACCCCTGGTAGTGGATTTTTGCCTCCCCCAGGATTCGAACTCTAAACCTCCAGGCTTAAGTATTAGAGTTTATGAATCCTGGTAACCAAGTGAGATGACATTAGAGGTCGTTATTGTAACGACCCGACCCTCTTGGCCCATTTGGCGGTCCATTTGGCGACCTCTCATGTCGTCGACCGTCGGTACTTAGTCTTGCGGTTATAAATCTCTTTGAACTAATCAAAGTACTTAGTCTTGCGGTACATTAAGTAAATTTATTTGTATCTTGAATAGTTGTCTATAAAATAGACAAAATATTCAATACTACCTCTTGTCTGGATAGTCATAGGATCACACAAATCAGAATGAACCAATTTTAACATATATTTGACTCCATACCCCTTAAAAGCTTCTTGGTTATTTTCTTTCTAAGTAAGACTTGCAGGTTGGAAAGATTTCCACTACCAATGAACTCAAAAGTTCATCAGCTACCAATGAATCCTACTCAAGTATAGCCTAGCTTTTAGATGCCAAAGATATAATTGGTTCTTTTCTGAAGGTTGCTTTCTCTTAAAATTAGAAGATGTGTTACTAATTTCCATTTGTTGCATCGTGGGAGTTATTGGATTATAAATTGTCAACCATCATACCAGAATAGATAATTTCCATATTTTTCTTGATAACATCTTTGTTATCAAAATAGACACAATATCTATAATAGTTTAGAAACTGAAATCAGGTTCTTTCTAAACTTGGTACGTAAAGACAATTACTTAAAATCCATATTTTATTCTTATCAAAGGATAAACATCTACCACTGCAACAACTACCACTTTTACAGTAGTGCTCATGTGGACGGTGATTTACCTTTCATTTAGTTGTCGGGTTTCCTGGAACCCTGAATTGCAGACATGATTAATGGCATCTTGTATCTACACTCCAGGTTCTAGTAGATAACACCACTAGACATGTTTCAACTAATGAATTAAATACACCTAAATTGTTCTTAGTTCTAAGAAGACAGTCTACCTTAATGTCCAAGTCCTATTTCCAATCATTACAATTGGGACTACTAAGTCTTTTTCTATAGTATGACTACTAGGGATTGACAAACATCCTAAGAATCACAAAATATTTGGTCAAGATCAACTCCTTAAAATCTCCATGAATTTTGTATATACAAAATCGAAGAGGAGATTTTATTCATTAATTTTATTATCTCGTCAACTTTACTTTATGACGAATAAAATTAATAGTTGATCTGTCTTTGATCAAATATTTGGTCAAAACTCTTTGAATTTAAAATAACATTGATTCCTCAAACAATATTATTTAAATTCACCAACACCTCAAACACCGTGAATTTTGCATGCCACGTTAGTGTGGACGTATACAAAATTTAAACATTTGTAAGAGGAGGGTTTTACCCATTAATTATCTTGTCAATAAATCTTTATGACAAATAAAATTACCTCAAACACCGTGAATTTTGTATGCCACGTTAGTGTAGACGTATACAAAATCAAACATTTGTAAGAGGGGTTTTTAATTTTATTATCTTGTCAACCTTTTTATTTGACAAATTAATAGTTGGTTTTCTTCGGTCACACAAATAATAGCAGTGACTCCGATGGGGAGGATACTATTAGACATGCCTAAGTGTATACCATTACTTGACACTAAGTCCATTAATAAGATTATGCCCCTTCCGTTGGGGAAGATCACACGCTCTTAATTAACTTCCTATAGTCATCCAAAATTGGAAGTCTGTTCTAGTGATCCACAAACAAGCTCATCCGTTATGGAGGAAGGCACTCAGAGCCAACGCGCAAGCTTGTTTGCATCACTTACAAACCAGTAATGGAGACCATGGGATTTATTTAAAAATCCCTCTCCCACTTAGTTATTTATAAACGAGGAATTTTTAACTATACTAGTCTATGTATACTAACATGCACACACAGTACAATATAAAAGCAATAAATAGAAAATCTAATTTTCAACTATTATGGCTTTTATCTATTGTTGTCCTCCATGTGTCACCAACCGTAGCTTCTTCTATCTGTGGCCACCGCCACCGGGTCTAGTTGTCGCATCCATCTTGCTCCTTGTTCCGCTGCGCCTCTGGTCCTCAAAAAGTTCCACGCCTTGCAAGATTTGATTCGCGACATATATAGAATTTTACATTTTTCGATCCTATATTCCTCGAAGGAATGTACATGTATCTAGATCAAAAATAAAATCCTAATAAAACTAAATACAGCTCCTGCTGTATTTTATAATACAATCATGCACACACAATAAAATGCCCTTGACATGTCCAAGGGTCCAATCACACACATAATAACTATAAGCCATAATAGTTGGATCCTGCATCCACAAAGTTAGCACATCCTACTATTATCCTGCCTAAATTATGTATGACATGTGCATAATTAAACTAATACCAAATACACAGAGGCAAATCCCTAGCTCTGATACCAATTGTTGGTTGCTACTCGGAAAGCCTAGAGGTTCCACTGTACAAAAATTTTGTACAAAGGTCTGAACCTTTTCCTAGCTACCATGTGTTCTTTTAAATTAAATTTTGGATCGCCTGCGGAACTTAACACGTTTGATCCAAAACTTAATCTATTTGTTCTTTTAGGTTTTGACTTGGATCTCCTGCGGAACTTAACACGTTCGATCCAAATCACCTAAGTTATTAATTTCATTAAATATTAATTTCCATAATTGGTTCCCAGTACTGACGTGGCGAGGCACATGGCCTTCTTGGATATGGGAGCAACCACCACCGACTAGACAAAACCTTTTATAGAAAGATAATATTTAATTTCCTAAAATAACTTTAGGTTAACCAAAAGGAACAATCAAATCACAAGGAAAAGAAGAAAACATAAGAACACTACATCGAAAATAAATTCGAAATACTAGAATCGTAAGCCTCTTGTATTTGGTATTATTTCCAAAAATAACTAGTATGATGCGGAAAGGAAAAATACTAGTTATACCTTTTAGAAAGACCTCTTGATCTTCTACCGTATTCCTCTTCTAACCTCGGACGTTGTGTGGGCAACGATCTTCCGAGATGAGAACCACCAAGCACCTTCTTCTTCCTTCTAAGTTTCGGCCACCAAAATTCTCCAAGAGAAGTAGAGGTCCGGCCACCACCACCAAGCTCCAAGGGATGCAAGAAATAAAACCTCCTTTCTCTCTTTCTCCTCCTAGCTAGAACCGGCCACCATCAAGAGCTCCAAGAGGGGGATTGCCGCCGGCCACAAGAAGAAGAGAAGAGGAAGAAGCTAGGGCCGGCCACCAAGGAGGAAAAGAGAGGAAGAATAGAATAGAGTTGTTCACCATGAAGCCTTCTCTACCCCCTCTTTTATAATCCTTGGTCTTGGCAAATAAGGAAATTTAATTAAAAACTTCCTTAATTATTTTGCCATGAAAAAGAAAATTTTATTTAATTAAAAATAATTTCCTTTTTACAAATACAATGGCCGGCCACACTATTCCACAAATCAAGGAAATTTTAATTCACACAAGAATTAAAACTTCCTAATTTGCTTTCGGAAATTTATAAAAATTTCTCAAATAATTTTTCCCTTCATGGTGGTTAATAAAAAGGAAATTTTATAAATTAAAATATTTCTTTTAAACATGTGGATAAAAAAGTTATCTCTAAAATTAAAATCTCTTTTAATCTACAAATAAGGAAAGATATCAAATCTTTTCTTAATCTTTTGTAGAAACTTATAAAAGAGAATATTTAATTTTAAACTCTCTTTTAAATCATGAACATGATTAAAATTGAAAGTTTTCTTAAAATTTAAAATCCTCCTTTAATCAACAAATAAGGAAAGATTTCAAATTTTAAACTCTCTTTTAAACATGTAGATGATTTACAAATAAGGAAAGTTTTTACCAAAAATTAAAACCATCCTTTTAAACTACAAATAAGGAAAGAGATTAATCTCTTCTCTTAATCTTTTGTAGAAAGTTATAAAAGGAAATTTTTAATTTTTAAACTTTCTTTTAAAATCATGATATCCACATAAGAAATAATTTTAATAAAAATCCTTTTTAATATTCTAGTGGTCGGCCACCTAAGCTTGGGACCCAAGCTTTGGCCGGCCACCTACATGGCTCATCCATTTGGTCTTGGCCGGCCCTAGCTTGGGTTCCAAGCTAGCTTGGCCCCATTGGATGGGTAAGAAGGTGGGTATGCGGTGGGTATAAATCTCTATATACTAGAGGCTACGATAGAGACCGAGAGGAGGAATTGGTTTTGGTCTCCCGATGAAATTAAGCATCCCGTGTTCGCCCCGAACACACAACTTAATTTCATCAATAATAATTCATTCCACTAAAGAACTATTATTGAACTACCGCACCAATCCCAAATTACATTTTGGGCTCCTTCTTATTATGAGTGTGTTAGTCTCCCTGTGTTTAAGATAACAAATGTCCACTAATTAAGTAAGTTACTGACAACTCGCTTAATTAATATCTAGCTCCAAGAGTAGTACCACTCAACTTCATCGTCATGTCGGACTAAGTCCACCTGCAGGGTTTAACATGACAATCCTTATGAGCTCCTCTTGGGGACATTCTCAACCTAGATCACTAGGACACAGTTTCCTTCTATAATCAACAACACACACTATAAGTGATATTATTTCCCAACTTATCGGGCTTATTGATTCATCGAACTAAATCTCACCCATTGATAAATTAAAGAAATAAATATCAAATATATGTGCTTATTATTATATTAGGATTAAGAGCACACACTTCCATAATAACTGAGGTCTTTGTTTCTTTATAAAATCAGTATAAAAGAAACGACCTCTAATGGTCCTACTCAATACACTCTAAGTGTACTAGTGTAATTATATAGTTAAGATAAACTAATACCTAATTACACTACGACCTTCCAATGGTTTGTTCCTTTCCATTATGGTCGTGAGCTACTGTTTATAATTTATAAGGTACTGATAACATGATCTTCTGTGTGTGACACCACACACCATGTTATCTACAATATAAATTAATTGAACAACTACATTTATCATAAATGTAGACATTTGACCAATGTGATTCTTATTTCTAGATAAATGTTTATACCAAAAGCTAGGCTTTTAGTATACACTCTAACATCTAGAACTTCTTGTTCCTTAAGTACATATTGTATCTTGAGGTGCCAGATCTTGTAGTTATCCCTATTAAGTTTTTCACCTTTATTGAGTTCAGCTATTATGTTTTTGGTTGCCATAATCTATCATAAATAAATAAATTATTTAGTTTTCAGTGTATATCATATGTATGCAATTTATGATTGACTTAATATTACTTTGAGTTGATTTACAAAATCAAGTGACAACTATGTTTTCACTCATCATCCATATGACCAATCAAATTAATATTAATCAATTCTATTAAATACATCCCAACAAATGAACTAATCATTTATAATATCATGAATTCTTTAATTAAATGAACTAATCATTTAATATATCATGTGTTTTTTTTTAAAAATTAAATGAACTAATCATTTAATACTTCATGAACTAATCATGCATCATGTCAAGCAAACAGCATAAATAAATGAACATATCATTAATATAAAATTATGCTGCAAATTGTTAACATATAACTAACTGACATGAATGAAATGGACTAACTATTGTTCATACAAAACGACAATAAAAATAACAGAATTCTAATAAACTAGATAGACAACTACCACTCCCACTAGGACAGACACTAGTGCAGTGGCCAAAATAATCCCTCTCAGCCTGGACTCATTTGGGGTAATCACAGGCAAGACAGCTTCAAGGTTCTCTATTGGATCCACAATTGGATCCTCTTCTGGTTCGTCCTCGATCATTTCCGGGTCCTCTTCGAACTCTTCCAGATCCTCTTCAGTCATATGATGAAGCAACTCCTCACATAGTACAGAATATGTGACGTGTCCTTGATGACACCCCCAAATATAGTCCGCTATCATCCTAGGATTTTCTGGCAATGATTGCATCAAAGCCCAAATCCTATAACTGTCCAGGACTGGAAACTCTTCTCGCTCAAGTTTCCAAAACAGATCATCAAGTCGTCCAATGTGTCCGTCGACTCCATAAGCAGAGTTGTACTCTATCTCCTGAATCTCCTCCCTGAGCTGATTTCGTCACACTTCGCGACGAGACAATGTGGTAATCGTCCGTGCCATCTGAAAAATGAAAATAAATAAGTCAGTACAAAACCGACTAACCAGTACAAAACCGGCTTATTTCAATTTATACAGGCATAGTACCAACATAATAAATCAAGAAAAACAAATCTTCTCGATTTTCAGGAGTTCAAGTCGACAATTAGAACTAATCTAATTGGTCAGACACATTGGATCGGTTGATCAGGGATCCAGATCCTAAGCTTGGTCCTTTGTCCTTAATTAGAACTAATCTAATTGGATAAGGATTTTTATGCCTATGTTCTGTTACTTTTTCTCTAGGTCTATTTCAACCAATTTCAGACTTATTGATCAAACTCAGGTCCGTTTGATCAAACCAATGCCCATTGGTTTAAGTCCGACCAATTAGAACAAATCTAATTGTTTTGATCAAATCTGACCTAATAGAACAAATCTGGTCATTTGATCATATTTGGTCCAAGTCCAATTAATTAACCCAAATTGATTTTAGGTTTGAATCAAATTGGTTCGGTTAAACCAACTAATGATTTAAACATGAACGGGATCTAAGTGGACCAAAATTACACTTGATCATTTATTATAAATGACAAATTAATTGAACTTATTTTCAATTAATTACTGTATGCACTTAAATTAAAAATAATGCTTTGGTACAGTAGGCATGCATTAGCATATTTCAATGATGCGTTATTTGACAAACAAAAATTATACTTTAATTAACATGCATGCAATAATTCATAATGAAACATTATCATTTTTTTTAAAATTTAATTGCATGCAGCATGAAACATTATCAGCTTCGCTCACGTTTTTTTTTTTAAATCAAACTTTTTCTCACACGAAGCACTGTGCTTCGTTATCGCCGTTTTCTAAGCCTTATTCTCCCACGTTCGTACGCTGCTCAAGCCACGCACGCCACGCACCGCGACGGACACGGTCGCCGGCCACGAAGGCCACTGGCGCATCGTCGACCAGCCAGAATACCTTCGCTGACCTTTGCCGGCTCCAGTAAAAATCACGAAATCATCATGATTTTCTATCTTGGCAACAGCAGTGCTAACGTTGGCAAAACGACTCAATCGCTGAAATTGCAACCCAGTTGCAAGTCTTCCTGTGACCTTATTGTCGGCAACCATCGGAGACAAACTCCGTTCCACATCCCTTCTTTCGAGATGGTGACTCTTACCAGCGACCCCGTCGCCGGTGAGCAACGTTGTATGCTACGACATATTAGTCATGGAAAATAGCGTCGAGATGAGAAAAAACATCCGAACGACGATTTCATAATTTGTCTCTAAGCATTTAGAAATAACTACGCGCTCTGATACCAATGTAGAAAATTTGTTCTAAATGCATGATAGACGAATTAATTAAATGCGGTAAAAACTTACAGCGATCTCCCGCAGATCCGTAATTGGCAATGACGAAACTCGCTGTCAGAAGAGCGATCACAGGATCGAAAAGCCCTCCGCAATTCCACAAACAAATCCCGCCGCTTTGGATGTTCTCCTCTTACTCTCGTCGCACACTCGCAATTTCACACACCCTGAGCCTTGGACGGACCCCCTTTTATATAGGGAAATACACTAGGGGCATAATGGACTTTTCCATTATGAGTAGTGGGGAACACGGCCACACTCCCCACTATCCCCATTTCCAACACTAACATCCTTTTTTACTTATTTTAACACTGACACCCTGTGCCAACGATTTCTATATTTGAGACATGAGTTTTTGCGGATCATACAAATGTATATCCTTACAGTTTAATTTGGTTATTCTGAGAATTATTCGTTTTGTTATCATGCTTAGTCATGCAAATACTTCATGGAAATCTAATTCATATATGTTTGAGCAGTTTCAATAGTTTCTTGCTTCACTACCCTATGTCATGTAAGCTTCCTCTTATATAGGTTTGTCATTCTCTGGTATTTCAGGTATATCTTCATCCTTGTGGATTTTGAACTCTAGTGTCTTCCATTATATGTCATCCAATTTGTCATCTTTTGTTTTTTTTTCTCCCAGTTCATCTATATCTATTGTAACTGTTGATGGTACTCCTATGTCATTAGTAGGATTTGTTTAATTGTTACATCTTCTTTATCTCTTACTAATATTTATTATATCCTGAGTCTTAGTTTAAATCTTGTTTCTATTAGGGCATCTCCAATCCATCACCAAAACACCAAATTTGGTGACACCAAATTGCTCCAACCCATACACTAAAACCCATCCCAAATATGGTGATGTGAATAGTGCAACACCATATTTGGTGTTGCACTATTCACATCACCATATTTGGTGATGGAGAGATTTTTTTTTTATTATTATATTATTATAAAATCAAATGTAATTAATTAATAATTATTATTTTCTTTTTCTTTATTTATAGTATAATTAAATGTAATTATTATTTATTATAAATTTAAATTAAGTGCATTTAATAGAATATTTAAATTTTATTATGTATATTTGTAAATATTTAATTTATTAAAATTATTATTTTAATTTTATTTAATATATTTTAATTATAATTACATTTATAAATTATCACTAATTTCATAAACATAATACAATAAAATATTAAAATTTTTGATATGCATAAATATACAATACGTTACCCATTACATTGACATACAAAATAAAGATAGTAATGACATTAAATTAAAATATTACTAATACAAACTTAAAAACATAATTAACTAAGCTTAACAAACAAGTACATGGTACAAACGATGCTATTAAAGCACACATAAACTTAAAATTACTTTAATAATATTATAATACTAATATTCAGGAAGATCACTAATTAAAAATAAAAATTATATATATATATATATTAATTAGTTGGATACTAAATTTTAAAAAATTTAAAATATCAAATATTAAGAAGTATTAATTTTAAATATAATAATTATCATATAAAAAAAATTAATAAGAATTATAGAATATTCTAAAGAATATTCCTTTTTTGTGTGATATGGTGATGATGGGTTGGAGTTAAAATAGTGTTTGGTGTTGAAATAGCACCATTTTGGTGTGAAAATTACACCAAATTTGGTGATGTGCATTGGAGATGGTCTTAGTCAATTATATGAGTTTAGATACCTAGTCTTTTTTTCATCTAATTGTTATGTTCAAGACCCACAATCTCATAGGTTGATTGAGACCGTTCATAGGCAAGGAGAATTCTATGTGATCCTGTCCGAGCGCTGAGTCGACGGACGCTGGGGACGTGGCACGCTCTGCTGTCTCCAACTGGTGGTGTAGCCCTCCGATGAACCTACAAGGAAGCCGAGCCGGGAGGGGTTTCCCGACGACGGCCCTCCGACGCTCAAGTCAGGCAACGAGAGAGGCAGAGTAACAAGGCTACAGTAGAGATGTGTGCATACCTTCGTTGACGTCTGAGGTCTTTATATAGGACCCCGGGGGAGAGTGGGCACGTTTCCCGATGCGTGCACGCTTCCCCAAACATACCTTAACAAGTCTGTGTCAGAAAAGTACCTCTGGCGCCATTCCGCAATCGTCCGAGCATATCCCGGATGTGATGGTGGAAGCTTCCACCGTATGATTCTGTGTACGGCTCGGTCGCCACCTCTGATGTTTGTCGGCGGCAGGTGTCTCGAGGATGATGTTATCCCTTGTCCCCTTTGTCCTCTTGCGTTCCTTGTCTGGTCTGTGGCCGAGCGGATCGGCCGCTCGGCAGGCATATTACTTCTGCATCGGTCATATGCTCGGATGAGACTGCTCCTGCCTGTGTTGCCTTGTACACCGGCTGAACGGACAGCCCGCTCGACCCTTGAAACCTTTTTACCTTAAAGAGCATTGGAAACCCGACTCCCAGTTGGGTTGTCTTTCATTCGGTTCAGAGGATTCACAGCCGGTCGGCCTGCGGGGCCCTGTCGGTAGGCCTACCTCGTCCGGTCGACCGGTCTCCAGGTTGACTATCTTGACCTTTGACCTCCACGTGCCGTTGACCTCCTGCTGACGAGGGTCCCCCGTCCTTATCACCAGATCACATGCCTCCCCTTCAAGTCTAGTCGAAGGAGGCGGAAAGTCCGACTGACTAGACTATGAATTCGGTCGGGCGACCTTCACTTCGTTGCTCCCGAAAGTGTATTTCCGATCAGCTCTAGGAGGCCCCCTCGGCCGATCGGCGAGTTGATGGCTATGCCTTGAAGTTTTGATTTCCATTTGCTGCTTGTCGCACTACTGTTTCGGGGGCGGTCGGCGTCGTCGGATCTCCTCGGAATTCGTGCCAATCCCCATTAACCTGCCCACGCGCGGGTAATGGCGCTCATTAAATGCTGTCCAATCGTTGATCGCCACTTGGCATGTCCGCCGTCATCGTACAGCGGGGGCGTAAGCTTCGATGGGACATACGTCGGTTCAAATCCGACGGTCCGATGTCCTCGCTTCTTTCGATGACCTGGATCGGACGGCTGTGGTGAACCGAGACAGGGGTTTATGAAGCGCCGACACTGAGCCTCCTTCTATCACTCTTGCCTTTGCGTTTTTGGCGATTCCTCCCGCGACCATCCTCCCAGTGTCCGCTTGCCTTGATGATCCGACAAACTCTCGGCCATCTCCCTTGCACTTTACTCCCAGTAAGCCCTCTCCTATCTCTGCTTTCTTCCGTTTTCTTCTTTTTTGGTGGTCTTTGCATTCGTTCACTGTAGTTTCAGTCTCCTCCTTCAACCCTTTCATTTTCCTTTCCTCGGCTCTTCCTTCCCCGCTACTGTTCCGGCGATGGCTAGTACTTCGCAACCTTCTGGTCCTTCTCCTGGCCTATGGTATATGACCATGGTCAGTCGTTTCGACGAAACTGACGCCGAACGCTTCCTTAATGAATTTGAACTGCCTTCTGACCATAGACTAGTTTTAGCCACCTCTTCCGATCGGCCCTCTAACCTGTCGAACGACACTGTTTGCTTCTTCCGCGACCAATTTGTGGCCGGTCTGTGCTTCCCTCTACACTCTTTTATCCGGAAAGTTTGTAATTATTTTCGCATCCCGCTCGGCCAACTTGTCCCTAACTCTTTTAGGTTGTTGTGCGGTGTAGTAATCCTCTTCAAGTTGCACGGCATTCCCTTAGTCCCCAGAATTTTCCATTACTTTTACTACCCAAAACAGTCCGAGTGGGGTACTTTTCTTTTCCAGTCGCGGATCGGCCTCGTCTTCTTCGATAAGATGCCGACCTCGAACAAGCACTGGAAGGAAAATTATTTTTACCTTCGCTTTCCCGAACTGCCATCCTTTCGCACCCAGTGGCAGACCACCGTGCCAAGCCAGCCTAACCTCGGTAAATACAAGAGCCAGCCAGATTATCTTCACGCGACCAATCTATTAGCCGGTCAGAGGTTCAACATCAACAAGCTACTCCACGAAGGGGTGTTGTATATATTTGGCTTGAGCCCGATCCGAACGAAGCTCCCGAGCAGCATGGGTAAGCACTTCCCTTGTCCTTTTTCCTTTTGGTTTAACTAATTTATTCTTCTGTTATGCAGCTGACATCATGTGGCACGCCAAGGTTGCCGAACGGCTGAAGTTGAAAGCCGCCGAAATGGAAGCGGTGGTAGCCAAGGAGATGGCCGATTTGGGCATTGCGCCGGTCGGCTCGCATGAAGGTGAAAGCGAAGGTACTCCAACTGAGGCCCGTGAATCTGTCGCTCAGGCCAGAAACTCCAAATTTCTGGAGGGGCGCCGGCTGAGGGGCCCTCGTACGCCACGCTCAAGTCCGAACTGCTAGCGGCCGAGCAACACAAGTCTTCCGGCCTGGAAACCAGGGTGGCTGGACTTGAAAACCAAGTCAAGTCCCACGACCACCAGATCATTGTGGCCACTAACAGAAAAAATAGAGTCGCTACTGATCTCGACGCAATGAAGGTGCAGGTTCGGGCGCTGGAGCAGCGCGTCACGGAATTGACCGACCTACTATCTGCTGAGAAAGATAGCCGATCTACCACTGAAGCTAAACTGCAAGCAGATCTAAAAGATCTTCAGGAAGCTCTCGACACCTCCCGAGCGACGTTGAAGGAATACTAGGATGGAGAGTCCGACTGCTTCGAGGTGATGAGACGGAACTACCTCCGATCGGACGCGTTTGGTAATAAGCTCAGCGATCGGCTAGTCCTGCCCTTCGAAGAGGCTATCCGGGCGACCACTGCTTACTTGAAGGCCAAGGGCCATCTCCCAGAGGATAACTCCATCCCCCCCCCCCCCCCAGACATGGTCGGTCTGCTGGAATCCGTTCCGGAGCCCATCTTCGAGCCCCTGGAGTGAGGAGCGTTTATGATTTTCTTGTAGTGTTTTTTGTAACTCTTCCGACCGGCTCTAAGGGCCAGACTTTTAATGGATATATCCTGTCTTGTTATTAACTTTGTCAATACTTGTGTCCTCTGATCAGACCGCGAACTACAATCGTTCACGTCTCCTCCCTCTTTCTTTTCGTTAATCGTTTCTCGTCTTGCCCGGCCTTCTGCTCGGATGGACACCCCCACTTCTTATACTGGAATTCTCGTTAAATGGTCACGAAGTACCTTTGGTAACTCGGCCGCTCGGCCGCTCGGCCGCTCGTTTCACATGCCGACCCCTTTAGTACCTTCTCGCCGATGTATTCGAACGGAAGTACATTATCACTTTTTTGTCCCTACGGACAAGGCTTGTCGATTGCTAATGTTTATCGTTGAGCCGGGGCCCGCATGACTTGTCGCGTTTACACTAGACAGTCTTCCGGCGATCTTCAAGCCGGGGGGTTTATAGTCGCCAGTCCGACTCTAGAGTTTAACGTCGCCACTCGACGATCTTCAAGCCGGGGGGTTTATAGTCGCCGGTCCGACTCTAGAGTTTAACGTCGCCGCTCGACGGTCTTCAAGCCGGGGGGTTTATAGTCGCCGGTTCGACTCTAGAGTTTAACGTCGCCGCTCGACGGTCTTCAAGCTGGGGGGTTTATAGTCGCCGGTTCGACTCTAGAGTTTAACGTCGTCGCTCGACGGTCTTCAAGCCGGGGGGTTTATAGTCGCCGGTCCGACTCTAGAGTTTAACGTCGCCGTTCGACGGTCTTCAATGATGAGCTTATAGCTCGGATAATATACTCCCGGCATAACGACACAGGTTCCTCTCCATCGAGCATTTAGCTCGGATAATATACTCCCAGCCGAACGACTCGGGGTCTTTGCCATCGAGCATTGGGCTCGGATAATATACTCTCGGTCGAACGGCTCGGGGTCTTCACCATCGAGCATTGGGCTCGGATAATATACTCCAGGCCGAACGGCTCGGGGTCTTCGCTATCAAGCATTGGGCTCGGATAATATACTCCCGGCCGAACGGCTTGGGGTCTTTGCCACAGCCTCATGCTGCTACTCGCTTGGTGCGTCAAAATCATGCCTTTGTTCTTATAGCTTTCATTCTTGCAACCAAATAATACATCCGAACAGAATATTTCAAAGTATATTACATCAGCGCACCTTTCATCCAGCACGATAGGGCTGGAGATGGTTTGCGCTCCACGGCCTCTCTAGCCTTCGTCCATCCTCATCTTCCAAGTAATAAGCTCCCGATCGGAGCTTCTCGATGACTTTGAACGGTCCTGCCCAGGGAGCCTCCAACAGTCCAACTTGCCCACGTCCCCAACTGGCTTGACTTTCTTCCAGACCAAGTCGCCCACCTGGAATGTTCGAGGAACCACGCGACGGTTGTAGTTCTGCTTCATTCTCTGCCTGTAGGCCATCAGCCGGACGGACGCTTTGGCTCTCTCCTCGTCGATCAAGTCCAATTCTAGCTGCCTCCGCTCGGCATTATCTTCGTCGTAACTCTGGATCCGGGCGGACTCTACGCCGACTTCGACTGGGACGACCGCCTCGCCTCCATACACCAGATGGAAAGGTGTTACTCCCGTTCCCTCTTTAGGGGTTGTGCGGATGGCCCATAAGACTCCCGGCAACTCGTCCACCCAACTTCCTCCCATGTGGTCAAGTCGAGCCCGAAGAATTCGGAGTATCTCCCGGTTGGCTACTTCGGCTTGGCCATTGCTTTGGGGATACGCCACTGACGTGAAGTGCTGCTCAATGCCATACCCCTTGCACCATTCCTCGAGCTGATTTCTGACAAACTGTCGCCCGTTGTCCGACACGAGCTGACGCGGAATGTCGAACCGACAGATGATATTTTGCCAGATGAATTTCTTGACTATGTGCTCGGTTATCTTGGCCAATGGCTCAGCCTCCACCCACTTGGAGAAGTAATCTACTGCCACTAATAGAAACTTCCTTTGTCCGGTCGCCATAGGGAAGGGTCCTACGATGTCCATGCCCCACTGGTCGAACGGGCAAGACACTGTGGACGTTTTCATTTCTTCCGTCGGCTTATGTGAGAAGCTGTGGTACTTCTGACAGGAAAGACACGTTGCGACGGTCCGAGCGACGTCCTCGTGTAGCGTCGGCCAGAAGTATCCAGCCAGCAGGATCTTCCTAGCCAAAGATCAGCCGCCCGGATGACCTCCGCATGATCCTTGGTGTACCTCCTGGAGAATGTACTCTGCGTCTTCTGAGCTAACGCATTTTAGCAGCGGTCGGGAGAAAGCCTTTTTGTAAAGCTGATCTCCGATGAGAGTGAACCGGCCGACCCTCCTCCTTAGTAGCTGAGCTTCATCCCGATTGGACGGTGAAGCCCCTGAGTGCAGAAACTCCATGATGGTTGTTCTCCAATCGCTCGGGAACGTGAAGCCTTCCATCCGATCTACATGTGCTACCAAGGATACTTGCTAGATTGGTTGCTGGATGATGACTGGCGATATTGAGCTTGCTAGCTTGGCTAATTCATCTGCCGCCTGGTTCTCCGCTCGGGGTATCTTCAGGATCACTACCTCGGTGAAGCCGGTCTTGAGTTTCTCAAAGGCCTCTGCATACAGTCTGAGTCTTGCATTGCTTATCTCAAAGGCGCCCATGAGCTGCTGAGCGACAAGCTGGGAATCCGAGTGGATCACGACCCGACTGGCTCCAACATGTCGTGCGGCTTGCAATCCGACTATGAGGGCTTCGTATTCCACCTCATTATTGGTTGCCCGATATTCTAGCCGGACGGATAAATGCATCCGCTCTCCCTGAGGCGACAGCAGCATGATCCCAATTCTGCTTCCGAGCCGAGTGGACGATCCGTCCACATATATTTTTCCATGTAGCTTCGGGCGTAGGCTTTTGTACTTCGGTCACGAAATCTGCCAAGGACTGCGCTTTGATCGCCGAGCGGGGTTGGTATTGGATGTCGAATTCGCTAAGCTCCGTTGTCCACTTGATGAGCCGTCTGGATGCTTCAGGGTTCAGGAGTACCCTTGCGAGCGGGCTATTTGTCATCACAATAATGGTGTGCGCCAAAAAGTAAGGGCGCAACCTCCGAGCGACGAGTACCAAAGCGAAAGCCAACTTCTCAAGACTGGTGTAGCGAGACTCAGCATCTTTTAAGATATGGCTTAAAAAGTACACTGGATGTTTCTCACCGCTTGACCTTACTAATGTTGAGCCCACATCATGCTCAGTTGAAGATAAATAAATGCAGAGCGGCTCACCTTCGACTGGTTTCGCCAACACGGGTAAGGAATTCAGATAAGTCTTTAATTCCTCGAATGCCCGATTGCACTCCTCGTCCCATTGGAACTTGGTGGCTTTACGGAGAATCTTGAAAAATGGCAAGCTCCGGTCGGCGGTCTTAGAAATGAACCTTGACAGCGCCGTTATCCGACCGGTGAGACGCTGTACCTCTCGGAGATTTCTGGGAGGCGGTATATCCTGCAATGCCTTTATCTTACTGGGGTTCGCCTCTATACCCCGCTCAGTCACAATGTAGCCCAGGAAGCGCCCGCCTTTTGCCCCGAACAGGCACTTCTAAGGGTTAAGTTTGACGCCATACCTTCTCAACGTTTGGAAGGTCTCCTCCATGTCCGCGTAGAGATCGGCCGCCCGGAAGGACTTGATAAGTATGTCGTCCACGTACACTTCCAGGTTGCGTCCGATCTGCTCCCTGAAGACCTTGTTCATCAGACGCTGGTAGGTGGCTCCCGCGTTCTTCAGCCTGAACGACATTACATTGTAGAAGTAGGTGCCGTCCGTCGTGATAAAGCTGACCTTCTCTTGGTCTTCTCGGGCAAGCGGCACTTGATGATAGCCTTGGTATGCATCCAGCATGCATATCAGCTCGCATCCGGCTGTGGAGTCCACCAGCTGATCGATCCGGGGAAGGGGGTAGAAGTCCTTCGGGCACGCCTTGTTCAGGTCCCGGAAGTCGATGCAGACTCTCCACTTGATGCTCAGCTTGAAAACCAGGACCACATTTACAAGCCAACTCGGGAATTGTACTTCCCTTATGTGGTCGGCCTCTAGAAGCTTCTCTACCTCCGCCCGGATGATTACATTTTTGCTCCGCGCTGAAGTCCCTCTTCCTTTGCTTCACCGGACGAGCGTCCAGCCGGACATGAAGTTCATGTTGCGCTACGCTCGGCGAGACTCCAGGCAGCTCATGGGTCGACCTGGCGAAGACGTCGCAGTTTCGCCGCAAGCATTTAATCAACCTCTCCTTCTGCTTCTCCTCCAGATCGGATGCAATGAAGGTGGTGGCCTCCGGTCGGGAAGGGTCAATCTGCACCTCCTCTTTTTCTTCATAAACCAAAGAAGGGGGTTTGTCGGTTATAGCATGTACCTCGACTCGTGGCACTTTCCGAGCGGACTTGGCTTCGGCTCGGACCATCTTCACGTAGCATCTTCGAGCGGCCAGCTGGTCTCCCCGCACCTCCCCTACTTGGTCTTCCACCGGGAATTTGATTTTTTGGCAGAAGGTAGAGACGACCGCCCGGAACTCGTTGAGAGATGGTCGCCCCAGGATGACGTTGTAGGCAGAGGGAGCATCCACCACGATGAAGGTGGTGGTCCTTGTCCTCCTGAGCGGCTCTTCGCCCAATGAGATAGCCAGTCGGACTTGGCCGACCGGCAAGACTTAGTTCCTCGTGAATCCGTAGAGGGGGGTCGTCATTGGCAGTAGTTCGGCTCGGTCAATTTGTAGATGGTCAAAGGCCTTCTTGAAGATTATGTTGACCGAGCTACCTGTGTCAATGAAAATGCGGTGAATAGTATAATTAGCTATTACCGCTCGAGTGATCAGGGCGTCATCGTGTGGGACTTCAACTCCTTGGAGGTCCCCGGGCCCGAAGCTGATCTCGGGTCCGCTCACCCTTTCTTGGCTGCAGCCGACCGCATGGATCCGTAGCTGCCTTGCATGTGCCTTTCTGGCTCTATTTGAATCTCCGTCGGTCGGGCCTCCGGCTTTGATGTTGATCTTTCCCCACGATGCGTTGCCCCTATTTTCCTCCTCCCGAACGGAAGGTTGAGGTCATTCATGTGATGCTCGGTGGTGGGCTCAGTGCTACTGACGATGATGTCGCTCGGGGGATCGCCTTTTTATCCTTGGTGCGGGGCTCCGTTGTCGATGTTGCCGGTCTGGTGAAGGCGATCGGCGGTGATAGCTCCTTAGCGCAGGGTGAGCGATGGGGGGCAGGATCCGGCAGTCGCGGGTATTGTGAGTGGCCGACTGATGTAGTGAACAAAACATCGGGGTCCATACCTTTCCCTTGTGCTTGGGTCGATCAGCCACTACTTGCTGGACAGCGTGCGGCCGAGTATGCTGATGAGGACGGGCGGCTTCGGCTCGCGGTCCTCTGGGTGGTTGGTGACTGATGGGCTACTTCTGCTCGGCGGGGGCTGGTTGGTCGCTCTGGGCTTCTTTTCTTCTCGCCGCCTGGGCCTCCTCCACATTGATGTATTCATTGGCTTTATGCAGCATGTGGTCGTAGTCCCGAGGCGGCTTCCGGACGAGCGATCGGAAGAAGTCACCGTCCACGAGCCCTTGCGTGAACGCGTTCACCATTGTTTCCGAGGTGACTGTTGGAATGTCCATGGCCACCTGGTTGAAGCGTTGAATGTACGCTCGGAGCGGCTCCCTCGCGCCTTCCTTGATGGCAAACAAGCTGACGCTGGTCTTCTGGTGACGCCTACTGCTAGCAAAATGATGGAGGAACGCCGTTCGGAATTCCTTGAAACTTGTGATGGAATCGTCCTGCAGTCTTCGAAACCATCGATGCGCCGATCTCGAAAGCGTTGTGAGGAACACTCGGCATTTCACACCATCTGTGTACTGATGCAGAGTGGCGGTACTGTCGAATTTACCCAGGTGGTCGTCTGGGTCGGTTGTCCCGTTGTACTCCCCGATCGCAGGGGGCACATAATGCCGCAGTAGTGGATAGCGAAGAATGACATCTGAGAACTGCCGGTTGGTCCGTTCGGGTGATGCATCCGATCTGGGCCACTTTCCTTTTCTGACGTCCCGGATGGGTGCCTCGTCTGATGAGGATCCCTTGTCTTGATTGGCTTGCGTCACCTCCGAGGGCGTCTGAAACAGAGCCCGATGAAAAGGTATTGGGGCGGGCGACGCCCCCATCTGAGTGTCGGCTGGCCCCTTGTTTTGCCCCCATATTGAGAGCTGCTCCTGGCGGTCTTCGAGTGGCGCTCGGCCCCCCGAAGCTGATGTTGCTTGCTGCACTGCCCGCTCGGCCTGAACTTTCTGCTGCTGCTCCACAATTTTCGCTGCTCGCGCTTGGACGAGTGCTTCGAGCTCTTCAGGAGAGAGCGTTACCAAAAGTTGACGTCCAACTTCTTCCATCTTCTCGACTCGGATTCAAGTGCGTTCTCACAGACGGCGCCAATTTGATCCTGTCTGAGCGCTGAGTCGACGGACGCTGGCGACGTGGCACGCTCTGTATCTCCAACTGGTGGTGTAGCCCTCCGACGAACCTGCAAGGAAGCCGAGCCGGGAGGGGTTTCCCGGCGACGGTCCTCCGACGCTCAAGTCAGGCAACGAGAGAGGCAGAGTAACAAGGCTACAGTAGAGATGTGTGCATACCTTCGTCGACGTCTGGGGTCTTTATATAGGACCCCGGGGGAGCGCGGGCACATTTCCCGATGTGTGCACGCTTCCCCAAACATACCTTAACAAGTCTGTGTCAGAAAAGTACCTCTGGCGTCATTCCGCAATCGTCCGAGCATATCCCGGATGTGATGGTGGAAGCTTCCACCGTATGATTCTGTGTACGGCTCGGCCGCCACCTCTGCTGTTTGTTGGCGGCAGGTGTCTCGAGGATGATATTATCCCCTGCCCCCTTTGTCCTCTTGTGTTCCTTGTCTGGTCTGTGGCCGAGCGGATCGGCCGCTCGGCAGGCATATTACTTCTGCATCGGTCATATGCTCGGATGAGACTGCTCCTGCCTGTGTTGCCTTGTACATCGGCCGAACGGACAGCCCGCTCGACCCTTGAAACCTTTTTACCTTAAAGAGCATCGGAAACCCGACTCGCAGTCGGGTTGTCTTTCATTCGGTTCAGAGGATTCACGGTCGGTCGGCCTGCGGGGCCCTGTCGGTAGGCCTGCCTCGTCCGGTCGACCGGTCTCCGGGTTGACTATCTTGACCTTTGACCTCCACGTGCCGTTGACCCCCCGCTGACGAGGGTCCCCCATCCTTATCACCGGATCACTATGTTTTAGATCAACTTAAAGTACCAGAAATTGTAGCTTCAAGTGTGGATTTATCATCTTTTCATCCGAGTCGTTCTTTTTTTTATTTTTATTTATGACACTCTCGTTTAGGTTATGTTTCAGCGTTTCGTTTGCAGTTTTTAGCTTCTACAGGAGTATTAGGACCTTTAAAAAGTTTTGATATTTTTGATTTTAGTGGTTGTAAACTAGCCAAATTTTCTGTTTAACATTTTTTAAAAGTCTCTCTTTTTTTTCTACTCTATTTGATCTTATTCATTCTAATGTGTAGGGACCCTCTCTTATTCCTATAAAAGGGGGTTCAAGATATTATGTTTCATTTATTGATGATTGCACTCGTTACTCTTGGGTTTATCATATGAAACATAGGTTTGATTATCTTTCCATTTTCAACAACTTCAGAGCTCTTGTGAAAACTCAATATTCTAGTGTCATAAAGTGTTTTTGTTGTGATTTGGGGGACGAATACACTTCGAATCATTTTTCACAGTTACTTGCTTTTGATGGTATTATTCATCAAACCTTATGTACAGATACTCCTGAACAGAATTATGTGGTTGAACAAAAACATAGGCATCTTGTTGAAATAGCCCGTTCATTTTTATTGTCTGTCAATATTCCTATTACCTTTTGGGGGAAAGCAATCCTTACCGCTGCTCACGTGATTAATAGAAATTCAACCTCACACAATGCAGGCTTGTTACCTTTTGAAAATTTGTATGGGCATGGTCTCTCTACTCTTTTTTGCGTGTTTTTAGTTGTACTTGCTTCGTTCTTCATTCACATGTTAAGCGTAATAAATTAGTCTCTTGGTATGCTCTTTGTGTCTTTCTGATTATGGTGTTAGTCAAAAAAGATATTGTTGTTTTGATCCCATTAGTAAAAAATTGTATGTCTCTAGTCATGTTCTATTTCTTGAACATATTCCATTCTTTTCTATTTCTGCTAGTTAGTATAATATGATAAAGTCAAATCTACTTTGCATTGATCTTTTCAATACCGACACTGAGGAAGCTTCACCCATAGCTCTTACTGGAAGCTCAACTGAATCTGGTACTTTAGTTTCCGAGATATTTGTTCCACATGCTCCTCCTTCTGCTACTACCCAATCATCTCATGAGGTTGCGGATGATCCTTCTCTCCATCGTCGTCAATCCACTCGTGTTCGTAAGTCTACTAAACTACCAGATTTTGCTTGCTCCTGTTATTCTCATTCTTTTACTTCATTTGTTGCATCTATTCATTGTCTTTCTGAGCTCGTATTCTATAGAGAAGTTGTTTGTAATCCACTTTGGCAGAGTGCTATGGCTGATGAACTAATTGCTTTACATCAGACTTATACATGAGATTTGGTTTCGTTGCCACCAAGAAAATACACTATTGGTTCTCGTTGGGTATATAAGATCAAAACTAAATCTGATGGATCTATTGAATGATACAAAGCTTATCTTATTGCTAAAGGTTATTCTCAGGAGTATGACATGGATTATGAGGAAATATTTACTCCTATTGCAAAAATGATGGCTGTTCATATTCTGATTATTGTTGCTTTTGTTTGTCGATGGAGAATATCTCAGATGGATGTCAAGAATGCATTTCTAAATGGTGATCATCATGAAAAAGTTTATATGACACCTCCTCCTGGCATTTCACACTAACTTGGTGAAGTTTGCAAGCTTCGTAAAGTGCTTTATGGTCTCAAACAAGCATCTCGTGCTTGATTTGAAAAGTTCTCTATAGTGATTACTTCACTTGGTTTTCATCCTATAATCATGATTTAGCATTGTTTGTTAGATGTACGAGTGCAGGTCATATTCTTTTATCATTATATGTTGATGACATGATTATTACTGGTGATGATTCTGATGAAATTACTTTCTTGAAGTCTGAGTTAGCTCGTTGTTTTACTATGAAGGATTTGGGTATACTACGCTACTTTATGGGAATTGAGTTTGCTTATTCCTTAAAAGGTTATCTTTTATCTCAGTCAAAGTATATATCTGATCTGTTTAAGCGTGCTCGTCTTACTGATAATAGAGTCGTTGATACTCCTATTGAGACTAATGCTCTATATTCTCCATCTGATGGCTCACCTTTGTCGGATCCTAGTTTGTAAAGAACTATTGTTGGAAGCTTGATTTATCTCACCGTGACTCATTCAGATATTGCGTATGTTGTTCATGTGGTTAGTTAATTTATCACTGCACCAACCAACTATAGTTCATTATACTGCTATTCTTCGTATTCTCAGGTATCTTATGGCACTCAATTTCAAAGCCTTTTATTTCCTTCTACTTCATCTTTTAAGCTGCATGCATACTCTGATGCGAATTGCGTTGGTGATCCTCTAGATCGTAAATCTACCACTGGCTTCTGCATTTTTCTTAGTGATTCCCTCATTTCTTGGAAGAGGAAGAAGCAATATGTTATTTTTAGATCTTCCACAAAAGCTGAGTATTATGTGATGACCTCAATTACTTGTGAGATAGTTTGGTTGTGTTGGTTGCTTGCGGATATGAGTATCTCTCTTCATCAACCTACTCCGTTATATTGTGATAATTAAAGTGTTATTCAAATTACACGCAATTCAATTTTTCATGAGCGGACGAAACATATTGAAATTGATTGTTACATTACTCGTCATCATCTTCAGATTGACACCATCACATTACTTTTTGTTCTTCAAAACTACAGATTGCTGATATATTTATTAAGACACATTCTGCTTCACATTTTTGTTTTTTATCTGACAAACTCTCAATGCTTCTAGCTGTAGCATCGTGAGTTTGAAGAGATGTTAGATTATATATTTATTTGTTAGCTTTTAGGGTAATTTGGACTTTTTTTAATGGAGTTTAGAGTTTCTTAAATTAACTATATAAGACCTTATACTATGTATTTCTATGTATCAATTTTAAATTTAATAATATAATTAATCTTTTCCTTATCTTAATTTTGAAAAAAAAAACATAGGAAGGATATATTCTCATACAGTTCAAATCTTTTGTTGGACATATTAAACAAAGAGTCCCTTCTATTGTTGCCCCTATTTATTTTTGTCTTTCTAATTTATTCGTGTATGTCCAAAAAATAATCAAGTAATTAAACTCCAGAGACATCTGGATAAAAAACACAAAAGAAAGAGGTGTTCTATTTATGTGCTTTTCATTTTAAACTGTAAATTCATTGGTGTTGACTGGTGGTACTAATTGGGGAAATAAATAATGAAATATTAGTGCATTTATATATAAAAAAAGAATTGTTACATCATGGACCTTTCCTTGCCGACTCGTTTGGATATGACTTGAGATATCTCAATGCATAAGAGAGGCGCCTTCGTTTATTTTTTTGTTTTTTTTACTGTATTAAGGTGCCTGGATCTATCTAGACGCATCAACCTAATCATTGTATATATTCTTTTTATTTTTTTAACTCTGAAGTTAAGGTAATTAAATTTTATTTTTAATATTTAGGGGTTGAATTATAGCATCTCCAATAAGAATTCTTTCAAAATTTCCACTAGTGACATGGAGGAAGGGACGAACGAATCTGCCTCCCGTAGTGGGAGGGAGGTTAGTCCTTCCATTGATGGAGCGGCTCCATAAACACAGAACCTTTCTGTCATTGTTTTAATTTTTTTTTAATATTTATATAAAAAATGTTGGATATGACTATGTTGAAAAAAAAAGATATGTTGATGGCCATTGTTCAACGTTTAACCATTAATAATATTTCATTTTTCTTATCATTTTCTCAACTCTCTATTTCTTTCAACCTCAAAAATATTTTAGAAGACTTGATAGCTAAAAATTAGATCGATCTATACTCCGTGAATTATGGATAAATCAATTGAAGGAAGATGCAGAGGATATAGATTAACAAAGAATGCTCTGGCTATATGAGCAACAACAAATGGTATGTCAAAGAGCTCAAAGTTCTTCCAGCATAACCTAGAAGAGAAGGTATTTAAATCGGGATAGTGAAGTCGAACATGCTTGTCTTTTTAACAATTATTTCTCCGATGAGCCAATATATTTTGATGATATATTTCAATGTCGATTCCGAATGCAAAGAGGATTATTCCTTCATATAGTTAATGTCTTCACAAATCATTCAGAATATTTTCAATGAAAGGTCGATGTGAAGAAAAATAGTTTGTCGTCACTTCAGAAATATACAACGACTATCCGTCAATTGGCATACAGTCTTTGTAGATCATTATGATGAGTACTTACAGATCGCTGAAACAACTGTCATCCAATGCGTATTCAACTTCTATCGATATGTAATTGAAGTGTTCGGGGCTCAATATTTGAGAAGATCTAATGCTACTGATATCCAACATTTGCTTGAAATACATGAGCAAAGACACGACTTCCCTGCCATATTGGGTAGTCATGATTATATGCATTGGCAATGAAAAAATTGACCTGTCGTTTGGAAAGGCCAGTTTACTCGGAGAGATCATGGCGTTCCAACAATTGTACTTAAAGCAGTCGTATCTATAGATTTGTGGATATAACATGCCTTTTCTGGGATTATAGGGTCACGTAATGATATCAAAGTACTTAACGAATAATCTTTATTCAACAACATCTTGCAAAGAATACACTCGAGGTTAATTTTACAGTTAACAATACACAATATACAAAAAGATATTATCTGACCGATGAGATCTATCCGGAACGGGCTACTTTCGTCAAGAACTTTTTGTGCCCCCAGGCAAGGGTAGATCATCCCCCCCCCCCCCCCCACATGTGTAAATCGCGAGCAGCAACCACACGATGCTGGTTGCGGAGGGGTAGAGGTGCTCCAATTCGGTAGAAGGTAAGTCAAAATTTATAAATTTTGCAGGATCTAGCATGGGAGTGGGTGAAAGTTGTGCTTTTGAGGGGATTTATTGTGTTCTTTGTGATCCTTTTCTCCTTCGCAGTCGGTGCGCTGGTTTTATGCTTCTTGATCCTTCTCTTTCTTGTCACTCCGCTAGGATTTTTCACCCTAACTACAAGACAAATTTGCATTTTGAGGTTTGGAATCTTGGTTTTGGTCTGCTTTATAGTCCTAAAAACTTTAATTTTGCTGAAAGCGTTTCGAACTAGTTCATGCTTGCTTTGTTAAAAGAGGCATTGTGAGCAATGATAGGTAGTAGGTAATTCTGGAAGAATATCTTCTTCCAAAGTCGGATTGCAGATTTATATTCTTTCACAATCTCTAGCATTCTTCATTTCTTCTTTCCTCTCTCGTTTTATTTGTTTGTTATTTTGGGGGAAGAATTTGTTTAGTATTTGCATGCTTCATACATTCAGCGAGTTGAAGCAGTTCGATCCAAGTTGCTGCCGAGTGACGTCAAAGTCTTGCTGATATCTTATTGGAAGTTTTCTAAATTGCCAAATTTTAGTATGTGGATGTGAATTTGTCTCCTTCCCTTTTTGCAGCAACTACGCTCTCCTCCCTCCTCCATCCGCACTCCGCAACAAGCAAGGAACCTGTATCAAATTCAGGTAACCCTAAACTTTTTTTTCTGTTCAACAAAAAAGATAGGGATGTGACCGCTTGCATTGCCCGACGAGGTAGCCTCCCGAGCGAGTGGCCACCGCATCGCTGCCTTGCGAGGCAACGATGTGGAAGCCTCACGAGGCAACGCTAGGCAGCGACGTGGCCGCTCGCGAAGTAGTCGTTGCCCTGCAAGGCAGCGAGATAGCCACCTCGCGAGGCTTCCATTTGAGGCATTGCACACGTTCATTATTTTCAAAGATAGGAAGCCATTTGACCTCTTTGTAAGATATATCTATAATATTTTTAGTCTTTTGTGTTTCTGCCTTTTCCCTAGATGGAGGTGCAAGAGCATGTTTATCCTATTGTAAATGCTATTTGTTATTTGCCATAAATTGTACTAGTAGCACACATAGCATTGTTCTGTTTGACTAAGATACATCCTTTTGTAGTGTTAAGGAAGGAGCTATGACTGCTAACCCGCTTATGGAACGCATTGAAGCTGCATTGATAGTGAACCAATAGCTTATCAAGTAAGATTTCTAAGACCAATTTGATCTACTTGTTTAGTGGCCTGCTTGTTGGCTTTGCCTTTTAAGTTGAGTAGATTTTTTTTTATGGTTATACTTACCTTTTGATAGTTTCTTGCTTGATTTTAAACAGTTCTAGATAGGTCTTCTTAGTAAGTTATCAGATTCAAGAATTTGATAGAATGAGTTACTGTAGCAGAGAGCAGTAAAGTTTATATGTAACAAAGGTATGACCTTCTGTTGTGCACCGAGAGTCCAATTTGCCTAGCAATATTGAGCATTGTTACATTAAAATTTTCAAAATTTTGAAGGTTGTGCCATTTTGCTTTGTTGTTTTTCACCTTGTTTATGCATTTTGATTTGGTGTATCAACAATACTGGTAAATGACATCATCCCATGACTCATATAAAAAATTATTATGTGGATATTAAATATATTAATTTCTCTACCTTGAGAAACTTGACTAAACTCAATTACTGTCACTTATGTTATCAGTTTGTTTCCAACAATATTTCAATTAATTCCTCCCATGAAGTTTCTAGTTGTGAGTTGAATGTCTCATACTTGAAGATCACATATTCTGAGGAAAAGCATGTACACTTATAGTTCTAAGTAACTTTTGGAATTGGAGTAGTCCTTTTATGTATTAGATGGTTCAAAAATCTTTTTTTAAATATCTGTCTAGATTTAAGTTGGTTTATTAGTTCTAGCTATATTTTGAACAAAGTTCAGGTAGATTTTCTAAGGGAAGGATAATTCAATCATCATAGATACAATGTATAATAATTATTTTCAATACTTAATACCCAAACCTAAAATCTTGGATCCGTCTCTGTCCCCAGGATTCTAAGAGAAAAATATTTAAGGAACAACAGGAGGCCGTGAGAAAGAATGTCGAGCGAGCATTTGGAGTGCACCAATCTCAATGGGTAATGATAAGAGGTCCAGTATAATTTTGGTACAAGGATAATTTGAAGAATGAGTAAGATGCAGTAGTTAATTGGTTGGATGGTGAAAAAGATTCTCCGTCACAAATATTTCAAGGCTCCACCCAAGAATTCAAAGAATATCTGAAAAGAAATTGCGAGCTACGTGATAATCAACTGCATCATCAGCTTCGAGCCGACTTAGTTGAACATATTTGGGCACACTACGGTTGTAATCAATAAAAAATAATTTATTAATTATGATAATATTATATTTTTTATTTGATATATGATAATATTTATTTTATATATACACAAAGTCCCTTACTCAATGTCACTATGAGATGGTAAAGATGATAGGTGAATGATAGATTTGTCAAATGAATGAAAGGTCAAATCCTGAGGAAGTAAATCCCTGTATTCAGTATGCTTCATCCTCTTGTTCATCTAATTACTTCTTAATCAGCATAATTTATCTCGTAATCACGTTTTTGTCTAATGTGACTTTGATTAAATATATATATAAAACCTTATTGTCAAGCAATTAATAAACTTGTTGGAGTTCACATGGATTGATTGCGTGCTTGATAATAAACATACTATGTAGTCACCAAATTGATAAACAAGGAAGGGAGTTCCTCAGGCCATAAGTCAAACATTTATTTGCCTTCATAAAATGCATCCAGTTACTTGCACGCAATAAAAGATCACGCAAACGCTGCAAATTTTCCAAGCACAGCAAGGAAAATTTTCAAAGAAGGGAGAAGTAAACTATTAGTTATCTTAGAGAAAACTCACACTCATGATGTCACTCGTTTCCATTACTATGAAAGGGATAATTACTTGGGCAAAAAAATCAATCAAAAATTTTTCAACCTTTATTTATTTCGTGAGGAAAGTTTCCGCTATTTTACTTATTACACAATAATAGATGGATGAATGTAAAAATCCATCCACATATTATTATTTTTTAATATTTTTTATTTATCTTTTCCCAGACATTGCTATAAAGAAGACAATCGATCCCCATTCCAAAAATCACTTTAATAGATCAAAATTATCATCGATCGACTTCTCTACATCACCAGCAAACATGGCTTCCTCCCCGCTCCATTACCTGCTCCCTCTGCTGCTGATCTGCTCCAATCCTCTGCAACAGCCCACCTCTGCATCCCCTTCCTTCCACCTCAACTTCGCAGGTTCGCAATCAGCCAATCAGCCAATCCTCTTCCTTAATTATCCACCTGAAATTTAATAAACTGCAGGAGAAGACAACCGCCACGTTCCCGTGATGCGCCACCGCCGCAGCAAGATCTTCCACCCTTCGACCGGCCTGTGCGTGATGCGCAGTACGATAGCGGACCCGCTCAAC
This sequence comes from Zingiber officinale, assembly GCF_018446385.1. NCBI lineage: Eukaryota > Viridiplantae > Streptophyta > Magnoliopsida > Zingiberales > Zingiberaceae > Zingiber > Zingiber officinale. The sequence goes on along the minus strand of NC_056000.1, from coordinate 28,523,844 downwards.
CTCGGCCCCTGCTCCAAGTCCGACTCGTGGCAGTACACGCCGCAGCAGTTCTTGATGATCACCGGCACCTACTTCTGCCTCGAGCCCGTGGGGCTCGGCGACCCGGTCAGGCTCGCAATCATCTGCGAGTCGCGGTGGGCGTTCGCGTCGGAGTCGGAGTCGGAGGGGGGGACGACGACGCATCTGACGACGGAGCTGGCGGACGGCAGGAAGGTGTGCTTGGACGCGGACGCCGATGGCACCCTCGTCGCCAATTCGTGCAACCAGGGGCTAAAGCTGGGCGTGGATAGCCAGTGGTTTAAGCTGGTTACGACCGTCAATAATTCGCAAGGATGAACTACTGGTGTTGGATGTGTATGTGTAATTAGTACCTGTAAATAATAAATTCCATCTGGTCGTCTGTACATGAGTTTCGAACAAGAAAACAGCATATGAGATAAGATTGGGGAAATTTTACTTGTTTTTCATGTGAAATTTTACACAGTTCCCAGCCGCTGGAAGAGATTCAAGGTCTAACTGCGAATCATCCGTGAGTAACTCTTCTGAGTGAGGCCCTCGAAGTTATCCTCTAAGATGCAGTTCTGCGACTTAGTTTTAGGGGCAAAAGTACTATTTACTCCTATGTTTCTTGTGCTTGCTCTCGTTTCTCTCCTTGCGCGGGATTCTTTCTTGTTCGTCTCATCTCTCTCTTTCGTCGTCTCTTCGACTTGGATATCTCTGCTTTCCAGGCTCACTTCCTGGGGAGGAGGACGACGCTCTTCTTCTACGGCGTTCGTCCACCGGAATCTCCACGCCGCCGCAGTTGCCGCTGCCTTCCTGAAGGAGGCCAAGGAGGGAGCTCATGACCTTCTCGGCGCGAGCGAAGCTGGCGAGGTAGAGGGCGGAGGGAAAAGCGAGAGTGCGACGGCTACCGCGGACAGGATAAACAGAGGAGGGAGGACTAGCGGGGCTGCGATGACGACGGCACCGGCGACTTTCTTGTCCAGTTAGTACTTTCCCAGCGGGAACCATCTGCGGTCGTCATGCTCGTCTCCGCCGGCGAGGGATGGGAGCTTGAGGCGGCGGTGATTCCATTGGCGGAAGTGGAGTGGGTGGGGCCGGTGGAATATCTATCAAATTTAGAGGCGGATATTGGACGACTTGAGTGGAGTAATTGAAATTAAACTAATAGATTCCAGTTTAAAAATCTAAATCGGAACGTAATCAAAGGCTTTTTGATTGTATTATTTAGGAAAAAATCGGCGCTTATATTATTATTATTGGAATGGTATTTCTTTTTTTTTTTAATATTAAAATAACACTTTAGTATAATATATTTAAATAAATTAATTTAATTTAATTTAATCAAAATTACTGAATATAAAATACTAATTATTATAAAAAAACTCTTTATAGATTTAATTAAAATTATTAAAATTAATTAAAATGATTATAATAATATAAATTCGTTACATTAACGACTCCCCTAATATCGACCCACGGATATGTAAGAAGGTACATATAGATACATAAATGTCAGATACATGATGGAATAAATTTCGAATTGTGATATCATACGTCCACCATCTATGCTACCTCCTAGGCCATTAAAATGATTATAATAACTATTATCAATAGTTGCCGCAAGCTATAGCATATTCACCGATCCTTGTTTATGTTCTGACTGCCATAGCACAGTTCGCATTCATATGCTGTGCTTGAGAGGGCATAAATTTCTGTAATCTATATAAATTCATCCCACATTTTCTCATTCATTATGATTTTATTTATTTTTTCTGATATTAATAATTGACAGAAATACTGAAAGAAATGAACGTATTCACCATTTTATCATATTCATATGCTGTGGCAGAATCACAGTGTCCTTTCTTGTATTTATCACCTTACGACGATGACAAAATATTTATTCCTGGTCCAAAAAGCTCCAACGGGGAATTATGAGTTGGTCACTCCATTAATAACTAGAGTCCTGTTTCTGATGTTCTCACAAAAAAATACTCACTTTGTTATTTTTTGATTAAATACGGGCATCTTTCATTAATTATTTTTTTTTATATTTAAAATAAAAAGAATAAAAAGTCTTTTTGTAACTTTTTATTATCAGTTTATGATTTTTTTTACTTTTCTGATTTTATGTCTGAAAAAGACAAATCCTTTATATTTGTAGATTTTACGGCGATCCCGATTGGCGCGTGCCACGTGGACCGGAGACCAAGCTACGATGTGGGCGCGCGACATTTACCATCTCACACGGTCGGGATCCTATTCAATGTCAGGTGCAACTATTAGCTTCCCAATCTGTACATCGACCGTTTATTTGTAGTGAACCCGTCGGAGGCTCAGGATGATCGTCCTGCGAGAATGCGAGTTATTATGTGATATTGTACTGAATCCTACGGCCCCGGTTCGAACCGCCTTGGAGGCCCGCTTGATTATTTATCTCTAACCCTAGAGTTAAAACTCACTCGTCCGATTCCGATTCGCGCTTGTCCTCCCTCCTCCTCCTCTCTCTCTCTCGGGGCGATATCCTCTCGCCGTCCTAGCGCCGCCGGCGTCCGAATCTCTCGCGGCCGAGGAATCCGTGGTCTTCTGGATTCCCTCCGTGCCGCGATGGATCTCGCCAGCCTTACTGTCGTCCTCCGGACTGCGCTCAGCCCCAGCCCCGAGGAGCGCAAGGTTGCCGAAGAGAGTCTTAATCAGGTGAATTGTTTCCTTCCTCTGCTATTCGAACGGTTTTCTCCCGGTTAGGGGTTGTCTATTGAGATCCCCTGCTACAGTTGATTGGACGCGCAACTGTTGAGCCGTCGTGACTGTATGATCATGTGCTTGTACTCATTTGAGTTATTAAAATTTGATCTAGTTTTGTACTTGGGCTCTGCTTATGTTATTTAGATTAATCATGCAATATAAATCTAATTCAGATATCGACCTGCCCCCTTGAATTATGGTCATACGGGGTGGCGTAATCCTGTCCTCAAGATGCTTTTCTTCTCTCAGTTCGTGTAATCTATATTCAACAGTTTCCATATGCCAGAGACGGCAGAGAGCTAGTTCAACAGACACTGCATGCTAAAATGCCAATGATTAAATTGGTTTAAGCTAAAATTGAATGATTTTATTTTAAGTAAAATAATGTGTTTTTGAGATTTTCTTTTAGACATTTTATCCTTGGACTATCAAAAGTATGTTGATATTATTATCATTCACGCTGATGCAAGGCGTGCATACCTCAGAAACCTAGTTCCTGGATACCGTTTTAGTTTTCTGGAGGTGAAGCGATATTGGGCAAACTCGCGGCCAGCGCCCCCATCAGCTCGCCTCAGGACCAACATGAGGGCGGTAAATCACTGTAACTGAGAGGTAAGATGGATGGGTGGGTGAGTTGTGCCTAGGTGCAAGGATTTGCGCCTCGCCAGCTCTGGGATTCGACCCTTCGCTCATTGAGTAAATTTGCCATCCACTTACGATCTCAGCTAAGCCATGAATGTTAACATACATGTGGAACTTGTTCTGTCTTTTGTTTTTATGTTTGTGAATTCACACTAGAGGGTGAGACTTGACTAGTAAATCCTATATTCTTATTTGCCACATTAATGAGGCTCCATGTTGGCAGTAATGATAAACAAATAATTGTATAATGTTATTACATTCGTATACAATTGTACTTATTTTTAATATAAAGACAATCATCACAGCTTAAGGTATTAGAAATATTTATTTATAGTGGATCTTGATTTATTAGATTGGTTTGCTTCACAAGTCTTGTAGACTAAGGAAACCAAGTTACGAGAATTAGATATAAAAATGAATCAAACGACTTTTAGTCTCAAACTATTCCCTCTCATTATCTTCTCTTCCCTTCTTTTGGGCACATTTATCTGTTCTTGCTCATGGTACTAATCCACACAAGAATGAAGTCATTATTCTATAACCTCAAGTGTAAGCTTTAGTTTCTATCTTGATGCTTGATAATATGTGTTGACCATTGATTACAGTACCATGACTTACCAATTGGCATGGTCGAAATTTCTCCTTTTACTCTTGCACATAGAAAAATACAATAAGGGAAAATGCCATACACATCTGGAACGGGTTTTTTCTCCAGTTTCTTCTCCATACCCTTGAGATTCCTTTCCTAGGTTGGCATGTCTGATATGTGTGTATCCATGTATCTGCATCAATTGGCACTGACCACTGGAACTTCAAGCCTTGGTGTTGACAAAATTACATGCTTAAGTATATTTTAGGTTTTCTTATGCATTATCATGTTTTATCCAATGTTTTTATGGATGCACAGAATATACTGAGTAAATGTAAAGTATTAATATACGTGAGCTGTTATATGTAGTTGGCAGATGATAAGACGAGATAAACTATGCTACAGTGACAAACATCTTTTGACAAAGGACAATTATATTCCAAATATTTGTCATGTGTCTTACTATTTTTCACTTTCATCTTTGTCTGGTTTATGTTGTGGATAATGCAATCCTTGTTAGATATATTCTCTATAGGCAATAATAATTTTCTTAATCCATCCTGGCATCTAAATTACAACGCATTTTAAAGTTATCTGAATCCTGAAGGGAATTTGGTGACTCATTTGCAATTTTATTTATGTTGCTACTAGATGCACCAAAAGGACTCTAATTGGTATTGTTAAAAGTAATGGAAAAATAAGGTTAGCCCACATTATATATATATTTTCCTGTCATGCAAACCCACGTATAGTTATTTAAGGCGTGAGGTGCACAAAAGCGCATAGGTGCTATGGGGCCTGAGGCGTGTATATATAGGGAATGTCTGCGAAAATATTTGAATAACAAAATTATTGTCTATAAAATATTAAACAATAATGTACATATACAATTCATCAGCAAATAAATTCGTTATGCACATAATTCAAATCTTTAAAAAAACTTCAAATATCTAAATCATCAAAATCTTCATCATCTTTCTCAATCATATCATTATCAGATTTGTATAGTTGAATCTTCATCCGTTTCCTCAAGACCGATTTCTTCCTCTCACAAGGTGCATAGACGCAAGAGGCTCACTTGGCTGCGACTTGTGCCTAGGCGCCCAGGCGAGTGTTTTTAATAACTATGAACCTAGGTGAGTATTTGACTTCATTTGCAAGATATATCCCTGCTTTTGGGACCAAGTTATCATACAAGGTGGATGTAACTGGAAAAAAGATATGGTTGGATTTACTCAAATTTTGTATTAGTAGTGTTCTGTACAATGATGGAAATAATAATCATGTTTTGAAATGGTTGTTGTTGTATCGACTGCATGCATGTTTTCTTCATCACCAGCCTACAACATTTGCAGTAGGCATTTGTATAGATTCCTCTCTTAGACATTAGTTGGTGAACTGTCAACGGTGTGGCCGGGTTTGAATTATCTGTTTACATCTTTTCTCAGTTTGTCTTTGGCTCATGCACACCTAATGTCTTCTCTAATTTCTTCTAGTGCATATTACAATTTATGGCTCTTAGATTTTGTTTTATATAAAATTAGTTAATTACAATTTCTTGATATTTTAGTGAGAGTTTAGTCTAGTTGTTTGTCTCTTTTAGTAAAAGCCAGCAATTCTATATTTTAGTATATTCACACATTGTATTTGCTTCTTTAATGAGAAGCTAATTTAAGATCATACTGACACGGTCACAGTTTATTTTCTTCTCAACCTTTTTCATTATATTGCATTTAAATGTTTGGTATTTGTATCTGTGAAAATGTATTAGGAACTATTTTTGTGAAATCTTGCATCTTTTTGACTATGTGAGCCCTTATCTTATGCAGTTCCAGCACACACCACAACATCTAGTAAGACTGTTGCTGATTATAGTAGATGGTACCTGTGATATGGGTGTACGACAAGTTGCCAGCATACATTTCAAAAACTTTGTGGCAAAGTATTGGTCACCTCATGGGCCCGGTAGTAGTAACATGACTTGTGTCTTCCGACTTGTTTCATAATTTTAGAACAATAAAATGACAGCTGTTAGTTTGGTTTAGGTGAACCTCATAAAGTATCAGAGAGTGACAAGAACATGGTTCGTGAGAACATTCTTGGTTTTATTGTCCAGGTTCCGCCACTGCTTAGGTACATTAATAGATAATGTAATATAGATTTCCACCTGTGTGGACTTCATATATTTTGACTTGCTCCTGCTATCTTGCTTGCTTATTGACACCATATATTTCAATGCAAATTAAAATTTTGATTAAATTATCTTTGAATTTTCATTTGACTGCAGACAGTTTTCACATATGTTTACATGGGGTTTAAATTGAGATTAAGTTTTTAGCTGAGTTTTGTCAAACTTTGTGATGTTTTTCCTATTTGCACTTTTAATCTACTTGATTCTGTTTTATTGACAAACATCATCGATAATCTGCCACAATAGCCTTGGTGATAAACTATTCATTTCAAATTAAATAAGAGCAATTATGTGGGTTTTATCATACCTTCATATGATTTTGATTAATGAAAATTTATCTTCTTAGCTGAGTTCAAGATAAGATGTTGGGTTATGTCAAGTCATAAAATATATGTGTCATGTTTGTTGATGCAATGAACTAAAATGATTGTACTTGTATTAATATATTCTATTTAGCTATATGACTGTCAGAACTTGTAACTCATTTGTTTTTTAGCAACATGTTTCCTCATCCATTTCTTATAGTTTGTCTTTCAAAGTACAAGGGTATACCATTAGTTCTTGAAATTAAATAAATCATAAGCTACTTGTGCAGTCAATTTCTTGTGCAGATTTAAATTTATGAGCATTTTTAGTACATTCACAAGCACTTAAATCTTTAGTAAGTGATGCCTTCAAGACATGTATCTTTAGCTTTGTGCATCAAATGCCTGGTACTGCAACTTATGATGGTAATTGCACTGTATTGTTGGTTCCTCTAATATTTTTGTTGAAATAAATAGAGCTCAACTTGGAGAATGCATCAAAACAGTTATCATAGCCGATTATCCAGAAAAGTGGCCAACTCTTCTCCACTGGGTAAAATGCAATTTGTTGTTGCAAGATCAACAAATACTTGGAGCATTATATGTCCTACGGTTGCTTGCTAGAAAATATGAGTGAGTATGCTACATATTTACTTGGTGACTTTACAAATATTAAAAAGAAATACAATTTCTTTCTCCTTGAAGAAAAATAATTTATTTTATTCTGTTTATGCTTATGCTGAGGTTATATTTTCTCTTTGGCACTGATGTAGTTGTTTTCGGAACCATTTCAGAAGTCCAAATTTATGTGTAGTTAAATATTTGTAATCAAGTACCTAACTACCTATCAATCAACACACTTGTAACAGCCACCCGCCTTATTATTGCTACTCAATTATTTAAATGCATTATTATATACGAAAAAGGACATTAAGACCGACGTTTAAAATTTTGATTTGTGTCGGAGTTCCGATTCTAAATTGGAATGATGTGGTTTTGGTACCGTATTGTACTTGTATTGATATGATTTCAGTACTTCTATATATATATATATATATATAAATTTAAAATTAATTTTATTAATATTTGATTATTATATATGCTCACTATTGATGTTTCAAATGTTGTCATATTTGATATTTTCTCATAAGATGTTTGATATTTATTAAATTTTTATAGTAGATAAATTTAAAAATTATTTTTAATTATTAAAATATATAATTAATTTTTAAAAATATTTAAAAGATATATATATATATATATATATATATATATATATATAAATTTAAAATTAATTTTATTAATATTTGATTATTATATATGCTCACTATTGATGTTTCAAATGTTGTCATATTTTGATATTTTCTCATAAGATGTTTGATACTTATTAAATTTTTATAGTAGATAAATTTAAAAATTATTTTTAATTATTAAAATATATAATTAATTTTTAAAAATATTTAAAAGATATAAAAGTAATTCTTATACAAATTATTTTTTTAAAAATAAATAATTCTCAAAATTCAAAGCTAAATCTAAAATTATAAAATTATTTGAAAGATGATTATGAAATTTATTTAAAGGTCTTAAATTATTTTTAAAATGAATTTGGATTTTTTTTTAAAAAAATTGTTTAAAATATTTAAGAATTATATTTTGAAAAAAATTTAGATTATTGTAAATTCACATTCACTTTTGAACATATATTAAAAATTTTAAATTAGTTTATGAATTTTTAAAATTATCCCTTAAAAAAAAATAATAATAAAAATGTCGCGTCCTGTAGAGGCTGCTACGGGGGTTGCAACATAGACCTACCCGGGTCCGATCCTAATCGGATCTTGCTCGGGCTCGATCCTATGTCAACAAGCCTGTTACCCGTTAACCTGGGTTACAAGCTTGAATTGTAATTGGCGGTTAAATGTTTAGGGGCCCTTTAACCTGTTCGATGATTTTTATTTTAAAAAAAATTTGTTGGTGTTGAGACTAGAACCTGGTCTCCTAGATGAGCACCGAGTATCCTTACCAGACTACAACTATTAATGTTTTTATATGTTAGTTAATTATTTAATAACTATTCAATAGTTTTTTTTGTTATATTGTTATTTTTAATAATGGGAAGAAGAGTAAAAGAGACATTTATTCATTTGTTAGTTAATTTATAATCGTATATCAGCAAATGATTTCATGTGTTAGTTAATTATTTAATAACTGATTACTAGTTTTCTTTTGCTATATGATTATTCTTAATAATCATGATGACAAATGATTTTATGAATTTATAATTTTATTTTTTTAATATAATAATCTTGAGTTGTGATGAACCATCGAACTGGTGGTTCCGAACCATCTAACCGACAGTTTCGAATCGTCAAACCGATGGTTTTGAACCGTCAACACCCTCCGCGACCTTCTGAAGCAATCGCGAGTTTGTGTCAGCTTCGTGGTTGCGATGCTGGTGTTGGTGTCGGTCAGTCGGTGGAACGGTAAATTCCACCTGTGCCAACCTCCATGACACTAAATTTAAATCCACGATTAAGACTTTATTACAATTAATTATATATTAATTTATTATAAAATAGTATCTACTTATTTATCAACTGTGAAAACTATTAGTATATTTAAGCTCATCTTAATGGTCACCTTTGTCTCATGTTGCTACCTATGCATTTGTTGTAATGAACTACCTATCCATTGCTTATAGCACACTTCAAATAATCACTTGTGGTTGCCATTTAATCATTTTAAATACATTATTAGAACAATTAGGTCCATTGACACCTATCAATTAAATATGTACATCTTCAAATATTTTTTGGAGATATATATATAGTATCTACTTATTTATCAATTGTGAAAACTATTATGATATTTAAGTTCATTTTAATGGCCTTTCTCTCATGTTGCCACCTATGCATTTGTTGTAATGAACTACCTATTCGTTGCTTATAGCACCACTTCAAATAATCACCTCTGTTGTGGTTGCCATTTAAGCATTTTAAATACATTATTAGAATAATTAGGTCCACCGACAACTATCATTTAAATATGTACATGTTCAGATATATTTTTTTGTGATATATATATATATATATATATAGGTTTTGCTAGCCTGCACACCTCATGGTCCACACCTTGTGAGCACCATGTGTAATTTTTTTAAAGATTTCTTTAGCTTAAATACTATAACCTAAACCCTAAGCTCTAAAAAAAAAAAGAAAAAAAATACACTTGGTGCTCACAAGGTGTGCAACACGAGGTGTGTAGATTAACATTCTTGTGTGTGATATCCTGCACACCCACCGTGACCGACTCAGATGAGTCGGGGCACTGTGATCATTTTCGGATGTCCTGACTCATTGCTGGGCTCCCTAACTCATCTGAGTCGCCCATGTGTGTGTGTGTGTGTGATTTTAGCAAGTATACTTGTCCGTGCGCGACTCCCTGGGCGATTGAGTGAACTTGGGACGTTCGGAAGTGAGTTGAGTTCTCCGGTTCACTCAGTTGTCCACGGAGTCATGCACGGGCAGATGTGTGTGTATATATATATATATATATAGGCGTGTTGTGTTGGGCAGCCACCATGGGCGCCCAGCATATCAAACCGTTATCTATCTATATATATATATATGGAAATAATTTTTGAAGCATTCATATCATGTTGTCATGGCTCATTTCGCTGAATCTAAATGCATAATGCATTCACGCTTACAGATCATTATACTTTGTTTTTACCATGTTGCTTGATCTTTCACTCATATTTACAATTTATTTTATTGAATTTACTTTAATATCTATTTTTTCAATTTACTCAAAGTTTAATTAATATATAAAATAGATAAATAATTATTTAATTCCTTTACTAAAATATCATTTATGATTGTTAATTAAAGAAGTATTTAAAATTGAGATATACGTAGTTTTAATTATTCAAATCATTACTTTCCCACCACTTAATTGTATAATTTTATGTAATACATATTCAAATATTTTAATTTTTAAAATTACTTTTAATTTAACTAAAAACAAATTGTGGTGTTTGAAAATTTTGCTTTTGGCTTGTTTTATGATTTTTTTTTTTTCTGGTGCATCTGCGTCTTCAATCTCTTGTATATTAACTTTTAACATTTCTGCTTTCTTTCTAGGTTCAAATCTGACGAAGAGAGGACACCACTTTATCTCATAATAGAAGAGACATTTCCTCTCTTACTAAATGTATTTAGCAAACTTGTTCAAGTTGTTAACCCTACAATTGAAGTAGCAGATTTAATCAAGCTCATATGCAAAATATTCTGGTCATCCATATATGTAAGTCCAAATATTTATATTTTAGTTTCTTTTGCATGTCTAAAATGTGATTTCATTTTCTCTGTTGGCATGGAATGCTTTCAGCTTGAAATCCCAAGGCAACTGTTTGATCCCAGTGTGTTTGGATCGTGGATGATTCTATTCTTGAACATTTTGGAAAGACCTGTTCCTTTGGAAGGCCAGCTGACAGATCCAGAAGTCAGAAAATCTTGGGGATGGTGGAAAGTCAAAAAGTGGACAATTCATATACTAAATCGTATATACACTCGGTTGGTTTTCTTAGATTTGTGAAAAATTTGTCTTGTTATTTCTTGTTCTTAATTAACTCGTGCTTAGAACTTACAGGTTTGGGGATGTGAAGCTTCAGAGGCCAGAAAGCAAAGCATTTGCACAAATGTTTCAAAAGAACTATGCAGGAAGAATTTTGGGATGTTATCTACAGATGCTTAATGCTGTTCGTATAGGAGAATATTTACCAGATAGAGTTATTAATCTTTTACTTCAATATCTTGGCAGCAGGTTGTTATTCCTCAAAATAGAGTTTCTTATGTACTTTTAGACATTTATCTTGTGCCTGTATTAGACGATCTCCTAAGGCTCATTATTTTTCTTCAATTCATTTTTTGGGCTGCATCAACATCTTGCAACTTTTCATGGTTTTCATACTCTTTTTCAGATCTATTATCAGGCCTCTATGCTCCTCCATTATTTTTTATTTCATCTTTTCTTTCTTATTCGTAGCATTTCTAATTAAGAGTTCTGTTTTTTGAATGCCTCTAAGTAAATTCAGTATGGAAAAAGGAAGAATCTCTTCATCCTTATCATAATGAAATAGAGTATCAAAATCTTAGCCTGTGCATGCTTTCAATATGTTTCATGTGCTATATCCATTTTAGTATCTTACCTCTTGTTTCTTCTTTTTTATTTTGACTTTTTTTTGCTAGTCAAGTACTTTCAACTTTTAGTTTAGTTTGTCATTAGTTTGTACAAAATTAATGCTGAAAGTAGTGTATAGTCCATTTGTTTTTCAAGTTCAATCACAATTTACTGGAGAGGAATGCTAAACTATTGTTTGACTTGTATTCTATTCTCTCGTGGTTTTCAGAGTTGGTACTTCCACCAAAGAAAAACATTCAGTTGAAATGGTGCACAAAAACTTGTAGTGAAAAATAAATACAAGGTTCTTACATTTTTTTTTTTGGTGGCACAAAAAATGTAAATCAATGGCTAACTAGTATGATTACTAGAATTTGTTGCTTGTATTCCTTTAATTGTGTCCTGTTGTATTCACTCAGATCAAGAACTCAAATTTGTTTTGGTAATATGAACATTCTCTCCTCCAATATTCAAGTTATGACTTGCATGCCATTTCCACTATTGTTAAGTTGTAAATTATTATTCTCTTGCTGCTTCTACTAATTATAATTTTCGCAATTCTTTTTTTGTTGCCTTTTTTAAAACAATTTTTAATCTCCTCTTAGTCATCTTATAAAAGTTCACCAATCCATGATGCCAATTAGCAATGATTTCCTTTTTTTTTCCTATGTTTTGTGCAGTATTCCAAAGAATAGTATGTACCAGCTGCTTCAACCCCAGCTCGACATTGTTCTCTTTGAGATAGTTTTTCCACTAATGTGTTTCAATGACAATGATCAGAAATTGTGGTCTGAAGATCCACATGAATATGTCAGGAAGGGATATGGTGAGTTTTTAGACTGTTTTACTAATAAATGAGGGTATCAAAAGTACCTCATTCTAAACTTTCATACCATGAGATAAGAATATGAAAATACTTTTTTTTTCCTGTTGTACAGATATAATAGAAGATTTGTACAGTCCACGAACTGCAGCCATGGACTTCGTCAGTGAATTAATGAGAAAGCGTGGGAAGGCAAATTTTCAGAAGTTCATTCAATTCATTGTGGATGTTTTCAGGAGGTACATTTTCTTATAGACCTTTTATTTAATTTACGTTTTATTAAAAGGAAATATTCATTTGAACATGATTATGAGGACCAGATATGATGAAGCTGTGGAATTTAAACCATTTCGTCAGAAAGATGGTGCTCTTCTAGCAATTGGAACATTGTGTGATAAGCTTAAGAAAACAGAGCCTTACAAATCAGAATTAGAGCGTATGTTAACGCAACACGTTCTCCCAGAATTCACAAGTCCTATTGGTCATCTACGAGCAAAGGTTGCTTTTCTAAAACATCATGTCTAACATAAACAAATCTGTAGAATTTTTCCACTTTTGTTTTACATTACTTTGATGGAATGGTGTAGTTTATTTCATTTTTTCACTGTATAGAAGTTCATAATTCATCGCCCCCAGGATTCATTTGATCCTAGAAATAGAACTTCTTTATGTTGCAGCTTATCCCACTTCTTTTTGCTAGATATCTTCCCTTTATATAATGCTAGTTCTGGCTTTATGATATGCTGGTTCAGGTGACAGTATTTTTTTTCTACCTTCGAGCATTCTAGTGTCTCACTTATTATTTCTTGGATACATTAATGTTTGGTTTTGGTTAAATAAATCCAAGTTATCTGAGATTTCACAGTATTTTCTTTCTAATCTCTACCAAGCTTCCATTTTGTTGACTGGTTACTTTGATGTTCCAAATTATGGTCTATCAGGCAGCATGGGTTGCAGGGCAATACGCCAATATCAACTTCTCAGATCAGAACATTTTCCGCAGAGTGTTTCATTGTGTTATCGCTGGCTTTAAAGATCCAGAGCTTCCTGTTCGTGTTGATTCAGTCTTTGCTTTGCGTGCTTTTGTTGAGGCATGCGTAGGTTAGTTTCTTAAATATGAAGTTTACTTGACATTAAGGCCCTATTTACTTGGAGAGAAATCTAGGAAGAAGAGGGTAAGTTTAGACGAGACTTGTGAGCTGTCAAGGTTGTAAAGAATCTCAAGGAGCATCCTCTCTTGCTTGTTATCTGCCAGCTTCCTTGAACATGGAGAGGTCACCTGTGAGCCAAAGGTAGTTACTGTTCTGTGATCTCTTTTTAGTGCCAATCAATAGTTATATTGTGAGCGGCATATGACGATTGATTCTAGGTGGTGGCAAGCCATGTTCTGAGCAAGCCTTGAGGAGGTGTGGCAAGGAGCCAGACTGCCAGAGAGGAATACTGGTAAGGAAGAGAGGGAGGAAGCTAGAAGTTGGGAAGAAGGATATGTTCAGAAAAATTATGTATAGAACTTTTCCCATCTTGCTATCTTCCCATGTGAACAAGATTAGGGATTTTTTACTTCTCCATTTCTCTGTTTATCCTCTATCTTCTATCTTCCTAGTTTTTCGGTCGTCCCCCAGTAAACAGGGCCTTAGTGTTTGTGTCTTGTAAGGGAAACTAGTTGCCTGATTGTTTTGTTTATCCTACAGATCTTAATGAGATACGTTCGATTCTCCCTCAGTTACTTGATGGTATGTTCCTGCTATATATATATATATATATATATATATATATATATATATATATAAGCAAACTTATTTTGGATTATTCATCCTAGCTGTATTACCCTTTACCTCTCTCTTTATATATTGTTCTTCACTGTAATATTATACTCTAGTCTATGATATTTACAATCACTAAAAGCAATTTCATCTCTGCAGAGTTCTTTAAACTTATGAATGAAGTTGAAAATGAGGACCTTGTTTTAACTCTTGAGACCATCGTCGACAGATTTGGTGAAGAGATGGCACCCTATGCTTTTGGGTTATGTCAGAATTTGGTAATTTGATTGCATATCATCAACAATGTCTTCCTACATGTTTTATGTCACATATTTTCTCGTAGGCTTCTGCATTCTGGAGGTGCCTTAACTCATCTGAATCAGACGATGATGCTGATGACTCTGGTGCTTTAGCAGCTGTCGGATGCTTACGTGCCATAAGCACAATTCTTGAATCTGTTAACAGGCTTCCCCATCTCTTTGTTCAAATTGAGCCTACTGTATTGCCTATACTGCAGAAAATGTTGACTACAGATGGACAAGGTAGCTATTTTCTTTTATTGTACATTCTAGTTGGTATCTGTTAAACATGTGATCAACAGACTAAATCTTTGTGGAATGTGTGTTTGTGTGTGTGTGAGAGAGAGAAGAGATAGAGCTATAGAGAATGATAGATGTGGCATAACACCCTCTGTAGGTCCTTAGTAAGACGATTTTAGTTCATATAATACAAATTACAACTGATTTCTCATTTGAATTTTTCTCATCAGCATACAATGCTGATTGTTAAACTCCAGAACTATTGTGGATCCATACATTTCTAACCATTATGTATGGTAATAAAATACTGACATGCAACTTATCACTGTAGTTGTAGCTTTAGTTCAAGAAATGAACCTACTTAATCTAGAAGTTTACCTGAGGACATAGTTGTGCTCCAAGGCACATAGTTATTTATCTTTTGTTTTTATGAAGAGGTTGAAGGGGAGCCTTGGCGCAACGGTAAAGTTATTGCCATGTGACCAATAGGTCACGGGTTCGAATCCTGGAAACAACCTCTTGCAAAAAGCAAGGTAAGACTGCGTACAATGGATCCTTCCCCGGGACCCCGCATAGCGGGAGTTTCGTGCACCGGGCTGCCCTTTTATGAAGAGGTTGCCCTCTACATTCTATAAACATGCCTCTTAACTTCATCAGTGATATCTTAGGAGATATTTTTGGAATTTGAATTTTTCTAGTAGCAAGTTAGGACTTATTCAGGAAGATCTATTGCCATTATACTATTTGGTTCTCACATTTGAGTTGGTAGGTGTTGAAAATCGTTGTTAATATATTTTAGACTTGGTCTTGAACTGAGCAATAGTTTCTTAATAAACTTGGTATTTGAACATTTCTAGTTTTTGAAGATAGATTTTGAGTGCAGAGATGATTTGACATTTCTCCAAGTTGCATACTGCAAATTGTATGGCAATGAGGATTTTGAATTGTCTTAAATTTTAGGTGCATTTCTAAATTTTCGTGCATCCCTAAAACAAGATAGTGGAAGGGAGAGAAACCCAAAAAATTTAAACAGAGGTTTTCTTTAATTTTCTATTTAATTACCTGATTTCAATGTGATAATACTTCTCTTAAACTTTTGATCTTAGAAACTAAACATTTTGACAAGCTTGAAGATCTTCTAGTGGCTTTGTTGCTTTCTTTGCTGCATTAATACTTTGTTTCTTGCAGATGTATTCGAAGAAGTTCTGGACATAGTCTTGTATCTGACATTTTACTCACCAACGATTTCATTGGAGATGTGGAGCCTTTGGCCTTTAATTATGGATGCACTTAGCGATTGGGCTATAGATTTCTTTGATAGTAAGTCTTTGGTTTCTCATCAAGTCACTTGTGAGCCTTGTTCTTTAAAGCAGTCTTATGCATGTTAGCACCAAGTTTAATTTAGCATGTCACACCTGACTTTATCTGTTGTTATCTTTGTCATTTATTATTCATGCATGTCTACAATTTTAATAGTCTTCCAAACATCCATAATGAATGTAGCATGTAGATCCATGCCTTTTCTCTTAAATATAAATTTTAATGGGCATCTTTGAGTTCTGTACTTGTATTGATTTTGGCTTCTACATGAGTAGAATAAATGCTTTTAGTTAAGGATTTGCACGGATGTTTATAGTAATGAAACGTAAGTTAATATGCAAATTCTCTTTTACCTTATTTCATAAGGGAACTCTTTCTTTCCTGTAACGATTCATATAGGAAACTGATATAGTTGTCAATTGTTATCTTAGTTTCCTTTCTTTTATCTTTAATGAATTTTTTATAAAAATATTCTCATATATTCTAATCTTTACATGATGTCATTGCTTATATTTTCATTGCAAATAATTTTATACTTCCCACACCATGATGTTTAGCAATGGAACTCATTGGTGCTATTTTCTTGAAGATATTCTTGTTCCGTTGGACAAGTTCATATCCAGGGGTACATCACATTTCCTTACATGCAAAGACCCTGACTACCAGCAAAGTTTGTGGAAAACTCTTTCATCTGTAAGTTAAGCACTTCAAAGAAAAGACATTTTTGAATGTTCTACATTATTTTAGGTTGACTCGACTTGGAGAAATAGTTGTAAAGTTGGGACTATTATTTTTTTTTTCATAAGTTAATAGCAAGAAACATGGTGATTCGATGCAGATAATGTCAGACCCGAACATTGATGATGCTGATATTGAGCCTGTTCCTAAGCTAATTGAAGTTGTATTTCAGAATTGTAAAGGACAAGTAGATCACTGGGTTGAACCTTATTTAAGGATCACCATTGAACGATTACGTCGAGCAGAGAGGCCTTATTTAAAGTGCCTTTTGATTGCAGTGGTAAGAAATTCAATATTGATGGTATTTTCTTATCCCCAACATAGTTTCTGATTTATTGTTCATTTGTTTGGTTATGAAAGTTTTGCACATGTAATGAATACAGGAGTGTGAGTCTTCATATAGTAAAGCACCGCTATCTAAATACAGATACATGATTTTCAGAACGTTCTATGCACGTTTCCAATTTAATTTCTGTGAAGTTTATTGCAGTGTGTAAAAGCTTATTTGCATTCATTTAAAAAAACTTGGTAGAGTTCATAGGTTAAAAAGTTTATTTTCTAGTTACCATAAGAATCTTCATCTACGTTCTGGTATCTACCGAAGCACAACAAAATATAGGCTGTAGTTAATCTCTAGCAAATGTATATTTTGCATACTTTTATAGTGTATGCACGGAACATGTTGTGAAGTTTTGTCAGTGCATATGTGGATGTCAGATGCATATGTAGCCAGCACATAAATTTATTCAACATTTGTTGTACCTCAGTTACATAATTTAAATTATCATTAGGATTTCAAAAAAACTCAAATAGTATAGACCTATCATATATATTAAGTTCAAATCATGTCAAATATCTATGAGCTTACACCAACCATCCTTCAAATGTGTCGTCTCTTTAATAAACCATGAATTTTTCCTTTACACTTTGCCTCCTTTTTATTTTTAAAGAATGTTTTCCTTTCTATTGATTTTGTTGTTTACAGAATTATCTACTTCACATCTTGTCTATTCCTAGTATCAACTTGGTTATAGATTGTAAAGTAGTTTGGTTTAGATGAGCTAATTGAAGAATAAAGCAAAAGATGGCTTTGCATATTTGGCCATGTAATGTGAAATACAACATATCCACAATGCTCTTTTCAATGTTTAAGTGTCGGGTTTCAAAGTTGTTATGACAGTTTGTTACACCACGTTTGAAATCTCATGTTGTGTCAAAAACATAGACAAAATGTATAATCTTAGCAAATTACTGAAACCTGATATCGATGGACATGAATAATTCCTTGATGCTGCTCATGCCGGTGAATATCAATTCTTCTGTGCTAACCCTTAACATGCTTCGAACACATCAAGCAAAATTGAAGTAAAAAATTATATGTATTCATTTTGATATATATTGAAGAAAAATGAGTAAAATATTATTTTTAATTCAACCATCTAATTAATAGTCTTATTTAAAGCAGAATCTGAGCGAAAGAGCATTACATGAGTAAAACAATTTCTTTTGGCATTCTTTGACAATGTCAAAGTGTTTAGATATGAATAAGTAAGCTATAGTATAAGAAAATTTTAATTCAATTGATTATCTAAATCTATTGGATTTTTTTTTTAAATAAACTTATTGGAAGAGTATAAAGGAGTACAAGTGCACAATTTATCTAAATTCATCTTGACACACTTTAATGCATGCTAAAGCATGTAGAGTGTAGGCAGAACATAGTGCCACAATTTACTATTTTGACTATGGAATGGTATTTTAAATCTTGGTTTTATCAATCTTGTTCTTGTTCGAAACCACTTCTAGGTGAGTTATCGGAGAGCAATTGCCGTGGAGAGATGCCCTGATGAATCGGTGATGAAAACTCCTGAGCTTCCAGCAAGAGGTTAGAATAGGGGGTCGAGGGTGAGCTTGGCGACCACTCCGACGCTCAAGTTAGGAGAAGGATGGTTAGGAAAAACCTTGGAAAGAAGTAAAATTTGGATGTGTATATGTGTGTACCTGGGCTTGCTGAAGCGGGCTTCCTTTGATACCTTCTCCCTCGTTCGAGTCGGGGGTTGCTATGTAAACCCTCACTCCGATACCCATGCCCCAGTCGCCCCACATTCTCTGCTTATCATGACACCCACGTTCTCCTTTCACCTTTGGAGAGACCTAGTCCTGCTGGGCGTGGCTGGGTGAAATCGAGCTAGAGGAGTCTGGAGAAGTCGAGTGAAACCGACCTGGAGGAATCTAGAGAGGTCGGGTGAGACCAATCTAGGGGAGTCTAGAGAGGTCAGGTGATACCTAGCTGGATGGGGTCGAGCTTGATTGGGCTGGTGTTGTCGGACTTCAGTTCGGGTCTACCTTGACCCAAGCCGACCTCTTTGACTTATACCTCAGCTTGACTTTTGACTGACTAGCTTGACTTCGATGCTGGGGTCGAGCAACTTGAATAATTATTTTGTTTATCATTTTTTCCTAGCTTTATATGAAGTGATGCATTTATTGTCTTCCTAATCTCCTCTCGTCTAGTACTTCCTGAACATATTTTGTGTGATATTTCTATTGTTCACTAGTAAGTTTTGATATTGTGATCAAATTTGCATTCAGCTGCAACTTGTAACTTTGCAGATTGCAGATGCATTTTATTACAATCCCGTGTTGACTCTTGGGCTACTACATAAGCTTGGGGTCGCTGTTGAGGTTTTCAATCTCTGGTTCCAGATGCTACAGGAAGTGAAGAAGAGTGGTTTGCGTGCCAATTTTAGAAGGTTTGAAATCATTTTATTCTGGTTGATCAGTCCAGTTACTAATTATCTACTTTTAACTGCAGGGAACATGATAAAAAGGTTTGCTGTTTAGGATTGACATCAGTTCTGGGTCTTCCGGCTGATCAGTTGCCGGGAGAAGCATTTGAACGTGTCTTCAAAGCAACACTCGATCTTCTTGTTTCTTACAAAGATCAAATTGCTGGTAAGGCACGAAAGCTGCCACATCATACTTTTACCCTCTTCTAATCATTTATTTGTTCAACAATGGTTGAATTTCTTATGGTTTCATAGCTGTAGATTTTCTTTTATAGAACTTCTTTTACCTTATCATCTTTTTAGCCTTATATATATATTCATTAACACATTTTAAAACACGTGTTTTAGTAATGGAATTATTGGCATATATATATTCATTAACACATTTTAAAACACCATGCGTTTTAGTAATGGAATTATAGGCATGATTGTTTGGTTAACTTTCCTCACTATGGTTGAGCAGAAGCTGACAAGCAGGATGATGCTGACGACGACGATGATGATGATATGGACGGATTTCATGACGATGACGAGGATGAGGATGAGTCCGACAAAGAAATGGGAGATGATGCGGAGGATGGGGACGAAGATGATAGTCAAAAGTTCCAAAAGCTGCCAGCAGAGGTTTTTCCCCCCTTTTTTTTCTTGCATCTGTTTGCATGCCAAATTGACATCAGCGCAGTGCTAAACTCCATTAACTGTTCTGATTGGCATTGCCCTGCTTCAACTTTTGACACGAATGGGGCAGGGATGAAAGGCAAAATAAGGAAACCAATGAGCGGCAGGGCAGCTCTAGGATTTTATTCCACACCCTGCCTAACTCTTCTGTTTTTTCATGATTGATTCACAAATAATCTATTCCATATTACGACGTTTTGATGCTTTACCTAATACATTGTATTTTGATCTGCTCTGAACTTTGCCCTGTCTTATCTTGCCCTCAAGGGAGGTTCTGAAAGAAAAGTTGATATCATAACCTACCCAATCTGAATGCTAATTTTGTTATCTCCTATTTCTTTTGGATATGCAATCTAAAGGATTACATGTTATATTGTTTCTTCTTTCGGCTTTCTGAGGTTTCATCTGTTTTGGCTTTTGTTCCTTTATTGTTGCTTCTATGTTAAACTGGTTTCTGCAAAATCAGGCAAGAGGATTCCAGCTAAACAATGATGATGACTCTGATGATGATTACAGTGATGATGAGGAGTTGCAATCTCCAATAGATGAAGTGGACCCTTTTATTTTCTTCATTGATACTATCCAAGGTAGCATTAAATCTCACTTGGCACATTTTTAACAATTGCTGCTCAATGGGTTATGTATTTTAACATTTGACATTATCGATATTAATGTGTACAGCTGTGCAAGAATGCAATCCTGCTAGGTTTCAAAACTTAACCAGGTCCTTGGACTTCCATTATCAGGCTCTTGCTAGTGGCATTGCTCAACATGCTGAACAGAGAAAAGTGGAGATTGAAAAGGAGAAGCTGGAAAAGGCATCATCAAAGTAGTGATGTTGGTGATATGCGACATTGGTATTTTTTCCAGTTGCTCTTGGTCGTGATCATTCCTTTAGTAGACGAAGGTCAAATTGGTCCTTGGTTCTTTACGGTGGGAAGTGTACAAAGTGCCATCACCTATGGGAGGGATAATTGTCATGGCATTTTGACTTCGAAATTTTTTTGCTTCTATTATATAGGAGAAAAAGATAGCAGATACATGGTCGGACATGTCGGACATGTTCTGTTATCTTTGATAAGTTTTGTCCTGTTATTTATGGTAGAATTGGCATCTTCACATCATTCCAAGCATAGAGTGTATAGTGTATGTTCATTATTTGAGGGAATTCTGCTAGTTTAGGAAAGGTCCAAGTCATTGTGTTATATAGTACGGTGATAAAGTTTTCTTTATTGGTTATTGATCACCAATTAAGTGGTGGGTTTATTGTAATTTATGTTTTTTTTCCTTGTCCCGTTCCGTTTTTCTGATTCTGTGCAGTGCAAGATATCTTGTTCATCTTTCTTGTGAACAAATTTGATTTGTTCGGGTGCTTGCTTTTCTGTGATTTATACTCTTCCCAAGCCCCAACAAGTGAAGTTACTAAAACTCCATGATTGTTCAGGAGGGCCGATTTGTCGTGAACTCATCTTTTTCTATCAAGAGTTTTGCAAGTTTGAGTGCATGGAGGAACACAGTGACATCATCTGTTATTCGAGTTCCCATTTAAACATAATATATATTTTTTTCTTCAGTAGGTTTTTTAGTTTGCATTAAATATTTAGCTTATATTGATTAATCTTGGGATAATATGTCTGATTTTAAGGAAGTTTTTTTTATTGATTATCAGGATAAATCAAGATAAATTAGTAATGTGTGGTTCATAAGCTTAATGTGTTTAGGTCAAATTGATTTGTTAATTTGTAGAAGTAAGTTGAGATTTGATTCTCAAGTGCTTAATAAACTGAAAACTTTAGTTTTTTTTTATTACTATTATACATGACTATTATCTTGGATTGTTTTTAAGTTAAACTATTTTGTTACACATTAAATGAAATTGATTGATTTTGAATAATTTCTCGCTTGTATTTAAGTTTAACTGTGTTTTGATATTTTATTAATATTGTTTAAGTTCAACATTAAAAAAAAAAAAGTAGTCCGATGTACGAAGTTCCTGTCATATGGGATCTCGAGGAAGGATTCATCGTACGTAGTCTTATCTTATATTTTGTAAGACGCTGTTTTCAGGATTCGAATCCGTGATCTTTTGGTCACATGATAATAATTTTATTATTGTGCCAAGACTCCCCTTCAACATCAAAGAGGAAAATTTTGTCGAGATTTAATTATGGCATTTTTATATTTTAGCAAGATGATTTAAGTTAGACATTTATAGTTAAATATTTGAGGAGCTTTGAACTGGATCGGATAATACTAATCAAGCTTAAGAAAAAACTCAAAGGCCGATATAATGTGATAATTATTATAATAATCTTGTATATGTCCTGGGTGATTGTGTTTCTATTTAGATTGCATAGAGATTAGGTTTCCTGCAACTTTTTTTTTTTTCTTTTGAAGCCTATGATTCATAGGTGTTTCCAAGTTGCACATCCAATGTTCATATGTTTTAAATGTATAACCAACTTGATCAATTGAACAATTGACTACAGTGGTCATTCTAGCTTGTAATTATGAACATTAGACCATATTTTTATAAAGGTTTCCAATGATTTTTTGGACATTCAGAGATGAGGATTTTTTTAGTTTTATCACTTGCATTTCATTGCTATTAAGTGAAAAATCAAATGCAAAAGTTTGGATGAGTTTCACAACTTCTGATATATCACTTCAGGCTTTGTGATATTGGTTTTCTCTCTTGTGTCTTCCTTTAACCTCTTAGGGAGGGAGGTAAGGAGTTGTTTAAGATTTTTATCTAATGTTAACCTTTCTATCTTGTAAAAATATCATTGGTTGAGTTAAGTCTCATTTGTATTTCATTTTTTTTTTTTTTTTTTTTTTTTTTTGAATCTATGTGTCTAGCGATCCAATTAGTCCCGGAGATTGATGGCTCAGCCATCAAATAACTCCAAAAGCACGACTTGTCCTAGATTTTTCATCTAAATGAAAATATCATGTAGTGTAGCGGAGATAGGGATGTAAATGAATCAAGTCGTTCGTAAGCTATTCGAAACTCGATTCGATAAAAATTCGTTTAAGTTCGTTTAATGAGACTCGTTAAGATAAATAAACCAAGCTCAAATTTCTCAAGATTCGACTCGTTAGCCCGTAAATATGTTCGTTAAATTCATGAATCAACTTTTAAATAAAAAAATATTAATTTTGATATTGAATTTATAGATTTTGCACTCTACTTATGAAAAATATAGACAAATATATTAAATTTATTTATTAGAATAAAATTATAAATTTTAACAAGAATATTATAATTTTTTAAAAAATATGTAATTTAGTTTTTAATGAATATTTAAATTTATAATTTATATTTATTAAGCTCGTTTAGGCTCAATAAAAGATCGAATAAGTTCGTGAGTCATGAATATATTCGTTAAATAAAATTTAAACTCGGTTCAATTATAAACGAATCAAACTCAAATATCTAAAAGTTCGGCTCGACTCAACTTAACTCGATTACACACCTAAACAGAGATTTAAATTATGAATGTGTGAGAAACATCTTGTCGGAGTTATGAGATCATGGCTCGGGGACTTCTTAAAGTAATAGTTGAATGACAATTCAGAGTGAAATGTCAAAATTATCCCGGAAGAAGCTTATGTAATTCATTCAATATTACTATATTAGGCGAAAAAATGCAATGACTAGCACTAAGTTAATTTATCCTTGTACGTTTGTGAATAAAATTAACCATTTTGTTGATTTCTCAGCACAAGGTTTTTTTAAAAACTTAAAGAATAATTAATAATTTTAAATTTTAATTTATGTTATGAGCTCCTTTATATAA
The DNA here is from genome assembly GCF_018446385.1 of Zingiber officinale. Lineage (NCBI taxonomy): Eukaryota > Viridiplantae > Streptophyta > Magnoliopsida > Zingiberales > Zingiberaceae > Zingiber > Zingiber officinale. The sequence goes on along the minus strand of NC_056000.1, from coordinate 28,499,735 downwards.
CCCGGCTATGATACAAGGTAAAGATGTTAATTTATCTGTTAAATATTTACTATTTTTCCTTAATAAGATACATAATTATGATATACTGGATTTAGGAGTTATATGTGGTAACCATTTTCAGATTTACTTTGTTGGCCGGTAGAAAACTTTTGGAGGTTAAGTCAATCGTTCTAGATTTGGTGTTATTTGATTTAAAATTTTTACTTGGGCTATGATATAGTGAAAGACTGTTAAATTATCATCTAGATATTTACGGTTCAATCTTTAATTATTACGTATTTATAAAAAAAAATTCTTTAAATATATAATCATATAATATTAGACTTATGAATGATTGACCACAAGCGTTTTCAATTTATTTGGACGATCGATAAAAATAAATTTTGATGGAGCTAAATTGATCGTTCCATGTAACGTTCAACAATTTTTTAACTCTAATCCACCGTGAAGATCACGTGTCGTCTTTGCCGAATTTGGACTCTCACTGCTCTCGGCTCTTGACTTCAACTGTAGAACCAGGCCAAGCCGGTACAATGAACGAAACAAATTCATCGAACCTGGACGCCTTTCTGAAGATCCAACGAACCTGAACACCTTTCCGCTGCCATTAAAACGGCTCACCCACTCGCTTGCTTTTCCCCCAACCTCCGAGCGCAACAATGGAGATCCCGAGGAAGACTGCGGCGGGGGCGATAAGCTCACGGACGAAGCAGACGAGGGACTCGCTCAGCCTCTGGGGTGACGGAAATGGCTGGGCGACCGGCGGCGGGTCCTGCTCTAGTAGCGGCAGCGACCACGAGGCCCTCCACAGCCTCGTCCACGCCTTCTTCGACTGCGACGTCTCTGATTCCCACCCGCCGCCGGATTCGGACGCCGACGAGAAGTCAGAAGAGTACCGGTTGGATGAGGCGGCGCAGTTTGTATCCGAGGTGATCCTCGACGACGGCGATCGCTTCAGATTGCGGCTCCTGTCCGACGTCCGCGACGCGGCTGATGCTCTGGCGGCCCTCCGGCCGACCGGGTCCGGCTTCCGCCGGGCGGTCATGGCGCGGCTGAGGGAGCTGGGATACAACGCCGGAGTGTGCAAGGTCAGCTGGGAGGGCTCCGGCGGGCTCGTCCCTGGGAACTACGAGTATGTGGATGTGGTGGCGGCGGAGGAAGCGGAGAAAGCAGAGAAAGCAGAGGAGGTCCGGTACCTGGTCGACTTAAGCTTCGCGGCGGAGTTCCGGGTGGCCCGTGCCAGCGAGAAGTATGAGCAGTTGGTGAGCAGGTTGCCGGAGGTGATGGTGGCGCGGCCGGAGATGGTGAGGCGGGTGGTGCGCACAGTGGGCGATGCGGCGCGGCGGTCGCTCCGGCAGCAGGGGATGCCGGTGCCGCCGTGGAGGAAGGGGAGGTACATGATGTCCAAGTGGCTGGGGCCTTACCGGAGGACTGTGAACGCCGTTCCAGCATCTGCCGGGGCCTCGGCGAGCGGCGGCGGAGGGGCCAAATGCCGTACTGTAGGCTTCACGGCGGCTGTGAATTCGACGACGCGTGTCAAATTTTGATCCCCATTAATTGTTGTATATTAGCTTGAAAAAAAGAATGATCAAGCCTCTAATTTTTTTTTTTCATATTAAAATTGTATAGAGAATTCATTAGCATTGTAATTTAATTTAAAACTCTAAATCACTCTTTTAATTCAATTAAAGATCAAAATTTGAATATAATTTGCTTTTAATCATAATTGTCATCCCTAAACCCTAATCTTAAAGTATGATGGAAAAAAAAAATAAGACTACGACTACGCATACAATTAAGGCTTATATATCAAATTAACAACAATATGCTTTCAAATAAAGTAGATAAAGATATATATATTATTTTATATTATATTATAATATTTTTACAATAGAAAGGAGATAATATATAATAAATGCAATTAGTTGACATGATGGTGATAGGCTATCTTATAAGGATTGAAATAGTTATGGACAGATTTATCAAGATTTGTATACTGATTTGATTAATAAATTTATATTTACTAATAAAATTGTTTGATGCTTATTATTATTATTTTTTTAAATCTAGTCCTTGGGTCCCATTAGTCCGTTTCCACAGATCGACTGTCAGTTAAATTCAAAAAGCATGGTGCAAGCTCCATAAGCATTACCCCTTACTACTTATTTTTATATTTGTTGGTCAAGTTAGAAGTGGACAAGGCACTTAGGAAAGATTAAACTATTCTTGTTTTAGAAAAAAAAAGGCCTTTAATTTTAAAAGAAAATTATTTTCTCTCAAAATATATTTATATTGTGTATTAATAAAACTTATTATTGATTAAAAGTGTCTACTTAATAAATATTAAAATTTTTAAAAATATTTCAATAAAACAAATACATCCCACGACACTTGTTGCTAATAAAAAAAAATCATTTCATAAGTAGATTTCAAGTGTTTGGCTTGGGCTACTATGACAATGATTCCCAAGTATTTATGATTCAAATCTTAACTATAGTGTACTATAAAAATATTTCTTTCAATGTAGATCTGATCATGATTTAGAACTAATAATTCTACTCTTTGGAACCTACCGTTCTAAGGTTTGGAATCATCGGTTTAACAGTTCTTAGCATGTCAACTTTTAATCTTAACCATTTAAGAAGACTATGATTCATGGTTCGGAATTGTTGGTTCATGATTCAATTCACATTTCATCACAGTTTAATATTATTATATTATTTGTTTTTAAAATTATAAATTCATAAAAATAAATAAAAAAACAAAGCTTACACTTATTTAATTTGTCTACGTATCCTCTTGGGGTAAAATTAAAGTTCACGTATTTCTCTTACCATTTACCCTTTTACCTTATGAAGTAGCATTACTCACTGTCCTTTTCGGTAGTATTTGTTCTTTCAATATCAAATTCTTTAACTTCGTCATCTAAAAGTTATATTCCTTGAATTTTTTTTTTTTTTCAGATTTGGTCCAATCGTCGAATAATGCTTAGACTTCCAATGAGTCAAGAGACAAAGTCAATCATCATTCATCCAATATATCACTGTCGACACTCAATGTTTCCACGATAGATGTTAACAGCAGACAATTAAATTTTTTTTTTTATTATCATGGAGATGACGGAAAGAATTAAGCCTACCATAATTTTAAGATATTAAAATCTACTTAAATATTATATAAATAATTTTTAATATTATATACAATATTATTCGAATAAGGAGAAAAAAATCTTTAAATGCAATCAAAGTGTCATAATATAAAGCTAATATTTTGGTAAAATTTCTAATTTATATCTAGGATTTAAAATAAATACAACTAAAAAATTTCAATAACATGAAAAAAAAAATATCCTTCCTATTTTAGTTTCATTGCTAATATAATAATTCATTGGTGCAATATTCATTTAAACTAATACTATTCTACAAAAATTTCCTAAAACTTGATGAGATTTAAAAAAATCTAAAAGTTATTTATTTACATCATTAAATATTTTTATAATTTTACAATTATTGCTACAAATATTCTATTATTTTAAAAATAAATATATATTAGTATTATTAATATTTTGTTTAAAAAATGAATATAATAATTTTATATATTGAAATGAATCTTGTAACAATTGATATGATGAATTTCAACATAATAGTACATCACATATAAATTTTTTAGATCTCATTCCATTATTTTAATAAAATTTACTCCGTTATTTCATTATAGAGGTATGCGACCATAAATAAAAAATAACAATTCTAATTGATTTAATATGATTATTTTTTAATTCTTAATCCATGTTAAATAATTAAATTTAAAACAGAATATACACAACCAATATGAAAAATTAAATAATAGGTTGACAAATAAATTTCAGTTTATCAATACTAGTGGTATTAGAACTAACATTATCAAATGATATTAAAAAATATTTTATAAGCTAATTCATATTTTTCTAAAATTAAACATAATAATTGTTAGATATTGGAAGCACTATATGATTCATCAAAAATTATATGGGCATGTTTGGTTGAAGGTTATTGTTAATAACTTGGTTATCTATCTAAGATTATGTTATTTAATCTTATTTGGTTCAAGTAATGAGTGATTCCTAGGTAATAGAGAATGTCCACCAAGTCAACAAATGAGGGATATAGAATGTGATTATTTGGAAGTGTGAGGTTTTACATGATTCTGAGTGATTCGGGGAATGATCAGTAGGGTGCCACATGAATAAAAGAAGATTAGTAGATTTGCTGAGGTGATTCTAACGGGTTCCGATGGAGGGTCAAGTTAATGCCTAGCTACTCGAGCAGCCTGACCCGACTCCTTAGCCGCTCGACCCGACTCATTAGCCTCTCGGCCCGGCTCCTTAGTCTCTTGGCCTCTAAGGTCTCTCGTCTCTTTAGCCTCCCGACCTCTAAAGGCCTCCCATCTCCTTCCCCTTCTGACTTCCAAAGGCCTCCTATCTCCTTCCCTCCCGACCTCTAAAGGGCTCCAATCTCCTTGGTCTTCCGACCTCTAAAAGACTCTTATCTCCTTGACCTCCCGACTTATAAAGGTTTCCCATCTCCTTAGCCTTCTAGCCTCTCGGGCCTCCCAACTTCTAATGGTCTGTTTGGGAGGTGAGGGATGGGGAAGGAAGGGGAAATAAGGATAAGGAAAACTTTGAATCTTGTTTGGGAAGGAGTGAGGAAAGGGAAGGAAAGGTAATGAAGGGTAAGTTTTAACCTTCGTTACCCATGGAAAGAGAGATTTTCTTACAACCCGAATTGAGGTGTAAGGAAGGGGAAAGGAAAACAAAAGATTTTTTATTCCAATTTTATCTCTGTTCTTAATAGTTTAAGAAATGTTCCAATTTCTAATTTTGCTATGTCGTCGGAGTCTAATTTCCTTGCCTTCTTCATATCTCGCTTGTTGCCAAATTATTACAGGAGGGGCTCCGACACGTCTTCTAACTGAATTGAAGTGAGAAACCATTCTTGTCATCAAAATTTAAGAGGATATCTACTATTTTTTTAATTTTTCTATCAAAATTTAATAAGTTTTTAAAGAATAGGAATTTAACGTTATATTTCTTCCCTCCCTCCCAAACAAGGAGAAGTTAAACACTTTACTTCCCCTCACTTCCCCTTCCTCCCCCTCCTTTCCCCTTCTGTTAATGAATCTTCCCTTACTCCATCCAAACAGAGGGTAAAGGTTTCCCATCTCCTTAACCTCCTTAGCAGTGTGAATAAATCTTACATTATTTAAGAAATCAAATAATGACAACGTAAGTATCAGAACAGAAGAAAAAAGTCAGTTAATCTCGGTTATTTTAGAAAAAAGCAACGACATAAGTAAATTTTAAATTATTTAAGGAATTAAATAATGGTAACATGAGGATAAAAACGAAAGGAAAATATCTACTCTCTCTCTATAAAAGGTAGTCTTTTCCGACATTCGAGATACACATATACACACCTTCGTACTTCAAAACCCTAATAGTCATCTTCTAACTTGATCGTTGGTGTAGTTACATCGGGGAACCCCCTAGCTGTTATTCTAGCCCTCCTTTTCTTATTTATCTTCATCCATACTCCTAACCACATCATCATCCACATTGTTACTTGACAATTAAGTTGGCAATATAGCTAGCTTATTAGTGAATCACATATCGACATTCTCGGGTAGGATCAAATTGATGTTGTCTATGGGAAAATTGATTTTAAGACATGAACTGGAACGAGAAGATGGATGATGCCAAAGGACCCAATGTATCACTATGACAACGGAGGATTTTGACAAACTAGTAGCGGCCACGATGTAGGCGATGTTAAAGGGGTAACTCTTTCATCCTCCAACGATCAATCTTTTAACCAACCCCCCCCCCGCGACACCAATCCATCAAAACATACTTTGACCTGCAGGAATGCCGCAAACTGCTTCTCAGATTAGTAAGTCCGCCGTTTGAGAGTCGTCTGTGAAAACTTCTGGTGAAACCCCTCATCAAGGTTTTTCCAATGGAATAGGCTCTGAATTTGGAGGATCAAAAGCCCCTCAAGGTCCTCTGTTCTTAAAAGATATCCTCCAAGATGAGTTACCAAAATAGTTTCAGGTATTGCAGATCGAGAATTATAATAGTATTATAGATTCAGAAGATCACATGTACAAGTTTGAGAATGTTTCTTTATTAAACTAGTACACTGATGGTGTCAAATGTTGAGTTTTCTTAACCACTCTCTAAGGTTCGGAGTAGAGATAGTTTAGTCGACTCCTTGCCGTCTCTATTTAGGCCTTTCAAGAATTTAAAACCCTATTCATGCAATACTTTGCGACCAATCGAAGATATCAGAAAACTCTGCATGAGTTATTTGCTCTCAGATAGAAATTCAAACAACTCTTGAAAGAATACTTGCAATACTTTAATCGAGTAGTCATGGATGCTCCCTCGATTACTCTAGAGGTGCAGGTTAGTGCTATATCTCAAGGCTTAATTAATAGAGATTTTTTCAGATCTTTAGTAAAAAAAAGACTCCAGCCAATTTCGAAGGGTTACAAGTTCAGACTTTTAAATATATTCAAGTCGAGGAGGTCAGTCAATAAAGAGAAAAGAAACACCGACTCTAGTTCCTATCCCCACTTATCAAGATTGGAGAATTCCCCCCACCCTTGTAAAATCGGGAACTCACAAATCGGAGAATAAAAAAAGTGGTACAAGCCATAGAAGTAGCTTCAACTCTTGCTCTCAAAACCGATCGACAATCCCCTTAGATGACTCAGTATTGTTCCTACCATCAATCAAGCACTCATTCTATTGATTGTCAACAGTATACAAAGAAGTTGAAATGAATAGTTGACCAACAAAACGCCAAACAAAGTGGGTTAGGCAACAGGAAGTCTCCTAAGCCCTTCAAGCGTTGTTGCTGCCATGATACCGACTGATTTGCGAGTCAACAATCTCGTTCTCCTTCAAAAGAACCTCAAGGCTCTTCTTGGTCTCGACAGAAGGTCGAAGAAAAATATACAAGAAAAGAGCAAGATTAGTGCGTGAAGAACTATAAACATAATCTCAGGTGGACTCATGGACGGAGACTCCACTTGAGCTCGAAGGGGGTAAGATCCTTCTATAAATTTTATAACCGAGGATCTGGCAGGAGTCGAGGCTCCCTGTGATCATGTTTTAGTAATTGAAACCTTCATCTATAATTATAAAGTAAAAAAGAGTATTAATTGGCACTGGTAGTTTTGTCAACATCATCTTTAAAACTGCTTTCAATCAGATGCAATTGGATGGAGAGGAGATTCATCTTATACTCACTCCCCTATAGGATTTCATAAGACATGAGGTATAACCTATCGATTAAATTAACCTCTTCCTTTCCTTAGGAGAGGAGCAATTAGTACTAACTTGACAAATATCCTTTATCCTCAACCAAGATGTAGATGAAACCTGTAAGTTTTATATGCATGACTCCTTCATCCGGCAGGATAGTGGAATCGGGATATTACTAATTTCTCCTAGAGAAGAAGTGCTTCAACTTTCTGTCCGGCTCAACTTTTGGATGTCAAATAATGAAACCAAGTATGAAGCTTTACTCACCGGACTTCAAGCAACAAAACAAATTGGAGCTTCTCGAGTAATCATCTATTCATATTCTCAATTGATGGCTTAGTAACTAGAAAGAAGTTTTGAAATATGAAATGACCAATTACAAAAATATGCCAACATTTTTGAAAAGTTGAAAGGTGATTTTGAAGAAGTCACTTTGTAAAAGATTGCTCAGGCAGATAATCAAACGGGACACAAGTTGGCCAAACTAGTAAGCACATTGATAGAATGGAGAATGGATGACTACGTGTCTTAAACTCTATTAGTTTTCCATATCAACCAAGATTCAAGCCAGGATGAACCTGTTGCTTGGAGAACACCCATCATTATTTATCTAAAATAAGGAATTCTGCTTGTCATCCTAAACAAGCTCGATTGTTCAAAAAAAGAGTTTCTCACTTCACTTTAGTTGGGGATATGTTGTATTGGCGATCCTTCAAGTGTCATAATCCCGAAGATGTCGATTATGTAATGAGGGAGGTTCATGAGGGTATTTATGAAAATCATATTGGAGGAAGGACACTTGCTTAGCAGATATTATTAGCTGGGTACTTTTGGTCGATAATGCAGTTCAATACTTCCTGATTCATCGTAGCTTGTATTCATCACTAAAAGCACCAAAATCTCTCTTACCATTCAACAGAGTTTTTGAGAACTTCCACTATGTTAGCCCCCTTTGATCGGTGGAACATAGATATTGTGGGGCCTTTCCCAATTGGGTCTCAACAAAAAAAATTCCTCTTAGTAATTGTTGATTATTTTTCTAAATGAGTTGAGACTGTGGGATTAGCCCGAATAACTTAAGACGCAGTCAAGAAATTTCTAGAGAAGAACAACATCTGTCGATAGGACATCTCCCACAAGATTATCTATGATAATGATTGACAATTTTAGGATTGACGATTAAGAGAATGGTATGAATGATTCAAAATCTAGCAAGTCTTCACTTTGATAGCCTATTATAAAAATAATGATCAAATCAAGATGATCAATCGAGAAATAGTTTGGGGGCACAACATTAGATTGGATAATATTAAAGGCAGTTTGGTGTACAAATTGTCAAGCATTCTATGGGCTTACGAAACCACACTGTGAGAGAGAACCGGAATGACTCTTTTTCATCTTATTTATGGATGAGAGATAATTGTCCCAGTAGAAATTGGAGAAGAATCAATTCGAAGGGGCACTTCTAGACAAGATAATTTTGAATGACGACTCTTGGATCTTGATTTGATCATTGAGACCTAAGAACGAGTAGATTCTCGACTCAAAGTGTACCGACAGTGGATGTACATTAGGTATAATAAATGAGTTATTCCTCATACTGCCCAAGTTGGAGATCTAGTTTGGAAAATGATTAAACCGGTGGGAGATATAAGTAAATTGGAGCCATAATGGAGAGGACTCTTCTGAGTAATTCGCAAGCAGAGCTCAAGATCATATTATCTAAAAGATGTAGATGGTAAAAAATTCGATCGACAATGGAGTGCAAACCACCTTAAACCCTACTTTACTTAAAATATATTTTACAACTTTAAAAATTATCTCTCTCAGACTTATTTATTTAAGTGTTTTTCTTATCAAATAAATGGTTATTTATTTTTCAGATTTAAATTTTGCCCAAAAACTCCCCCGGACTTGGGCGTAGTCGGGATTGAGATCCTCTATATTACGATAGCAGCCTCCCCTTTATACAAGGGTCGAACAAGTACCATATCACCTTGTCCTTTTCAGAGGTTAAACTCCCCCGGACTTGTACATAATTGGGGTCAAGTTCTTCCAAGCTACAGTAGCGGACTCCCCTTTGTACAAGGGTTGAGCAAGTTCTGTATCAGCTTGCCCTTTTTGGATCCGAACTCCTCCAAACTTGGATGTAGTCGGGATCAAGATTCTCACCTCTACGACAATAGTAGAGAACAATACATCTCCCAAACTTTCATCATATTGACAAAAACTGTTACAAAAGAATAGGTACATCTTAAAGTTAGTAGCATCTTCATCAGGGATACTCTTATTAATCGTCAAAATATCAATTACTGGGAGGGGGAGCCGACGGGAAGCTTTCTGTTCTCTACCAACTACTTCAAGGTGCTATGAATGTTATGCTGTACCATTCGAATGAAACAGGTGTTGGCCATATCATAAAATTCCTCTGATTGAAGGAATTCTTTTTTTTTTTCTGATGGTCGCGCTCGTCTTCTCCTACTTGGTGCTCATTAAGATTAAACACATGACCCTCTAATTGATCCTTCCATGTCTCTAGCTCCTCCACGAAGGCTTGTAGTTATGTTAGGGAGATCTCCTGGTTCTGTACCTTGGCTCAGACATCTTTAATGACGGTAAGGGCAGTCTCCAGGTCACAGTGACGGGCTTCCGCCAAAGCTTTGGCTGACTCAACCTCCCCTCAAGTAACTCCCAACTCCATCTTCAAAATCCCCAACTCTTCTGACTGACATCCAAACTAGGCTGAACAACTATCTCCACCTGCAGTTGACTCATGCTATGTGCTAGGATGATTTTTTCATCTGTTTCCTTTGCTATCCCCCTCCTTAGTTGGGTGATCATCGCCTGATTAGAAGCAGGGTATGCTTGTAGTTACTTAAAGTGATCGATCTCCAATTGTATAGTGATTATTTTCTATTGAGCTACAACCAAAATTTCTTAGGAAGGAGCTACAGGTAATTGGCTCAGTTATATGGTCTTGGGGTATCACTGGACAAATATCTTCAACTAAGACATATGATTTGCCCTATCCTGTAAAAGTTCCTTTACTAAAGCTTGGATGGACATATTTTTGGCCCTTGCTTCCTCGTTCTTCCAGGCAAGGGTCGTTGGACTGCAAATAGAGAAATCTATCCTGTACTTTGCTTGGATTGGGTCTTGAGTAAGCTTCATGGTGAGAGGGACACCTTCATCTATCAGATCCTCAGGGGCATGTGAGGAACTCACTCCCCTAAATGGAGTTATCAATTCACTAGGATGTTGGGGAGCTTGAGTCTTAGGGGAGGAGAGAGGTGAACTAAAGGGAGATTAGTGGTAATCGAGCGGCCTTTTGATTCAGTGGGTGTTGGTGATCCAACAGAGATTTATACCAGGGTGGAAGGGCCTACTTGATCAGACAAGGGACCAAATGGGCAGTGTCTTTTCCTCAAAATTCTTTGGGGAGCCTTTGACTTAGCGGATGAAGTCGATATTGAAACATCGGGTCGACCACTAAGAGATCTCAACTCTCCTATCTAGCTTGGTTCCCTTGCCACCGATTGAGAAGTCCTCTTTATTGGGGTTGTAGCTGGAGTTGGTGATGCTCCTTCCTTGGGAGTCGTCTTAGTGAGGTCTACGATTTCCAAGCAGTGCGCTTCCAATTCTATAGTCATAAGCTTCATCACCTTGTGAAGAAATGCCCTTATCATTGTGTTGGCTACAAAAGGTAACATGCCTTCAATTAGATATAAAAACTTGTGAAGATAGGGATTCTTACCAAATGAAGCGATGAGAGAAGCTGGTATGGAGCTAAGTCCCAACATATGCAGTAGTCCTTCTTCGAGTAGGATATTGTTGTTGAACTCACTATGGCAGCCTCGCTCCAAGTGGTTATCCTTCAAAGTTGAAGGCGATAATTCCCACTGTTAGCGAGTTGGCTAGGAGATAGAGCCTGAGGGTTTGACAACAAAGAATTAGAATTTTCATCCCTTGTGGAAAGAAGGAAGCTCTTTAATCAAGTTAATCCCATATCCAGAAGAGAAGAAGAAGACTCGATCCTCCATTTTCTTTAGGTAAAAGAAAAAAAATAAAAGAAGCGAGGAGAAAGTGGAATGTGATACAAATGAAAAAGGATTACTACTCCAATCAAAATATGGAAAGAATTATGGTCAAGTTGTGACAATGGGATGTGAAAGTATCATGACACTTCAATGAAGAAGATGGGAATAGGAAAATGTAGATCGCTCAACATATGACTTCGAAAGGAGGTTACAAAGTCTGGAGGAGTATGATTTGACCTATGGTTTCAATTCAGAAACCTTAACAGATAATATGCTGGAACTCCATAGGCAGTCCTTAATCAATCTAGGGATGTCTCAGTGAATCTCGAAATAGTAGATTTATAGTAGAGAGCAGAAGAAGATTCTTCGACCATAGAGGGTACCATCAAAGGACTAGTGAAAGTAAGACTTATAAAAAATAGACTGAAATCATTTATTGGGAGTAGAAGAAAACTCAAAGATGAAAAAGACAAAGAAGACGAAGGAGACAGATAAGTCGAAGAAGCGGGGATGGGAGAATTAGTAAGTGTGCACAAAAACATTCTTATCTGACTTAATATACTTTGATTCGTTCAATATTAGCCATTAGATCTCTGCTGTTATAAGGGCAGAATGAATTTTTCACTGTGGGATCAAGCACATAGGACAAATAAAAACTCAGAATAATCATTACATGTTAAAAGATGTCCAATCTTCTCTGTCGCAAGTCCCATCACATTAATGTGATACAACCTTGGAGGTTCACTGGTGCATTCTGGGCTCAAGAATCAAGACAAATGACTTAGGCGGTGCGTGCTTAAAAGGAGTGGTCGCATTTAAGGACATGATGACCAAACATGTTGACATTTAATGCGTAATCTTTTCGAAAATATGCAGTGGATTTGCCACATAGCTTGAGCAGTCAAGGCAACTAAAATCAATCCGATTACACAACCGTCCAGTCAATCAGCCTCTCACCTCCTTCGACTAGACTTGATGGGAGAGACTTGTATAATCTGAGGAATAATTAGTAGGGCACCACGTGAATAAAAGAAGATTAGTGTATCTGCCAAGTGTAGGAAATGGAAATGTGGGGAAACCCACGTTACCCACTACTCTTAAGGAAAAAAGTCCCTTTTATCCATGGGATAATTTCCATATAAAGGGTGTGTCCAAAGGTGGTTCACGAAGAGGATGTGGAAGAATGAGAGGAAGACATCCAATACTGTGGGATTTGGTTTGTGAAATTACGGAGAATTTTTCATTTTTGTAATTGCTCTTCCGATAATAAGTCTGAAGATCACACCGTCGCCGATTATAGATCTGTGGGAGATCATTGTAAGTTTTTATAGGATTTTATATCATGCTATAGAATTGCTATATTGATATCAAAGTTGTGCTAGTTATAAATGCATGTGAAATCCTTAAAATTTACCTCTTCATTGACCAATCTTTTTACAAAATTGTTATGATTCTTTGCTCCTATTCTCTACCGATCGAGATAAATTACCGACAAAGGTTGCCATTACCGAGCGAGATCATAACTGTGTCACGATTCTCTACCATTGCTAGGCAATGAAAGGTTGAGTTCCCGAGCCACAGAGGAGAGGTATGGAGGCTGAGTTCTCCAAGCGACTGTGTTTTGTGGTTTCTTCATGTGATCGGCGACCGCACCACGACGGAAGAGAACTGTCCCTGTCAGGTGGTCATGGCAACAACATGGGCGTTGTTGGCGAAGAAAAGGAAATAACATTGTCAGTGGCGTAAGGGTTGGTAGCGAAGGAGTAACGAAAGATAGGGTTCACGGGTGAAATCAAAATATTTTTTATTATTATTTAAATCATGTTGATGAAGTCATTTTTATAAAGCGTGCATCAAATAAATTTTAAAAAAATGTTTCGTTATAACTTATTGCATGCATGTTGAAATCAAGAAACATAATAGGTTTAATTTCACAGTTTACTTAATTGAAATTAAATATTATAATTTTGTCTCAATTAATTAATGCATGCATATCATTATCTAGTTCACAAATCTAGACCAACTAAGTTAATTTAATTGGATCAATTTAATTTGAAATTGATTGATTGGGTTTAGATTAGATATGATCAAATGATCAAATTTATTCTATTAGGTCAAATTTGATCAAATTTATTAAATTTATTTTAATGGGTTAGGCTTAATCCAATGAGCATTAGTTTGATCAAATGGATCAGAGTTTGATCAATAAGTTTGAAATTGGATGAAATGGATTTAGATTAAACAATAACAAAACATAAGTACAGAAAATCTCTGTCCAATTAGATTAGTTCTAACTAGGGCAATTGACCAATCTTAGGATATGAATTCCCAATTGACCGATCCGATGAGTCAGTAGACTTAGACTCCTGAAAATTGAGAAAATTTATTTTTCTAGATTTATTATGTTGGTTCTATACCTGTATAAATTGAATTAAGTCGGTTTGTACTAATTAGGTGATTTTGTACTGACTTAATTTCAATTTTTTAGATGGCACAGACGACTACCACATTGACTCGTTGCGAAGTGTGGCGGAACCAACTCAAGGAGGAAATCAAGGAGATAGAGTATCACTCTGTTTATGGAGTCGATGGACACGTTGGATGGCTTGATGACCTATTTTGGAAACTTGAGTGAGAAGTGGTTCCAGTCCTGGACAGTTATAGGATCTGGGCTCTGATACGTTCATTACCAGAGTATCCTAAGATCATAGCAGACTATATATGGGGGTCTCATGAAGGACGCGTAGCATATTCAAAATTGTGTGAGGAACTACTTCACCATATGGCTGAAGAGGATCCTGAAGAGTTCAAAGAGGACCCAAAAATGATCAAGGAGGATTCAGAAGAGGATCCGATTGTGGATCCGATAGAGAATCCTGAAGCTGCCCCACTTGTGATTACCCCAAATGAGTTCAGGTTAAAAGGGATTATGTTGACCACTGCACTAGTGTCTGTCCTAGTGGGAGTGGTGGTAACCTATCTAGTTTATTAGAGCTCTGTTATTGTTATTGTCATTATGTATGAACAATATTAGTCCAATTCATTCATGTTAGTTTGTTATATGTTAACAATATGCAGCATATTTATGTTAATGATATGTTCATTCATATGTTTGTTTATGTTGTTTACTCTACATGATGCATGATACTCTTTGATTAGTTCATTATGAGTATAATAAATAATGATTAGTTCATTAGTTGGGATGTGTGTAATAGTATTGATTAATAATGGTTTGATTGGTCATACAAATGATGAGTGAAAACATAGTTATCACTTGATTTTGCTCAAATTAATATTGAGTTAATCATAAATTACATATATATGAATTACACTGAATACTAAATAATGTATTTATTTATGATAGATTATAACAACCAAAAACATTATAGTTGCTCAAATTAATACTCTATTTTCTTTCTTTCTTTCCACTGCATTTTACTCGACTGCTTTTAAACGAACGTGAAAGCCACGAGCGCTATTCACCCCTCTAGTGCAATGATCCTACAACTTTTTCCAAGGATCCCAAATATCATAGCAAAGGTAAGCATATAGCTATAAAATATAATTTTGTGAGGGATATTGTGGCTAAAAGAAAAATGATTCTTGAGAATGTCCTTACACGTGTTATGCTTGCCGATCCTTTTACTAAGCTAATGGCTAAAGAGTCATTTAAAGAACATGTAAAGTTATTAGAACTTCATAGAATGTAACAATAGTATAATTAAATCGGATATTATGATTTGATTGTATAATTTGTCATAATTTATTCAGTATATATGATTTCGTTACATTCATATAAGATCTTGGTGTGCATGTTGGCAGGTTAAAATTGGTCCACTCATATGAACAATCATCTCTGTATGTGGAGTACAAATAGAGGTAAAATCGTTGCTTATGAGACAACTTATGTAGCTGTGAATAGAAATAACTCCATAAGTTAAGGTCGTCTTGATAATTGTGTCAAGTTGAGATAATTTGTGTTAATAATGATCAAAGTAAATAACCCCCACCATTTACTCAACCTGTTGAAAGTCAGATTGGAATTTATATGTTGAATTCAGGGTTAGACATTAGATATGTCTAGATCAAAATCTGTACGATGTTAAATTTAAGGAAAACATACGCTTTTTTTTAGTAAAGAGAATAACATCGTAGCATGTGATTCATACCACATGTGTTATTGTGACAATAAAGGTAGTAGGTCAATGGATCTCTGTTTCTCTACTATGTGAGACCTTTGAAATTATAAGTTAATCTCAATTTTACCCTTAGTAACTATTTAGCTGTTTACTTGAACTTTTAATCAGTGTCTGCTATTTTAGTATGTATCCTATGACTATGGATGATTCAATTTATAGAACATAACTAGGAAACTGACTGATTAGAATGAATAGATTCTAGCTAAAACAGAAAATTAAATAGATTTATATCTTTTAATGTTATTCACTGTTGACCCATTTCTGTTATGTATAAAAATGATTGTGAATATGGAATATGGAACATGCTCTTGACATAATAGTCATAATAAGGAATTATAGATGTTCATATTGATGTAAATGAAGATTATTTAATCTGGATAAATAGTAAGACATTGATATCTCCAAGAGAATAATTGTGTGCCACTTGGAGATTGGATGCATCCTGGATAAAGGCTATGTGCCACCAGGATAGAGAGACTATGTGCCATTATGAGAATATCTCTGATTCATTTAGAAGAGCGGCTAAATAAAGTGTGACAACTTTGTTAGGATTGATTGCTTAAAGAGCGACTATGTAAAGTATGACAATCTTCTTAGCATCTATCGCTTAGTGTATTTGCTGTTGCACGAACCATTTTTTCTAAGTATGGATTGGATGTTCTGATATAGTCTTTGTGACTAAACTCTTATATAGTCTATGTGACTTATATAGTCTATGTGACTTATTTTATAGTCTTTGTGACTAACTAATCTTAGTGACTTACTTGGATGAACTAGTCTTAGTGACTTACCTTGGACAAGTGGAAGATGTAGGAAATGGGAATATGGGGAAGCTCACGTTGCCCACTACTCTTAAGGGGAAAGTCTCTTTTACCCTTAGGATAATTCCCATATAAAGGGTGAGTCCAAGGGTGGTTCACGAAAGGGGTGTGGAAGAACAAGAGGAAGACATCCAAGGTTGCGGGATTTGGTTTGTGAAATTGTGGAGAGCTTTTCGTTTTTATAATTGATCTTCCGATAGCAAGTCTGAAGATCACACCATCGCCGATTGCAGATTTGTGGGAGATCGGTGTAAGTTTTTACAGGATTTTATATCATGCTATAGAATTGTTACACTGAGGTGGTTCCAACGGGGTTCCAATGGAGGGTCAAATCAATGCATGGCTACTTGGGCCGCCTGGCCTGACTCATTGGCCACTCAACCTGACTCATTAGGCTCTAGGCCCGGCTCCTTAGCCCATTGGCCTCTCAACCTCTAAAGGTCTCTCATCTCCTTGACCTCCCGACCTTTAAAGGCCTCCCGGCTTCTAAAGGTCTTTTGTCTCCTTGGCCTCCCAATCTCTAAAGCTCCCCCGTCTCCTTGACCTTCAGACCTCTAAAGGCCTCCCATCTCCTTGGCCTCTCGATTTCTAAAGGTCTCCCGTGTCCTTAGCCTCTTGGCCTCTTGGGCCTCCCGGCTCCTAAATGATGCAGGATGAAGGATCATTTCAGGGAAAAAAATAATCATCATGTAAAACTTGGATTATTATGAGAAATAGATAGTGGTGTGAATAAATTTTAAATTATTTAAGAAATCAAATAATGACAACACGAGGATTGGAACAGAAGGAAAAAAGTCTATTAATTTCGGTTATTTTAAGAAAAAGTCAATGACATGAATAAATCTTAGATTAATTTAAGAATTAAATAATAACAACATCAGAATCAAAACAGATGGAAAAGGTCTGCACTCTCTCTATAAAATGTAGTCTTTTCCGACATCTAAGGTACACACACACACACATACGCACATCAATATTATCTTCTTCATATTCTAACTTGAGTGTCAGAATGGTTGTGCCGAGAAACTCCCTGACCATCATTCTAACCAACTTTTTCTTGTTTATTTTCGTCCAGGCTCCTAACCACATCATCATCCTCATTGTTACTTAGCGATTGACAATTAAGTTGGCAATATAGCCAGCTCACCGGTGAATCACACATTGACGTTCGTGGGCACGATCACCGGGGTTAATAAAAAAAACTTATCAAATTTTTTTTTTTCCAAAATGAGTAATCCAAATGTTAAACCAACCAACATTTGATTTTATTTCCTATAACCTTGTTTATATGATTACCTGGTAATTACATAATCAAGGTTATGCATGATAACTTAAATCAAACACACCTTATATATTAAAAATATTTAATGGATATTTCAGGAGTTATGGATTCAAAGATAAATCACACTCATATATGAATATATTTACAAATGATCACTCCAAGTATTACAACATAAAGAAATTTTATTATTTAATTTACTGCACTCTTCAATTAATTTTTTCCCCTTGTTTTACTAATTTTTTAATTATACGAGTGTAGTTTTAGAAATATGTTTAATATTACAAGATTCTTTACAAAAATTTTCAAAGTGCGTTTAGATCAAAAACTTAAATGAAATATGTTAGCGAAAATAAATCTAACTAATGATTCTCTTCATTTATTATCACAATATAAAAATAAATCAGAATTAGTAATTCCACTGGTGAAAAATCTAGATAATTGTATTTAAGAACGCTCATGTTGATATTCTATCGGGTGCGTGTCGTTTAATGACCCATAGTCATCGTCGACTTGGAATTTGTAGGAAATATTACAGTGATTATATTTTCACACAATTTTCTTGACATAAAGAGTGATATTCTCAAAATATTTAATAAAAATAGAAAATTTTAAAAGAGGAACTTCCCAAATCTTAGAAGTAATTGCATCAATATTTCTTTGTGTTTTAGGTGTCGGAAGTTGCTCGATCTCATCATTAATAGATTGAATGTTGAGTTCATTCGGATTCATTATTTCCTTGCCCCTCTGAGATCGAGATGATGAACCTCCTCGGGCCTCGGCCTCCTTCCATTATAATCGAAACTCGGAAGTGGAAGTAAAAAGCGTGTAGAATTGCAATCGAAAGCTTGTAGAGATTACGGAATTGAGAATGAGAGTAGAATAGATAGGTATGAAAATAATGAAATGAACTCTTTATTTAAAGAATTTGGAAAGTCATAGACACTAAATTATAATTATTGATAAAAAATATCAAATAATCTCAACTTTGAAAACAAATAAGGAAAAAATATCTCTCATTTATCTCCAATTACTAGAACCCACGTTCAAATGAAAAAAAACTTGAATCGACGATTAACCATTGGTTCAGTATTTTTTTAAACTAGAGTTATAATCAGCCTACAAGGGGATCAGACTGGTTATGATTTTAGACTTGGCCCACGATCAAATCTATTCTAATGGGGCAAAAATTTAAGAGGTTGGATCACTTCTTCCAATAAAAAAAACTAAGTATTATTATTATTATTATTATTATTATTATTATAATAGTATGTGGTGTAAATTTAAAACAAATGTGAAATTTTAAAAGAGTACCAAACTATGAGATGAAATTAGATGATTGCAATGTATTTTAAATATTGGTTTAAGTGATAATACTCCGGTTAAAAAAAAAGTAATTGTAAACTTATTTTAGTACACTAATTAAATAAAATAGTAAAAAGAATAATATTTTAGAATTTCATATTTTGTAAATTTATCAAATTCTTATGCGTAAATAGAACATTATAAATTTAAAGCCTGTTCGTGGAAGCCCTAGCCGTCTCGGGCTTTAGTATATAATCAGATCTAACGAGGGCGGAAGGAGCTCGGAAGCTAGCGGCGGCGGCGGGGGGCATCGAGGCGATAATCACCACCGGACTGCCAAGATGGGTACAAATCAAGAGCCTTAGAATTGTCTTCTGTGTTGGTCTACCTTTAGCCACAATGCCTTCGTTAATGGCGCCGTTCTTCTTCTTGTGCTCGCAGGTATCTCACGTGACTCGATGCACAAGAGGCGCGCCACCGGAGGCAAGAAGAAGGCCTGGAGGAAGAAGAGAAAGTAAGCAATTTTCTTCCCAGCACTCGTTTTTTTTTGTTCATTACTCTGAGCTTTCTTAGATGATTGTTTCTTCCTTGAACTTTGGGTTTTTCAAACACCACTTCCTTCTGCCTAATGGCTCCTTAATGAAAAAAAAGGATTTTGAACCTTAAATTCGTAGCGTAATCCTATTTTTTTTTAAGTAATCTTTCTTTTTTCTTTTAATTTACCTTTCTTTCTGTTCTATTGAAGATCCTCGAACAAAAAAAATTGTTTTTTTTTTTTTGCTTTAGGCCTTATTTTTGATTCGTTTTTTTTCTCCCAGGTATGAGCTGGGAAGGCAGCCTGCGAACACAAAGCTCTCTAGCAATAAGACGGTGAGACGAGTGCGAGTTCGAGGAGGCAATGTGAAGTGGAGGGCACTCAGATTGGATACTGGGAATTACTCATGGGGAAGTGAGGCCGTGACACGCAAAACCCGTATCCTCGATGTCGTCTACAATGCCTCCAACAATGAGCTTGTGAGGACTCAAACCCTAGTAAAGAGCGCAATTGTTCAGGTTGATGCTGCCCCCTTTAAGGCATGGTATCTCCAGCATTATGGGATCGAGCTTGGAAAGAAAAAGAAGAACCCAGCGGCAAAAAAAGAGGCAACTGAGGTAGATTTTTTTTAGTATTCCGTTATCCCTATACTTATTAACTTCCAGTATGTGTTCTTGATTCACAACTTTGAATAATTGTCTGAACATCATTTAGAGTTTGAAAAAGCAATAAATATGAAGCATCTTGTAGTTACTAACATTATGCATATGTTAAACTATCTAACTGTGTTAATGGATCTTTCTTGCTTGTTTATTTTGTCCATTCAGGGGTTTCGAATAGGATTATTTAGTCATGTACAAAGGATAGGCTTGAACTATTTCAATTATCAACCTGTTTCATTTGGGTTTGGGATCATTTTGCATTGCATAGAGCTCATTGGAGTGGTAAATTTGATTTCATAATAGTTGTGATTGTACTCAAGTGATTAAGAATTATAAATTACTCTAGCAAATGAAAAAGTTAAATAATAAACTGATCTGTCTAGTTCAAACTAACTGCTATTCTTGTGAATTGTACAAGTTATCTAATATTTATGCGATTGAGCATTGTTGTCATAAAAAAACATGGATTAGGCTTAATGCTAAATTCCTTGGGGCACATGTTAAAACTAAAAACCTTTCAAGTTCGTAATCTTTGATCTTGTATCAGGGCCAAGAGGGAGAAGGTACTACAGAAGTAGTTAAGAAGAGCAGTAGCGTACTGCGGAAGCTAGAAAAGAGGCAGCAGGATCGGAAACTCGATCCCCACATTGAGGAACAATTTGGTACCGGAAGGCTCTTGGCCAGCATATCCTCGCGCCCTGGCCAGTGTGGCAGAGCTGATGGGTTAGCAGAACCTTACCTAATACAAACTTGTTCAGTAACTACTTCCTCTCTTTACACTATCGATTGACTAATTTCTTACTTTTGTTTCGTGTTTGATGCTATAGATACATATTAGAAGGGAAGGAGCTTGAGTTCTACCTCAAGAAGATACAACGGAAGAAGGGCAAGGGAGCAGGAGCCTCCTAATTATGCAACACTCCTTGATTATCTTTCTGTAGTTCATTTCGGAATGCCGTTGTTTCATTGAGAATGTAATGCATTAAACTTTAAGATGTGTTTCTTTTTGAATTTTTAGCACCAGACACTATAAACAAATCTTAATTTGGCCTAATTTGATCAATCTCGTGGTTAATTTCAGAGGATGTTGGGTTTCGTTTCGGGTCAAAGTCTTATCTCGTGATTAAATTTCAGAGGAGGTTCAGTTTCTTTTTGGGTTAAAGTCTTGAGTAGTTTCCAATTAGGAATGCTCTAAGCCTTGCATACAATAATTGTAGTTTGTGGGATTGAAGGGAAACATTTTAACATCAAAGTGGGCAATGGTACAGACAATGGCATTGTTCTTCAACTTCATGTGGTTGACCATGATGATGTCCTTGTTAGTAACGAAGATATCGGCCTCCGAAAGAACGCCTTCTAGTGTGAGGACAGGGTCGATCTCAGTAACGATTACACGAGCACCGGCTTGTTTAAGGGCAGCAAAGCAGCCCTTCCCCACACCAATACAAACGCGAGCAAGTGAGGGCAATCCATATAGATTGTCAAACTGTTAAAAATGCGAAAGCAAGATCAATACAAATCTCTGCAAACATTTGTGAAAAGTATCCAGTAAGATTTCAGATTGTGTTCAGCTAGAAGAAAGCGATATCCGCATTGCATATGACGAAATCAATGACGTAAATTTGCAGTCAAATCAATTCCCATTATTCTGACACACATCCCCTCCACCGCAAAGTGCTTTCCCCCCCTCCCCCTCTCTCTCTCCTCCCCCCTCTGCGAATGATCATTCTATCCTCTATCTTTTATTATTTTTTTTTTATTTTTTAATTTTATTTTTAATTTTTTTAATTCATACTTATATATTCATACTTATATATTTTTTATTTTTTATTAATTTTATTTTTAATTTTTTTATTCATACTTATATATTTTTAAATTTTTATTTAATTTTATTTTAAATTTTTTCATTCATACTTATATATTTTAAAATTTTTATTTAATTTATATATTTTAAAATTTTTATTTAGTTTAAATTTTTAATCAATTTTATTTATTATTTTTCATTAATACTTATATATATTTTTAATTTTATTTAGTTTTATTTTTTAATTAATTTTGTTTATTATTTTTTCATTAATACTTATATTTTTTAAATTTTATTTATTTTTTATTTAGTTTTATTTTAAATTAATTTTATTTATTATTTTTTTAATTTTTAATATTTATTTAGTTTTATTTCTTTAATCAATTTTGTTTATTATTTTTTTATCAAATTTTTTAATTTTTTTTTATTTTATATAATTTTTAAATTACATTCCTAATTTGACACTTAAATTACCCGCATCCAACTATTAACACATGTCATAATCTTTTCTCCCTTTAAATCATCCCTCCCTCCAACCATTGACATATAACACATGTCAGAATCTCTTACCCTCTTTAAATTATCCATCCTCCAACCATTGACACCTGTCAAAACACTCCCTCCATTTAAATTCGTCATTCTCCAACCATTGACACCTGTCAAAACACCCCCCTCCCTTTAAATTACCCCTCTTCAATGTTTGACATATGTCAGAACCACCCCTCCCTTTAAATTACCCCACTTCTAACTCTTGACACATGTCAAAATCTTTTATCCCTTTAAATGACCCCCCGTCCAACCCTTGACACATGTCAAAATCTCTCATCACTTTAAATGACCCCCCTTTCAACCCTTGACATATGTTAAAATCTCTCATCCCTTTAAATTACCTCACTTCCAACTTTTGACACATGTCAAAACTTCTCACTTTCTTTAAATTACCCATCATTCAATCCTTGACACATGTCAGAACCCCCCCTCCCTTTAAATTATTCATCCTTCAACTCTTGACACATGTCAGAACCTCCCATTCCCTTAAATTACCCACCCTTAAACTCTTGACACATGTCAGAACCTCCCCTCCCCTTAAATTACCCACCCTTCAACTCTTGACACGTGTCAAAACCTCTCCCTTTAAATCCTCCTCTCATACTTCATTTTTAGTCACTCTTCATTCACACCTCCCTTCACTGTTATCTCCCTCTCAGCCTCTCCTTCTCTCTTCCTGAAAATATGGATGACTATTTGGTTTTATTTTCAGATAGTTGGTCAATTGAGAATGATATTCCCAGTCAAGATATCTCCAACAACAGTCGCGATTATACAATCAAATTTACCACAGATCAGGTTAGTTATTATCATTGTTTTATGTATATTCATTATTTATTTTATAAGTAGAGAAATTATATTAAGATTGATAATGTCATACTTATGCATCTTTGTTATATTTTTTTATATAGATATTTAAAAGTAGAGAAGATATGATAAATTGGGTAAAGACAGTTGGTTTGAAGAATGATATTGTAGTGGTTATTAAAAATTCTGCTAATTTAAAAGGTGACAAGCTACCAAAATGTCATCTTATGTGTGAAAGAGGTGGAAAATATAAACCGCCACGATATCTAGTTGATGGACAATTCTTAAAAAGAAATACTGGGACTAAAAAATGTGAATGCTCATTTGAGCTGTGAGGTATACCAATACCTCCAGATGGTGTGATGTGGGGTTTAAGAGTTGTTTGTGGTTTTCATAATCATTAATTAGTAGAATATGTTGATGGACATGAGTACCCGAGTAGGTTAAAACCAAAAGAAAAAGAATTTGTGCTTGACATGACCAACAACACCACACCTCATGAAATTCTTAGTATTTTGAAGGAAAGAGACCCATCAAATACTACGAGGATCAAAAGCATTTATAATGCTATTTTCACAAATAAATCCGCTAAACGGGGCGGCCTAAATTCTATTCAGTATGTCTTGGACCAATTAATCAAGAAAGAATATCTCCATAAATACCGTACAAATCCAGACACCAACGAAATCACAGATATTATTTGGGTTCATTCAAAAAGTCTAGAGCCGTTTGTCAACTTTTCATCTGTGTTGATCATTGATGCCACATACAAGACCAATGAGTATCGGATACCACTATTGGAGGTTGTGGGTATCACATCCACAATGCGAACTTACTCACTTATGTTTGCATATCTTAGTAATGAGAAGACAAAGCAACTGACATGGGCATTATGTATCTTAAAGAAGTGGATGGTTGAAAAAAAGACATCGTTGCCATTGGTATTTGTTTCAGATCGGGATTTATCGTTTATTAATGCAATTGAAACATGTTTTCCCAATGCACGTCACATCCTTTGTATTTGGCACATAAACCAGTGCGTAATGAAGAAATACGCCCCTATGCTTGGTCTGGAGTGGCAACATTTTTATGCATCATGACACTCACTCATTAATTCATCGACACAATGGTCTTATCAACATAAGTGGGATGTCATGCGCAAAGAGTATCAACGATTCGAGGGTGCTCTAAATTATCTTTGGAATACATGGTTACACCCTTACAAAGAGTGGTTTGTTTCAGCATGGGTTGATACATGTATGTACCTCGGGAGCAATTCAAATCAAAGGTATAGTCATTTTATAATTTTATTATTTAAATTTTGTTCATTATTGTAGTATTTCAATTCTTTTCAGTATTTAAACACAATGCATTTTTTTTATTACAGGACAGAATCTGCACATGTGAGATTGAAGTTATATTTGGGAGATACCATGTCATCCCTACAGACATCTTTTGAAAAAATACATAAGATGTTGAGAATTCAGTTCGGAGATATTAAGAAGTCGTTCAAAAAATCTCTGAACATTCCACGTCATCAACATTTACATGATGACATTTTCAGTCAAATAAGGTGTCGGATTTCATTAGAGGCAATGGAGTTGATTTCTGGTCAGCTAAAATGTATTGAGGAAACATCTCACCAGCTATCCGGCAGATGCAACTGTTTTATCAAAATTGTATACGGATTGCCATGCGAGCATGATCTTGCACATTACCATTACTTTTCCATTCCAATTCCGCTTCAGAGTATCAACGCTCATTGGAGGAGATTGTCGATTCACACACATCAGTTTAATGATGAGGGAGCAAAATCTAACAGGACATCCCACGTTGTTGAGATATTATATATGCGAGAGCATATGATAAACAAGTTTCTTGATATGATTGATCTATCTCAAAGTACATTGCGAGCTCTTTCATATAACACAGAACATAGAGGTCGATCTACGGGTAGAGATGAGCAAAGTGGACGCCACATATATTCTTTCGGAGAAGCATCCACTTCAGGATCTAGGGTCTCTCAACCGATTGCAACATCTCAAGGGAGAGGAAGACGTGGAAGAGGGTCGAAGGTTCGCAATACTCAAACGACCCATGATTACTCTCCAGTTCCACCCATCCGTGATACTTATATTGAGAAATTACCTGTGCCTCTGCAGCATTATATTTCTCACACTGTTGATGTTCAACCTGATGGTTATTGTGAATTCAGGGCAATAGCTGCACTAATTGGGTATGGTGAAGAAGGTTGGGTTCAAGTACGATTTGAGCTTATAGAAGAGATTCAACAAAATAAGGATCTATATGATCAACTTTATCCAGATCCAAATTTGGTAACTAATCTATTATTCTCATTGAATTATTTCGAGCAGTGGGCAACAGAAATATATTGGATGGACGCTATGCCTTTGGAAATTGTCATCGCATCAAGGTACAATCTTGTACTTCATACATTTGGTGAGAATATTGGGAGTTGTTTTACTCACTTGCCATTAAGAACTCCTCCAGTTTTAAACCAAGAGCGTCGAGAAATAGCTATTGCTCATGTTGACAATCATTTCGTACAAGTTTTCTTATATCCTCATTATCCTGTACCACCCATTTCAACTTGGTGGTGGCAACATTCATCGTATGAAGTTAAAGAATGGGTCACTCGTTACAGGACACGTATGGTACGAAGTAATAGATGCACCACCATCAAATGCATCGGGAGCAGATATTGATTAAGATTACTTATATGTTTTATATGTTTTTTTGTATTATTATATGTACTCTTCATTTGGAAAAAATATGTTTGTTCTTAAGTTATGAATGTGTTCATTATTAATTGGTAGTATTTTTTTTGTTTTAAATATAAACTAAAAATAAATAAAAGATTATAAACATATAAAAAAATTATTGAAAAAAATAAAACTGATAAAAAATTGATAAAGAAATTGATTAAAAAAATTAATAAAAAAATAAAATTTTAAAAAATCAATTGAAAAAATATAAGTATTATGAAAAAATAATAAATTAAATTAATTAAAAAATAAAAACTAAATAAAATTTATATAAAATTGAAAAATAAAATATTGATAAAAAATAATAAATTAAATTAATTAAAAAATAAAACTAAATAAAATTAAAAATATAATTGTATGAGAGTTATTTTTAAATAAAATTAATTAAAAAATTAAAACTAAATGAGAATTAAATGAAATAAAAAAAATAAAAAATAAAACAAAGAGGAGCTTACATGGGTCTTTTGGCAGGGAGAGAGAGAGAGAGGAGGTCCTTTGATTTTATTTTTTAATTAATTTTATTTAAAAATAACTCTCATACAATTATATTTTTAATTTTATTTAGTTTTATTTTTTAATTAATTTAATTTTTTATCAATAATTTATTTTTCAATTTTATATAAATTTTATTTAATTTTTTTTTAATTAATTTAATTTATTATTTTTTTCATAATACTTATATTTTTCAATTGATTTTTTAAATTTTATTTTTTTATTTATTTTTTTAATTAATTTATTTATCAATTTTTTATCAATAATTTTTTTATATGTTTATAATCTTTTATTTATTTTTAGTTTATATTTAAAACTAAAAAAATACTACCAATTAATAATGAACACATTCATAATTTAGAAACAAACATATATTTTTTTTTCAAATGAAGAGTACATGTAATAATACAAAAAAAACATAAAAACATATAAAAAGAGAAATCTTAATAAATATTGCCTCCAAATTCTGCTCCCGATACGTTTGGTGGTGGTACATCTATTACTTCGTACCACAAATGAGCGTGTGTCCTGTAACGAGTGACCCATCCTTTAACTTCATACGATGAATGTTGCCACCACCAAGTTGAAATGGGTGGTACAGGATAATGAGGATATAAGAAAACTTGTACGAAAAGATTGCCAACATGAGCAATAGCTATTTCTCGACGCTCTTGGTTTAAAACTGGAGGAGTTCTTAATGGCAAGTGAGTAAAACAACTCCTAATATTCTCACCAAATGTATGAACTACAAGATTGTACCTTGATGCGATGACAATTTCCAAAGGCATAGCGTCCATCCAATATATTTCTGGTGCCCACTGCTCGAAATAATTCAATGAGAATAATAGATTAGTTACCAAATTTGGATCTGGATAAAATTTATCATATAGATCCTTATTTTGTTGAATCTCTTCTATAAGCTCAAATCGTACTTGAACCCAACCTTCTTCACCATACCCAATTAGTGCAGCTATTGCCCTGAATCCACAATGACCATCAGGTTGAACATCAACAGTGTGAGAAATAAAATGCTACAGAGGCACAGGTAATTTCTCAATATAAGTATCACGGATGGGTGGAACTGGAGAGTGATCATGGGTCGTTTGAGTATTGCAAACCTTCGACCCTCTTCCACGTCTTCCTCTCCCTTGAGATGTTGCAATCGGTTGAGAGACCCTAGATCCTGAAGTGGATGCTTCTACGAAAGAAGATATACGGCATCCACTTTGTTCATCTCTACCCGTAAGTCGACCTCTATGTTCTATGTTGTATGAAGGAGCTCGCAATGTATTTTGAGATAGATCAATCATATCAAGAAACTTGTTTATCATATGCTCTCGTATATATGGATCCACCCTATCTAATATCTCAACAACGTGAGATGTCCTGTTAGGTTCTGTTCTCTCTATTAGGACCTTCGGATGCGGCTAGAGAGGGGGGGTGTGAATAGGCGACCTCAAATTCGCGTTTCTTTCTACAAATCAAGTTAGCGCAGCGGAAAAATAACAACAGAAACGTAAATGGAGAAATCAAACCTCAAGCACAGTGATGTAACGAGGTTCGGAGATGATACTCCTACTCCTCGGCGTGTCCGTAAGGTGGACGAAGCCTATCAATCCGTCGATGGATGAGACCCCAGATAACCGGCTAATATGAACTCCTTCTGGGTGGAGAAACCTCGCCACAATCTCTTGCAACAGCAAGATAGGAGTACAAGAAAGAAAGCAAGAAACAAAAAGCAATACGAATGTAAAAACACTTTGCCTTCTCGTCGACGGGAGTCCGTTGATGAAGCAACAACTTCACGAATGCCCAACAGCAACTGAACCAGCCGAAGGAAGCTCACTCGAAGCTTCAAGAAGTATGAGCTCAGCAAAGCTAAGTAAGACCAGAAGGAACCAGAAAGAAGATTAAGCACTGTAGAAGCCCTCGACCTCTTTATAACCTGCACCTGCTCACCTGGCGACAGAGTTCTGCGAAGAAGACGGAGATAGCCGTTGTGACTCAACGGCTACGCCTGGACCGATCACCTGATCGGTCCAGGAGAGCCCTGATCGGTCCACAGACCGATCAGGCTAAGCCTGGACCGATCAGACCATATCCTGATCGGTCCAGGAGGGATCTGATCGGTCCTGGACCGATCGCCCTTCTCTCCTTTTCCTCAGTTGCTTCGATCGGTCTCGGGCCGATCGGATAACTCATACCACAGCGATTAGTTACCGATCGGTCTGCAGACCGATCAGCAGATTATCGTGGATCGGTCAGCAGACCGATCCAGTTTAGAGCTCCCCTAAACCCTACCGGTCCCGAGCGAGCTACCGAGCCCTCTTTGACCTAGTCCGAGAACGAGCTACCGAGCCCTCTCGGGCCTCGTCCGGGTCCGAGAACGAGCTACCGAGCCTTCTCCGACCTAGTCCGAGAACGAGCTACCGAGCCCTCTCCGACTGGTCCGGAGAACGAGCTACCGAGCCTCTCTGACCGGTCCAGAACGAGCTACCGAGCCCTCTCGACCTAGTCCGGAGAACGAGCCGAGCCCTCTCCGACTTCCCATGCTAAGCTTCCATACTTGGACTTCTCCCGTGCAAGCTCCCCGGACTTTTCGCTAAGTCTCCCCGCCAAGCTCCCTGCTGACTTTTCACTGATGTCCGTCAACCTTGACCTATCTGGATTTCCCTTCCTGGCTTCACTCAGACTTTCCAAGCTTCACTCACCAGGACTTTCCCTTGCCTGGCTTCACTCTCCAGGACTTTCACCTGGCTTCACTTACCAGGACTTTCCCTTGCCTGGCTTCACTCATCAGAACTTTCACCTGGCTTCACTCACCAGGATTTCCCGAATCAGGTCGACTCACCTCGGGTCAACCAGGTCAACCTTGACCGAAGATTGCACCCACAATCTCCCAAGTTTGTATTAAAATACAACTTTTCTACTCTCGTCAAACATCAGAATAGAACTTTTACTCTCGTCAAACATGAGAATAGAACTTTTCTATTCTCGTCAAACATCAAAATACAACTCGAGTCAGGTCAACTCGAGTCAGGTCAACCAGGTCAACCTTGACCTAAGGTTGCACCAACAATCTCCCCCTTTTTGATGTTTGACAAAACCATAAACAAGTTAGGTTAACCCGATAACCTAACTTAGGTTTCCCAATATTCTTCCTTGAACATTCTCCCCAAACTCTAATGTTCTTCCTTGAACATTCTTTGGACATTCTCCCATTCTCCCCCTTTTTGACACACATCAAAAAGAGTGAATTAAGGTCAAGAGTTTATTCCTAATGAAAGTCCCATACCTTTCATTGAAACCCTTAATTTCCCCCTTGATACTAAAGTCAACAATCAACTTAGTGATAATCTCATATCACTCAAGTCTTTAGAGTAAAACTCCCCCTAAAAGTCAACTCCCTATTAGTAAAACTTCTCCTAAAGGTCAACTCTCCCTTGACCATTGCACCAACAATGTCTTGGAGAGTTTCAAACATTTAGAAATCCAAAACACAAACTGTGTTTTAACTTTCAGTTGAAATTTCAGACAACACAGGCGAAAATCAGCATTTTGGCACGCCCGATCTGTCACCAGACCGATCAGGAGCTCCCTGGATCGGTCCAGTGACCGATCCAGCATCCCCTGGACCGATCAGGCAACCTCCTGATCAGTCACCCATGCTGATTTCTGAATTTCTTCCTCCCGAAATTCAGAAACCCCTATAAAATTACAGAAAATTTCAAAAATTATAAAATTTTGAGGATACATTCCTCATAACATATACTATCATGGAAAAATAGTTTTCTATGAAAATAACTTCCATTTTCAAATCTTGATACAAAGTTTAAAAATTTTGAAATAGTTCAAGTTTACCTCATCTTTGTATCAACTTGCTCAATGATGAATGCTATCACTAGAAAAGCTTCATCAAGGTTTTTCAAATCACTTTTGAATTGATTTTAAACCATTCAATTTAGGATCACAATCTTAGGGTTGAATGTACATGACTTGTACACAAGCTTTCCCTATGATCCTCAATTTCGAATTAGGCTCATCTAGGTACAAGAACTATGCACCTTGATCCTAACTCATAATCCTAATATCTCACACACATCTAAGGTATATCAAACACATCCAAGTCAATTTTGATGTGAGATATGGGTTTAGGTCATCTTAAGCTTAGTTCTCATGCATTTTCTAAACAACAATTTGATCTCCATATCAAATTGTGTTTTTATCCTTAAATCAAATTAATTGATAAATGCAAGAGATGATGACATGACATAAAATAATATCATAAGTAAAAACATGTGCCAATGTCATGATGTCATGTCATAAAGTATGAAACTTAACTAAAGCATGACATATAACTAACCTAAGTATTATCATGACATTTCAAATGACAATAAACTAAATATGATGTCATGACATGACACATGACAAACAATATATGACAAATAACATATAAAGGTATAGA
This sequence comes from Zingiber officinale, assembly GCF_018446385.1. Classification (NCBI taxonomy): domain Eukaryota; kingdom Viridiplantae; phylum Streptophyta; class Magnoliopsida; order Zingiberales; family Zingiberaceae; genus Zingiber; species Zingiber officinale. The sequence goes on along the minus strand of NC_056000.1, from coordinate 28,468,688 downwards.
AAATATCTAATTCTAGCTTTAGTTGCTATTTTTGATAATTTTGATCATTTTGCCATAAATTCTATATTTCTAAGTGTAATAGACCTAAAATCATATACTAAAGATTTTTAGATCACTATGTGCCAATTAGATTGACCCTAGAAAATTCCTCAAATGTGGTTGGCACATCCTAATCACCTTAGGAATAATTTTTAATTTCATTTTCAAGGCTTGGTTATATCTTGAAACTTCCTAAAATGCCACATTTTGTTATGATTAGGTTAACTACCTATCCAAATAAGGTTGGCACACCCTAACCCATCTAGCGTGATGGAATCACGCTCCTAGGAACCCAAAACCTATTTGAGCTCATTGGGTTCACTAAATATTCACTAGGGATGACTTCCCTAGCAACCCTCCTAATGACCCTCCTAGGCTTTAAAGCCTTGGTCATTTGGGACTCATCAAGATCAACTCTAGGGGTGACTCCCCTTGTGACCTTGGTGATGGTCTTCCTAGCCCTAGGTCTTGTTCCATAATCGAATGGAACATTATGATAAGTGGGCTTGACCATTTGAGACTTAGGTTTGTGACTCAAACCTCTCATGTCCTTGGGCTTTTGTTTTTGACCCTTAGACCCTAGAATTGACTTCTCCAAATTCTTAAGGGTCATTTCTAAAGTGTCAAGTCTTGACCTTAAGACTTGATTTTCCTTCTCTAATACCTCAAGTTTTAATTTGTCATTTTTCCTTGAGGTATACCTAGGCATATGTCTAGTTGTTTTGGGATTCCTACCTAGGTTTTCCTTAATCTTAGATGAGTTAATTCTAGGGTTGGTTTTTCTAGTATTGTCCTTATCTAGGCTAACATGTTTGGCACCTAAGCACATGTATCGGTTACTATAGTTATCATGCTTATTATTATTGACAATAGCAATAAGGCTACTAGCATGCATCCTTCTAGAATTGCAAGAATGTGCCTTAGAGATTACCTTAGGGTTTGCCTTAGCTCCCCCTATAGACGTACTCGGTCTCTTGTTCTTGTGAGATTGCCTCCCCCTCGGACATTGGCTCCTATAATGTCCCCTTCGCTTGCATTGGAAGCACACCACGTGCTCCTTGCTCTTACGTTTCGGGACTCTGGCTTCCTTGACCTTTGGTGCCGGTAGAGTCTTCCTAATCCTCTTTGGACATTTACTCTTGTAATGCCCATATTCCCTACACTCAAAGCACATTATATGTAATTTACTTGAAATTAAATCGCTTGAGTTACCTAGGGTTGAGGATGGATGTAAGCTCTCTTCTTCATCCCTTCCGGAGGTAGAAGCTTCTTCTTGCACCAATCTTGAAGAAGAAATCTCCTCCTCTTCTTCCATAGATGTTGAGTAGCCCTCAACTTCTAATTCCTTACCTCCATGATGTGAGCTACTTGACTCACTTGACTCCTCTTCATTACTTGAATTGGAGCTCTCCTCATGGAACTTAGCCAAGTTGTTCCACAACTCCTTGGCATTGTTGTATCCACCTATCTTACACAAGATATCACTAGGTAATGAAAATTCAAGGATTTTCGTTACCTCGTCGTTGATTGTGGATTGGTGGATTTGTTCTTTCGTCCACTTCTTTTTCTTGAGAAGTTCTCCCTTTTTATCCACCGGAGGAATAAAACCTACTTGTACATAATTCCAATTTGCTAGGTTAGTCATAAGAAAATACTTCATTCTTACCTTCCAATACGCGAAGTCATAGCACTCCTAGAAGGGTGGAATCGTGATGTCTTCTCCGAGTCGATCTATTCTCTAGCTTGTGCTCCCCCGGGTGTTAATCCGACGAAGAGAAACCTTGCTCTGATACCACTTGTTAGGACCTTCGGATGCGGCTAGAGAGGGGGGTTGTGAATAGGCGACCTCAAATTCGCGTTTCTTTCTACAAATCAAGTTAGCGCAGCGGAAAAATAACAACAGAAACGTAAATGGAGAAATCAAACCTCAAGCACAGCGATGTAACGAGGTTCGGAGATGATACTCCTACTCCTCAGCGTGTCCGTAAGGTGGACGAAGCCTATCAATCCGTCGGTGGATGAGACCCCAGATAACCGGCTAATATGAACTCCTTCTGGGTGGAGAAACCTCGCCACAATCTCTTGCAACAGCAAGATAGGAGTACAAGAAAGAAAGCAAGAAACAAAAAGCAATACGAATGTAAAAACACTTTGCCTTCTCGTCGACGGGAGTCCGTTGATGAAGCAACAACTTCACGGATGCCCAACAGCAGCTGAACCAGCCGAAGGAAGCTCACTCGAAGCTTCAAGAAGTATGAGCTCAGCAAAGCTCAGTAAGACCAGAAGGAACCAGAAAGAAGATTAAGCACTGTAGAAGCCCTCGACCTCTTTATAACCTGCACCTGCTCACCTGGCGACAGAGTTTTGCGAAGAAGACGGAGATAGCCGTTGTGACTCGGATCTATGCCGGACCGATCACCGATCGGTCCAGAGAGCCCTGATCGGTCCACATACCGATCGAGGTTCCCTGACCGATCGGACCATATCCCGATCGGTCCAGAGGGATCTGATCGGTCCTCGACCGATCGGTCCTTCTCTCCTTTTCTCAGCAGTTGCTTCGATCGGTCTGCACCGATCGATAACTCATACCACATCGATTGTTACCGATCGGCCCGCACCGATCAGCCGTATCATTGGAT